>NW_024704743.1:96031436-96351436 GCF_018977255.1 Callorhinchus milii | reverse complement strand
TCACACAGCGCCCTCTACCGGAGAGAGTCGCTCACTGCACTCACACAGCGCCCTCTACCGGAGAGAGTCTCTCACTGCACTCACACAGCGCCCTCTACCGGAGAGAGTCTCTCACTGCACTCACACAGCGCCCTCTTCCGGAGAGAGTCTCTCACTGCACTCACACAGCGCCCTCTTCCGGAGAGAGTCTCTCACTGCACTCACACAGCGCCCTCTACCGGAGAGAGTCTCTCACTGCAGAGAGAGAGACACACAGAGACTCTAACAAAGAGAGAGAGAGAGAGAGAGACAGAGAAAAAAAACAATGATAAATTGGTCATTTTCAATCCACGACTGTTTGTGGGACATTGCTGTGCGCAATTGGCTGCCGCATTCGCCCACAAATATACAGTCGATTCACTCTACAGTGTGTTCTGTGAAGCGCTTCGGGACGTCCTCCCGACGTGAAAAGCGCTATATCAAAATGCAAGGATCATATTTATTTATTTATTTATCCCTCTAATAGAGAGAGACCCCAGTGAAGATAGAGAGAAGGGAGACTCCTACTGCAGAGAGTGAGAGAGAAAACTATTGGCTGTAGAGACTTTTACTGCAAATAAAAACCCCGAGGTAGGGAGGGGCAAGGCTGTGGAGGGTCGTGAAGGTGAGGATGAGGATCTTGAATTCGATCCTCTGAGGGATGGGGAGTCAGTGGAGTCGGGCGAGGGTGGGAGTGATGGGGTCGCGGAGCCTGGTGCGTGAGAGTACACGAGCTGCAGAGTTTTGGATGACCTGCAGCTTGTGAAGGGAAGAGTTGGGAAGGCCGATGAGGAGGGAGTTCCCATAATCGAGCCTTGATGTGACGAATGCGTGGGTGAGGGTTTCGGCAGCCTGAGGGGTGAGGCAGTGGTGGGGTTTGGCAATGTTGCGGAGGTGGTGGTAGGCAGTGCCGGTCATGGCGCAGGTGTGGGGGAGAAAGGACAGTTCAGGGTCAAACAAGATACCCAGGTTCCTGACTGGCTTAGTGAGGTCGAGTGTGCAGCCGTGGAGGCTGATGCTGCCAGCGACTGAGGTTATGAATATTCCATTCATCCCACCTATACATGGAAATTCCAGAGATAGAGTGTTGGAATGAAATGTGCACTCTCTCCCTGGACAAATGCATTCTGTGAACCTAATTCTGGGAAGTATTAGGTGCAGGTTGGGAAAAGCCAAGGCTTGGGAACCCCTTAATGTGTGTTGTGATACTGCTGGAGTTTAACCAGCTAAAACTGCATTGATACGCCATTGCCAGATATCACTGTCCGGCAAGCTTTCCCACTGCTTGTCCAGCTAGGACCATCCTACCCATTAAAGCTTTGGCTTGCAGGGTTAACAGGAGCTGAGTGGGATGACACCCCATCCCCAATGGCTGGTGTGCCCTTCCAGGTCCTGCTGATGAGCCAGACTGACTGTGCTGTCAGTGCTCTGCACTTTTATGGACCCTCCTGGCTCTGGAACCAAACTACAAAGACTGCCACAGAGGACTGGCTCAATTCCGACATTCCACTGCCAGGTTGTCACATTGGAGCAAGGTCTGCTCCAAGGAGACTGTCTTACCTCCCCCACCGCACACCCCAGAGGATAATCACAAGGTGGTCATTCGACATCTGACAGGCACGGGTTTGAATCCTCACTAAGTCGATGATAGGTACCAAGGATTCCCTATGAGCTTCCCGGTGGGCAACCCATCTCAGCATGAAATGCGTGAGAGCATTGCCATCATCTGCCTGTCCGCAGCCCGGGCACACATCCCTTCCCATTGAGCAATGGTTCCACCAATTGGAGGTGTGGAGTTTAATCATCAGCGGCTTGCTTCTCTGCAAATCAATCAAAGAGGATTCCAGGTATTGGTGTACGAACGTGTGTTCACAAACTCAGATTCCAGGTAATGCCTTCCAGCAGCTATCAGATCCCTACTGTAGAGAGAGAGAGTCCCTTACTGTAGATTGACATATGACAAGGAAAAAACACTGAAAAGAAAGTGACAGGATGTTTTATTAACGTCCAAGCATGAAGAGAAATAGGAACATTTAATTGTGTAGAAAACGGTATACATTTATATTTACAATCCAGTCTGACTACTTTCTTTTGAAAAAAAATCATTCTCCCGGAGATAACTAATGAAACATTTATAAAAGTTACAAAAACATGGTGCACATTTTTTTGATGAAGCATGTGAAATAACCATGACCTTTCTTTGTCAATTTCTTGCCCTTCCATTTAACGTTTGTTAAGGTTGGATATGATGGGCCAAATGGCCTCTGTCTGTGCTGTAACCTTTCTAGGATGCTATATACAAGTAAACAATTGCTATTTGTCAGCAGACAAAAGAACTTGTAAAACCCCAGTGGCTGATTGTAACTCACATTATAACCTATAATATCATTAGCATGCATGGGACATGGGAGCAGACACATATCTCCTCCCCTCCCCCAATAGTTTGGGAATTCATAAAATGCAGCAAAATTTACATTTTGATGCCTATGTTTCCTAAATGTTCATAAAAGACAATGCTTTTCTGACCCTTCCAAGTGATTTCTCCCTCTCGTCTGCCAGTGCATAACTCAGCCATACTTTCAAGACTTTGTAGAATAATAATTCTTGTATTTGATATAGCGCCTTATCATGTCATTGAGACGTCTCAATGTGCTTCATAGGATATACTGTAAAGTGAATTGACTGTGATTGCAATTGTGCACAACAGTGTCCCACCAACAGTCATGGATTGAGTGACCAATTTTTTTTTAAGCGATCCACCATTCGACTAACAACTGGGTTCCTACTTACTGCTAAGTTTCAATCCACGATTGTTTGTGGGACACTGCTGTGTGCAATTGGCTGCCGCGTTTTGCCCACAAATATATGGTCAATTCACTTTACAGCATATTCTGTGAAGCGCTTTGAGATGTCTAGAAGACATGAAAAGCACTATATCAAATGCAAGGATTATTATTATTATTATTATAAGTAAACAGAGGCATGTGGAGTAAGGAGACTTGTCTACCCAGGAATCGAACCCAGGTCCTCTTGCTTGCAAGGCGAGTGCTATAACCAATTTTCCACAGGACTCCTCTTGCAGCAACCTGAATGTCTGCAGTCTCTGTTTGGTCTAAGTGGGCAGTCATAAAGAAGGGAAGTGGGGGGAAAATATAAATAACTTAAAAAGAAATTAATTCCATTACAACCTTAGAGTTAGCATACTCTCAATGCAACAGAGCATGCTATTATAGCTTACAGGTTTAGCAAATTCTAACACCAGTTAACCTTTGGTTAACCACCCAATCCACAGTAAATAGAATTTCCTCTTGCTAATGAGCATTGTATTTCAATTGATCCATTGATGGATACTATCACAGTAATACATTATTAAGAACTGTTCCTCCATCACTGGGACACTTATCCCCAAGAACCTCAGTATTCTTGTAAGCATTAACAGTCCAATATTCAGGCAGTATTCGTCAAGTGGAGGAGAATCAGAGAAGAGCGCATTGCCTTCCAATTGTAAATTACACCAATACACTAAAATTCAGTACAGAAGATTAACATACACAAAATAAATACATCTCAAAGAAATATTTAACGTGCTATGGTACAAAAATAATTTAACACCATTTGAAAGAGGACAGTACTGCTGGGTGCTTACAATCTAGTTTGTAATTCTCAGAGGGACCACACCATAATCCAATGGTAGTGAGTTACTGTAAGAGTTGGTACATCAGTTACCATGGATAATGTTCCACATGATATTTACAGAGTTCAATGAGCTGAAAAATGTGATGCTTCAAGATTCGCTAATGTGTTTGATAAATATTAATTGTTATGAAACATTGCACTTTTCACCCCTCGTGTTTTCGAAAAGCATTGGCTAGGACAAATGTTTCCATCAGGAAGTTTTACAATTGTAAGTTCTGACATCTGGGATGGTAGCACAGGAGAACTTTGTATTCCAAATGAGTCAGGTTTTAGGATCGCTTGGAAGATCAGTAGCTTTGTTTTCATTACTGACATTAATGTGGGATTGAACCTCATCTTTGGCTTGTGGTCCTTATATATTTGACTCTACCTCTGCAAGGCAGATACAATTTACGTTCTTTGTACATTTCATCCACTAGAAACCAGCATATATGCAAATGTCCTTTGTATAATGCTGAGTGTCTTTGTAAACGCCATTATAATTAAAAAAAAACGACTGTCTGAAAGCACCACAACACAAAACGTTCAACACAACTAGTTTTTTTTAAAAAAAGAGCAACTTGCTCTCCTCTCATTTTATGTGCAGACCTGACGTGTTTGAAATTCAGCTTCATCTTTTAAAAGTATAACATTTTAATGATTTTCAAAATAATCTAGAAATGGAATGGCTAGATAATATTGCAGGTGATTTGTCATCAGGGATTTCCAAAATGTTCTGGGCGACTACGATCCCTCTCCCTAACATTGTACGCTAATGTCCTGTTTATGGCCACAAAACTCTTTCAGTTTGTCAAACTTTGAGCCCCAGTCTCTGAGATAATCGTAGTTCAAGTCTTCCTCGATGCTGGATGTTTCCACAGAGCTGAGGCTGCCAGCCAGTGAGCCCCGGCCCTCAAAGCAGTAAACGTGCACCGTGTCCTCAGGGATGGCTCGCAGGTCATTGTCTGCATCCCAGATAATCCGAGACACATACTTCTTGAAGTCTAATGTACTGGATGCACTGATTTCAGCAGGGGTCATGTTAAGGCCAGGATTCAGACTCGCCTGTGGTTTCTCTTGTGAATCGGGAGAGACCTTTAGCAGTGGAGCTGTTGTTGCTGAGGATGACTGGGACAGGCTTGTTCGCAGAGGTTTCTTTAGTTCACTGATGTCATAGCCATTCTAAACACGGAACAAAACAGCACATGAGGATTTGAGGTTAAAAAAAAATTGACAGGGTTGATCAGAGATAGAATTAAAAATGAATTAACTGGAAATTGGCAAATTTCCATTGACAAATGTTGGTGGTCTCACAGTTTTGCCTTGAAAGTGCACAGGAAGAATCAATTGAAATGAACCCACTTAGTTTTAATAATAGTCTGTATATTTGATATAGCGCTTCATCACATCTTTGAGATGTCTCAAAGCACTTTACAGAATATATTGTAAAGTGGATTGACTGTGTATTTTGTGGGCGAAATGCGTAGCCAATGCACAAAGCAATGTCCCATAAACAATCATGGATTGAGTGACGATTTTTTTTTGAGGGATTATTATCCCTGAAAGCAATACACCAATTGATTAACATATAGCCAGCATTTGATTTTTATAAATGTTACTTGGAATGTATTTGGAAAGTTTACAACAGCCAATAATGGTTTACTGCATTCTCCACTGTGAATTTCACATAATGTAAATCAGGAATAAATAAAACACTGGAGAAACTAATGGCATTTATTTTAAACCCTTCAATTAGAACCCTCTTCTCTGGGCCAGCGAAAATAATCCCATCTATTCAAATTACCCAACATAACCATAATCCCTTTCCCTAGTATTAACCAAGTGAATTTCTCGTGGACCTTCTCCATGGCTGTGACGTCCTTTCTATAACAGATTATCCAAAGCCACTCAACTCAACTCCAATTGTGGCCTAACTAATGTCTTGCCCATATTCAGAATTATCTCTTATCTGGTATTTGTAGCATTCAAACATTCAACAAAGCTTTTGAGAAACATAACATACAAACAAACTATTGAAACAGTCTCACAGAGACTGTGCACACATAATAACAACAAAATTACATTTGTAAAGTGCCTTTCACGTTGGGAGGCTGTCCCAACGTGCTGAACAGTCAAGGATCAGGACCCGAGCATGGGGGCAGGGTTGGGATAAGGGAGGGCGGTAGGAGGGCGGCTGAAGGCACGGTCGAAGGGGAGGGTCGTGCCTTGAAGGAGCCAAGGGAGGGAGCAAGATGAAGGGACTGTGGGATGGAGTACCAAAGGGTGGAGGCAGAGAGGTTGAGAGTCCAGTCGCCGATAGTAGGGCTGGTCGGGCGGAAGGCATGGAGCAGGCTGCTGAATGGAGGGAGCGGACAGGTTGATAGGGGGTCAGCAGATCAGAGAGATAGGAGGGGGCAAGGCCATGGAGGTCCTTGAAAGTGAGGATGAGGACTTTGAATTCCATCCTCTGAAGGATGGGGATCCAGTGGAGCCGGGCGAGGGTAGGGGTGATGGGGTCATGGAGCCTGGTATGGAAGAGGACATGAGCTGCAAAGTTCTGGATGATCTGCAGCTGGGAGGGAAGAGTTGGGGAGGTCGACAAGGAGGGATTTCCGTAGTCGAACCTTGAGGTGATGAATGCGTGTATGAGGGTTTTGGCAGCCTGAGGGGTGAGGCAGTGGTGGAGTTGAGCAATGTTGCAGAGGTGGGGGAAGGCAGAGTGGGTCATGGCACGGATATGATGGAGAAAGGACAGTTGAGGGTTAAACAAGACGCCTAGGTTCCTGAGTGGCTCGAAGAGGTGGAGTGTGCATCCGTGGATGCTGATACTGCCAGTGCCTGAGGTGTGGAAGCCTTGGTCTTGCTGACATTCAGCTGTAGAAAGTTGGCTCTCATCCAAGACTTGATGTCTGACAGAAAGTCTGTCAGGACATCAGTTGTCCTGGAAGCAAGGGAGTGATGATAGCTGTCTTTAAGGAGATGGGAATGGTGCCAGATGATAGGGAGAGATTGATGGTGTCGTAGAGTAGATGGGCACGAAGGTGGAGCTGGGAGATAAGGAGAGGGGTGGGGATGGGGTAAAGGGAGCAGGTGATGTATTTCATGCTGAATATGGTGGTGATGAGAGAGGAGGGGGTTGACAGGTTTGAAGATGTGGAGGGAGGGATGGGTAGGAGTCGGAGTGTGGTGGAGCGAGATGGGGAGGGAATAGCGGGTTGAAGGGCGAAGACAGCTGATTGGATCCCCTCAAATTTTGGACTTGAGGAAATCCAGCATCTCCTCACAGTCAGTTTGAGGAGAGAATGGGTGAGGCATGGGAGGGTGGATGGAGGAGTTGGTTGGTGGTGAAGAGGAGCCTGAGGCTGTCCTTTGCTTCCAAGATTATCTTGGAGTAGCAGGATTATCTGGAGGAGGCGAGGGCGGAGGGGTACGTTTTGATGTGGTCCAGCCAGATCTGCCGGTGGACTGTTAGATCAGATTTGAGCCAGGTGCGTTCAGCGGCCCCCACCTGACCCTTGAGGAGCGGAGGTGGCTGTGGTATCAGGGTGAGGTTCGTGAACAGGAGGCGGTTTGGGAGGTGAGGGGGTAAGGGCATCAAGAATGGTGGAGAGGGAGATGTGGAGGAGAGTGAGCGAGGAGGATAAATCAGTGCGGGAGGTGGGCCAGAGGGGGAGGAGTCCAAGGCAGTGGAGAGGGAGTGCGGTGAGATTGTTTTCCATGGGTGGTTGGAGATGGAGGTGGGTTAGGTGGCGTTGGGGAGAGGGATTGAGGAGTTAAAGGAGATGAAATGGGGTTATCATAGGGGTTATCATGCATTTATCCCTCAAAGTAGCAATTATTTTATTATGCTGTCATTATGGGAAATAACAAAAGATTGTTGTATTTAGTAATTGATGGGTGATAAGATTCCACAATTTTTGTTTCCTAATGAATTCAATATTTTGCATTAAAAAAGAACCATACCTGATCCTCTTCTCCACCTCCTTCCTCATCATAATTCAGAATGTTTTCTCGAACATCTTCCCAGCTCTCATGCTCTACAGGAATGTGGTAAACTCCTCCTTTCTGGAACTTAGTCTTTCCACACATTGACCAGACACTGAAGCCAACCACCAAAACTGAAATACCAAAGGCACAGTCAGATCTCAGCAAACTCAGTAACTTCAGTGCAGCTGGTCTAGGTAAGAGAAAATGTCAACCAAAGTTCCTACACCTGGCTGCTACCTAGTGACTCTACTGTGGACAGTGGGGAGGGACAGGATCATGACCAAATAGCCTGCCAACAATCCACTGTCTAGGTTCACACATGAAGAATGTGCCACTTAGGCTTAGTGGGATGCTGAAGAGGGATGCTGATGCCCATGTAATTCTACAGCAACATGAATCAATGCCTTAAGGGAGAAGTGGAGACGATTCAGTGATCAGCTCAGCCACGCAGACTGAAAAGGTACTTGGTTCAGTCTCTGGTCTGTACGGAGTTATTTGATCACGGTAGGCAATAGAGGACAGACAACTGTCTTAATTACCTGGATTAGGGAAAATGGGGGGAGGGATGGAAGGAGAAATCAAGGTTCTGCTCCTGATTTCTATCTAGTGATCCCTGTTGGAAAGTAAACAACAACAACAACTTGCATTCATATAGCACCCAACACGCCGGGCGTTTATATAGTGCCCACCACACCTCAGAGCGCTTAACAATAGTGGAGCCCAAGGCTGAGCCAGGGTTTGGGGGAAAGTGACCGTAGGCACGGTCGAAAAGGAAGGTCTTTGGATGCGACCTGAAGATGGGGAAGGAGGGGTGGAGGCAAAGGGGTTGAGGGAGGGAGTTCCAATGTTTCAGGGCGTAGTGACTGCTGATGGTGGAGAGGAGGATTCGGGGGACATGGAGGAGGTCGATCCCAGCAGAGCAGAGGTAACGGGTACTGCTGTGGGGAGAGAGGAGGTAAGAGAGATGGGTGGGGTGGGAGTGCCAAGGAATGGAGGGATTTAAGCACTAGAGTGAGGATCTTGAAGTCGATCTGCTTTGTGACAGGGAGCCAGTAGTTTCGCAAGGACTGGTGTAATCGGGGTGTGGAGTTTGGTGCAGGTGAGAATGCAGGCGGCAGAGTTTTGAATGAGCTGGATTTTGTGAATAGTGGAGGAGGGGAGACCAGCAACGAAGGCATTTGAGTAGTCCAGCCGAGAGATGACAAAGGCATGGCCAAGGGTTTCGGCAGCTTTTGGTGTGAGGTATTGTTGGAAACGGGCAATGTGGTGGAGATGGAAGAAAGCAGTGCCTGTCAGGGACCGGATGTGGGGAAGGAAGGATAACTGGGAATCGAACCTGACACCTAAGATGCACATGGGTTCAGAGAGTTTTAAGGACAGGTTAGGTAGGTTGAGGAGGTCGGAACCGTGGGACAGAAGACGTCGGTGGGAGCCAAAGAGTATGGTATGGCTTCCATCTTGTTGATGTTTAACTGCAGGAAATTTGCGCTCATTCAGCTCCTGATGTCCAACAGTCAAGCTGACAGAACATCAGCTCGAGGTGGAAAAGTAGAGTTGAGTGTCATCCGCATACATGTGGAAATTAACGCCATGTCTGCGGATTACATCACCGAGAGGGAGCATATAGATGAGGAAGAGGAGGGGGACAAGGATGGAGCCTTGGGGTACCCTGCAGGTGACCGGGTGGAAGCGCGAAGAAAAGCCATTTGCAGAAATGTAGTGCTGGCAGTTTGTAAGGTGGGACTCGAACCAGGTGAGTACGGTCCCACTAAGGCGGTGGAGGAGAATGGCGTGATTGACTGAGTTAAACGCGGCGGAGAGGTCCAGGAGGACAAGGAGGCAAAGGGAGTCCTGGTCACAAATAGAGAGGATGTCGTTTGTGACCTTCACGAGTGCCGTCTCTGTACTGTGGGCAGGGCAGAAACCGGACTGGAGGGGTTCGAGTAGGGTGTGGAGGGAGAAGTGTGCGCAAAGTTGGTTGGTAACAAACGGTTCCAGAGCTTTGGCAAGGAAGGGCAGATTTGAGATAGGGCGGTAGTGGCCGAGGTTGGAAGGATTGAGGTTAGGTTTTTTGAGGAGGGGGGTGATGACCGTGGTTTTGAGGGCGAGTGAGACTGATCCTGAGGAGAGAGACTGCTTAATAGTGTCTGCCAGCAGTGGCAGAGGAGGGGGAACTGAGTGATCAGCAGTTGGATGGGGAGGGTTCTAAACCTATGGAGCAACTCCCTATGGACATAATCTGATGACTATGAATAACCATGGTTTAATAGCCTACCATGACCCATTGTAAAGGCTTACACATACTAGCCACTTGGGCACGATACCAGAGGGTGTCTAGGAAAGTGTTTTAGGCGTCTAAGAAAAGGAAGTGAAACATATTTTAGGGGTAAACCCATAATGGTACTTTGGGATGCACCAAAACAGTAGAACATGTGTGTACAATTGGGGCAATTTCAGGACAGATTTTTTTTACCAAGAGGGTATTTAATGACTGGAACAGGTCACCAGCAAGGATAGTTGAGGCCAGGACTCTTTTAATAAACTGCTTGATGCTATGATGGGAAGATGGTAGGCTGGGTATTCTGGAGGGACGAGATTAGGTGTGCTGAAGGACTTTCTTCATTTAACAATGCTTATGATCTTGTGAAGAGAAATAGGGAGAAAGTTGGCAAGGAAACAGCTCTTCCCTCCCCCGAAATAATTTTATTGAAGTACCTAAGAACAGGAGCAGACACATGCTGATGGCCAGAAGGGAAGTGAGGCTCAGTCCCACAGGGGATCCTGAAGTCACCAGGCTGATCTCACACCACTGGCCTTTATAACCTTCTGCACAATGGCAAACAAAGCGGACAACAGTTTGTGCGATGCACGTGCCCCCATTTCGACATGTCCATTGTCCACAGGGTGATACAGTGCAGTGCTCGAGACCTGTGTGGCTGTCTCTCAGTGCTGTCTGACCAGCTGGACACCTGCAATAAAAATGACAACCTGTCACTTAATGGTACTGTGCTTACCAACACTTTGATTTGTCCCTCATTTCAACCACAAGGGGACATTGAAGCTTTTTCCAATGTCAATAATACAACAAATGACATGTGTATAGCATCTTTCATGTTGTGAAAGATGTCCCAAGGCACTGGATAGTCAGAAATTTGGACCCGAGCTGGGGGTCAGGATCGGGGAGGGTGGAGGACAGGCAGGGAGGCCGAAGGCTCGGGTGAAGAGGAGGCTTTTGAGACGGGCCTTGAAGGAGGCAAGGGAGGGAGCAAGGCGAAGGGAATGTGGAATGGAGTTCCATAGGGTGGGGGCAGAGAGGCTGAAGGTCCGGCCGCTGATGTTTGAGCGGGCCAGGCAGGGGACGTGGAGCAGACCAGAGCCTGCTAAGTAGAGGGAGTGGACAGGTTGATATTATTACATTTAATTTAGCGCCAGAAGTCCTGATCTGTGATTAAAACCCACAACCTTTTAACTCTGAGAAAACAATGCTATCTACTGCACCAGACTGACAGCTTGCCCTCTCCCTGTGAAGAACCTAGTTTTCATTAGCCACCTCTCTCACAGGCTAGAAAAGGAATTTGTAATATAACTATTTGTTACAAATAATCTGGTGCATATCATATCTTCAAAATGCAGTGCATTTGTGAAAAGGCAATGGTGCCCTACCTGCACTCGTGTTTCCTCCACAAGTCCACACAATTAAATGGGATGCTACAGGGCCTGTTGATACAAGCATCTGAGTGACAACCAATTGTCACACCTTGTCGATCCAGGGTCATGGTCAAAGCTGTACTCTTCCCATCCAGCGGCAGGAGATGACCGTTTAATCGGACATCACGCATACAGCCTGAATTTAAAACAACACAACAGTATAACCTTTTCACATTTTCTAGTCACGTTGATTTGATAATGGTTGCTGAAATTATTCCATTAAAAAAAAGAGATAATTCACATTATATAATGCCTTTCACAGGTTGAAATAATCCACACATTTGATGTTGTGTCTATAATATCTCAAAGTGCTTCAAAGTTAATTTCTATAAAGTGTACGGACTGTGTATTTGTAGGCGAAGACATCAATTGTTTTTCCCAAAACAATCATGAAGTGAATGATTAATTTATCTGAAAGATTATTCACCAGGACACCGGGAGAAACTCCCTTCTCTTTTGGAATCGTGTTGTTCCACCCGAACAGGCAGAGAAAGCCTTGGTTTACTATCTCATCCAAAGGACAGCACCTCCAAAAATGTGTCGCTCCTCCAGGACTGCATTGGAGTTTCATTGTAGACTATGAGTTCAAAGTTCTGACCTGGGGCTTGAACTCACATTCTTCTGACCTAGAGGTGAGAGTGCTATCAACCGAGCCAGGCTGACACCCAATGTAAATGTTTCAAAATACTTAATGCGGATAAATGATGAACTATACCTTGGAAATCGCTTGCTGGATGTTCAGGAAGGCTGCTGCCCAACACCAGACTAGAAGGATCTATCAGGATTTCTCTGTGAGTACCAAGGACTGAGGTAACCTCACGAGCACCTCCTCCATGCTCAAGACGTAGAGTGAATTCGTTGTCGTGTCGGTCCATGTTTACAATGGTCCATTCCCCATTGTCGACACGTATTGTTGGCAGCTTCAGTGAATGTTCCCAGTCACCAAGATTGGCACGAACTCCAACATACCCATCGACAATCTATTTTATAACAGCAAAAAATAGCAGGAATGATTCTGGGCTCTTTTGACCAAAGTCTGTGTTTTTAGCAATAATTTGTATCCCCATGAATTTCCTTCTCCCACAGAGAGCAACAGACGTGATAATCTGATTGAGATGGTTCAAGTGATATCAGAAATTTAAATTAGAGTTAATGTTACATAAAAAGACCTCAAATCACTCCCGTATTTCTCAACAAGATGCCTGTGAACTCACCTGAGGCATTCCTGGCTTTGACTCTGTTTGAATGCTGACTGAAACTCTGAGGAATGCACCATTACTTTTCATCAAATTTCTAATACATCACTAGTGAAGAATATATTATTCAATATCATTGTATCAGAAACTGGAGTAAGTCACAGCCAAGAAGGAGATAATTCAGCCCATTAACCTGCTGCTAGTTCTGTCATTGAAGCAAACTATTTTATTCCTAAGTCCTTGTTTTTTTTCCTTTTATATTGTTCCTCTTCAGGTGTTTATCCATGACATTTATCACTTGTAACTCATTTTTCACTTATTTACATTGTGTTAACACATTGTCAGGACAGTTTGAGATTTCTACCTCCAGTACGATGTATTCACTTCTGTCCTTGGATGCCAGGCTGAACAGAGAAGAATTGGGAGTCCGGGTCCGAAGCATCAGTTGCGTGTGTGTTTTGCGAGTGCTCAGAGCACCTCTCTGCTGGTGCTGAATCATACTGTCCTTTTCGAAAGACCATTCTGGCAGAGCTACGGACAACCAAACCAAAGGTTAGTCATGTCAAACACCAATATAAGATGGAACTCCAGCAGCAAAGCACATCACCTACAGAGAATAAACCTGCACAGGAATAAACACCATACAGAGCAAGTTGTATCTGTCACAGGTTTTGTATGGTATTCATCTATCTACCACTTGTCTTCAGATAGTCTGCACCATGTCACTTCCTCAGTTCTGGGAGTAGCTCCCAGGAATTGGCTTATTTGGATCTTCAGCTAACCATTTTGAGAGGTCTGAAAATTGCTACATCCGCCAATTCTCCCTCCCCCACCATTGCCCATGGGCGACTTAAAGCCTTCACATTCTGCCTGTTCCTGACAGCACAGATGACACTGATAAGTCACTGGAAGGCTCAGGCTTGGCTCTGATTCCCTACATTCATTGTGAAAGTTTGCACTGAATAATGAAAGAGCTACCGGAAGACTTGTGCAGAACTGAACATAAGGTGAAACATACCTCAAAAAACACCTTCAGAAGAGGAGGAAGGCAAGGGAAGGGAGGAGAACGGATGACTGAGTGGTGGTTGGACTCTGGGCCATTGCACAGCGTCATTTGTTTCACAAAGACAAGTCAAACCACATGTTATAAACTCCCTGTGTGAGATAATCTGCTTGTAGCTATGGGTGGAGACTTTGCAGATGAGTGTTAAAAACAGGAATTCTTCTTCCCATTAGAAGCGCACAGTGGAAAATTTACTGACCCGAGCAGCACCAGGAATCTCCCCCCATGCCCCATTAATTAACTTTTCAGAAATGATGCTGTGTGAGCAGCTTTATTGTTTGTAAAAAGCAGTTGAAGCTCCTTTGAGGTGAGTTTGGTAATCACACAAGTGGATACATCATTAATATTTAAGTGACTGTATAATGAGCATGGAGGGCATAATCTGCATACATTACAACAGCACCAGGGACTTTAAATCTGCCAAGAAAAGCTGTGCATGTTACAATCAAGTGGTCACAGAAATGAAACCTACAGAAACCAAACCCTGGAGCTGACCACTAAACTCTCGAGGACAATCATTGGGGAATCGTTCTTAAAAATGTTATTAATATTATTTGCAAATAATTTAAAGTTACTTTCTCATTGCAAAAGTAGACTAATAAAACAGGGTGACTTGAAAAAAACAACACTGGTGGCACAGACAAGATTGGCCAAAGGGCCTCCTTTACTGAAAAGATTTATGCTTCCATGTTTTATTCAGCGTGTCTGAAAGTGCTGTATGAACAGGATGATGCAGTGATGCAGAGTCGCACAGTGATGCACAAGGCTGTGGTAAAACACGATTAAAGTCTGAATTGCAGACTCGTAATAGGAGTCATCAACAACTATGATTTAGAAATACTGCAAATAACTTGGAGTATGTAATGGCAACCTGCAGAACTCTACCCAAACACAACCTTTTCCATCCGTTTTCTGTGAAGAAGCACGGTATTCTTCCGACCATCGAAGGAGATTGAATTTTCAACTCTGAAAATGACTAATTCTTGATATAAATCATTGCCATTTCGATTCTCAAGGTTCTGATTTTGTGTTATGCTATTGCCAGAGGTTCTGAGGGACCTGGCCAACAATCCTCCAAACAACAACTTGCCTCTATATAGCGCCCTTCATTCAGGATAGCATCTTGGAGTGCTGCAGAGTGGCTGAGCAAGAGAAAGGGGAGGGAAAGGTGATCATAGGCACAGTCAAAGAGATAGGTATTAAAGTGGGATTTAAGGATAGATAATAGAGGGTGAGGTGGAGGGATTGAGGCAGAGAAATAAACTGATCATTGTTGTTTTGGGATCCTGCTGTGCGCAAAATGGCTGCTGCGTTTGCCCTCAAATATTGTCACTGGACTTGACAACAATGGCCTGTGAAATGCTTTGAAACATTTCAAAGGTGCTTTATCAAATGTGAACTTTAACATGCAATGCTGTTATGGTCATCCAAGAGCAGAAGATTCTAAATCCCAGATACACACTATTTAAGTGTTAAATGAACAGGGATCTCATAAGTCGCATTGTAAATTCACTCATAGTAAATTAATTTAAAAATCATTTATTTCAATTTATTGTTAAATTGAGACGTGTGAAGGGTGCTATATAAATGCAAGTTGTTGTTGTTCTCTGCACTGTCATTCTCATTACCTTTGTCACACTTGTAGCCTGTGTAGCCAGGTTTGCAGTCACAGCTGAAAGAGCCCCATTCCCCTAAACATTTCCCATGAACTCCACAGGAGAAGGTCCCAGCACTGTGGCACACCCCATCAGTCACGGCACAGCCTGGGCTGCTGTTTGAGGATTCCCCAGGGTTTCCCAGGTCATATACCTGTGGGAGAGAAGGAATATCAGCTTAACATGTTTTTATATTGTATTCAAACATTAAAATTACTATTTAGGTTATCAATAAAATCACAATATTGCAACAAGTTGATTTGCCAACACTTAACTATAAGCACAAATAAACAATTATTAATTAAATGGGAGAAAATTGTGGTATGTCATGTAATCATCTCTGGTGATAATTAACAATTCATGCATTGGAATTTTCACTCCTATATTTCTACTCTTAAGCAACTGTGGAGTCCTATAGCTTAGTAGTTAAAGCACCTCGGTTCGATTCCTGGGCAAGGTGAAAGGTTGGGCAAGTTTCTTTACTCGGCATGCCTCTGTTTACCTAGCACTAAGTATGAACCTGGTTATTAGTCGATTGGTGGATCCCTTTCCCAGGGTAATCCTTAAAAAAATAAAAGCTAATAATAATTTACTCACTCCATCCATGACTGTTTGTGGGACACTGCTGTGCGCAATTGGCTGCAGAGTTTTCACCCACAAAATATCCAATCAATTCACTTTGCAGTACATTCTGTGGAGTGCTTTGAGACGTCTCGAAGACGTGATAAGGCGCTATATCAAATGCAAGGATTGTTATTATTATTATACATGCTCATAGTTTAGCCTTAAGGCTACTGTGTTAAAAAGAACTCCTGAAAATTGACTTCCAAATTATAAAAATACTGGAATGTCGAAAGTGGGTCACGGATGTCACTTCTCATGTGCCAGTAACAACATTTGTACGCTGCTACATAGCACAGGGCAAGACAGTCCACAGGGCAAGACAGTGCACAGGAAATGATGTTCATGACGACTTTGCGACCATTCTTTTTTTTCATCAAAAGGCTAGCTAGATATTGCAAAAAAATCAAGCAAAAATAAAGGTTGATATTACTTGTCTAAATTCAAACCAAATTAAAATTGAAATCAGTTAAAGTGTATCACAGCTAGCGTCCCGCTACCAGCCACTCACAGGTGAGCCCTTACCTTACTGTCAACAACCAGATTCCGCACGCAGCCCACAAATCCTGGGAATTTCGCTTGTTTGCTATGGTATGGCAGCGACTCCTTGACTCCACCCAGCTGAAGAGGTTGGTAAACATTTAGAAACCTGGTGGAGACAGAAAGCAACCCAGTTGTGTTTCCTCTGAACTTCTGAAAGACCGCGCGGAGAAAGGAGTCACTTTGGATGGGGGTGAGGAGCACTGTGTGTTTTTCGAACACTAGAGATATTGTCGTTCCTTAACCTTAAAATGGGACTTCAACATTAAGCTGGAGGCTGATTAGATTGGACTGAGAGGAGTCATAAATCAGGGATAACAAGTTAAGAATAAGTTAGGAATAAGGCTGAATTTGCCAGAAATCATGGGGCAAACTACTTGAGACAAAGGATTAAAATGGCAAGAGAGTGTGATCACCAAAAGTCACTAATGAGCAAGATTTGGAGAAGGAGTTAAATATTTAGTGGATGACGGAATTCTCAACTCAGCTTGGTGGGAACGTAATTTAATGTTTCATTTCAGATGTGTTGGGACCTGAAACCTTGTATGAAGTATGGCTCCATCATGTCATTAAATGTCTGAGCATGCAGAATAGGGAATAATTTAGTGACTTGTCTTCTATAATAAAAAGATCACGACTCAGAAATAAAAATCTATTAAAGAGGCAAACAGTGATGTTAAATTTACACAAGTTGCCCATTGGGTTGTAGATGCAGTTCTGTGTCCAGTTCGGAATGTCCCAATACAGAAAGGACATCAGAACCACGGAAAGGAATATAGTTCACCAGGATAATACCAGGTTGAGGATTATAAATATAAGGATACTTAGATAGAGTGATACTGCGCCAAAACAGGCCATTCAGCCCATCTAGTCCTTGTCAGTGTTTATACTCCACATAAGCCCCCAGCCCTCCCTTCCATTTCACCTCATATATAACCTCTTCAAGATAGGTTTGAAAAGTCATTTGTTTTTAGTGGATCAGGATTGATCAAGATAGGATCTAATACAACTCTTAAAAATTCTTTGAAAAATCCATTAGTTGTAGCTCATTCCCAGTTGCTCTAAGAAAGCAATAAAGGGGACTAGAGGATCTCATGAGGGTATTAGGAAGGGCGTTGTAGGGATTTGACTCAATGACTCAGATTATGTGAAGCAAAATAATATCCAAGGGCGTTTCCTAATTTATTAACTGAGTAGGATTAGCCTTAAATATGTGACTCTCATACCTTGCTTCCCCAGGAGTTTCCCCTGAGATCTCACACATGCTCCGATCCATTTCAGATGGTCCCCTTCCTGTCCCTTCATTCTCGTTCACTGCAGCACCAGCACATTGGTCAAGTGTCATTTTCACTCTCTGTAACAGCATTCAGTTATAACAAACATTACATAATGAATCTTGCATTTGATATTATTTACATAATCTTCCACCAGAACTAGAATTAATTATAATAATCCTTGCTTTTTATATAGCATGTATAACGTCAAAATGTTTGTGGGACATTGTCAGGCCAATTCCGCTGCCGTGTTCGCCCATAAATATTCAGTTATTACACTTGATAGAAAACACTGTGAAGTACTTTGAGATATTTTAATGGGATAAAATGCTGTACCAAATGCAATTATTGTTAGTACTTTTTAATTACAAATATACTGGAGCAACAATACAAAGCAACAATAAATTACATCAAGAGGGCTGTATTTGTGAAAAAAAAGTGTCTTCTTGTAGGAAATATATATTCACTTCAACCCACATTCTTTTGACAATAAAGTTGTGACACTGAAGCGTTACCCTAACCTACAGGCTATTAAGTAAAATGGGAACCAGAATTGAACATTTTCAAAGTCAGTGAAAATGCGAGCAATAAAAAGGCAAAATAGAATATCAAAATAAATTGAGTTGATGAGCCTCTGGTGGTCCTGATGGTAAATGCCTACAGCACCTGGTGTTTCCAGATGGTCTCCCATCTAAGTACTAACCAGCCCTGACCCTGCTTAGCTTCTGAGATTAGATGAATTCAGGCATCACAAAATAATTCAATGAAAGGTAACTCAGAGACAAAGAACTGCGTTTGGAAATGCTGACAATGTAAGTTTGCAGTGGAGAATATACCAGGAATAAGACAATGCCTAAGAGTATTTTCCTTTGACAAGCTCCCATTAACTGGCATCCATTAGGCTGACAAATATACCTTTCCATTGCTTGTGATGTCCAGACGGTGCCAATGTCGATCAGCAACAGTGCCATCAGAGGGCAGCTGGAGGCGGAGTGTTCCTGAGCCGTGATTGATGCCGAGCGTAGGCACTCCATTCCTGAGCTCTGTGTAAAACAATGTAGGAAGTGTTCAATAATTCAGGGTCAGGACGATTGATTTGTGGATAGATTATCCCCTGTCCATTCCTCATGGCAGTACTGCAATGGATTGAGTGGAAGACTGTAAGTTTGGATCCAAGTTTGTGCTGAGTTAGCTGATCTCAGCCGGGGAAGGATTTGTCATGCTTACAATTGGCCTCTGAGTTAGTGGAGAGCACCTCAGCCAGGCTTCCTGCTGCCGATTGCTGGAAGATGCATGAGGGAGGTTGTCGGGTGAAGACAGTGTTAGGCTTGGGTTGTTCTAAGTATATGAAAAGTAATGCACAGATTTTGCCATTCTTAACCCTCAGTGGGTGAAACCCCTCTGGTGACCTGTACAGAGTCATACAATACTAGTTTAGTTAGTTCATGTCAATGGAGCTGCTAAAATTACCATAACCCTTTGGATTAGGAAGGGAATCAGCCAGGGTTGCTCCTCAGTGCTATCCACTGACATCTGTTGGAATTTCACTTTAGCTGGCTGAGATCAGGTTGGGTGGCAGTTCAATAGTCTCCATAACTAAATATCCTAACAAAACTCAGAGTGCAGCTCACAATGACTGACTGAGGTACGTGAGGGCTGTGGACTTGGACCAGTGGATTTGTACCCCAACATGAGTTACCTGGTAAAGAAGAGAAGAGGGCAGGATAGGAATATCAGTGGAAAATTTAAATTAAGACGGTAGTGTTAAAAAATATAGGTTTTCAGAAACCCGATTGTTGTATCTGACACTGAGTTAAAGGTTTATACCTAAAGTAATATAGTCTTCTGTCTCCCCAGCCCTCACATGTGTTACTGGCCCATTGTATAGCAGAAGACCATTGGGAGCTTCAGTGAGGAACTCGAGGGAAATAAGGCTCTCAAAGCAAGGCTTGATTGGAGGGAACCAGGCGTAACCATGGCCTCTAAACGTATGCCTGGTCTGCTGACACTCTGGCCCATCAAACATCGGGCTACATTCACACCTGTCCAAGGGAAGAAGGAAAACGTTAACTGCGTTTAATCACAAACAATAATCAGACAAGCTTCTGGCTGGTGAGTCATGTGGGAGTTTACAAGTTGAAGGAAGTGAAATCTAACGATCTTGAGTTAAAATAATTGACTGAGACAGACAGAAAAGCTAAGCTGAGAATTGCTATTTTTGTTGGCTATGTAAACAATCTTATATTATTGCAAGTTTACAAGCTGACTTTCTCTTTATTTTTATAACTAAATTCGCATAAAAAGCTGGTGTAAACTTAACTCACGTTTCTATCCATTTAGAATGCAAGAGAGCTATCCAATAACTTGCTTTAGCTGTTGGTGCATGTGGATCTGTACCCCAGTAGAAGTCATTGTGGCTAGGAACGGAAGGTAGGAAATTGGGGCACAAATACAGAATTTGTGGGAATAGCCTTACTCCACCATTTCTACCATATTTTGAAATTTGGAGTGCTTGTTCTACTGGGATTGGAAAGGCTGAGACTCTGCAGAGCATCTGAAATTTAATTCTCATGCAATGTTTGTTTCACCAGATAGCAGGATGGTCAGCTCTTGATTGCATGCAACACTCAGAAATTTAAAGGTTATCAAAAGTTGCAAGCTTACATCTTGTAACTTTTAATAACCTTTAAATTAATGAGTTTAATTTAGAAGCTTTTTATCCAATTTATCACAATCAGTAAACTAGAGCAAAGTCCAACATTTCAGGGTTTAAATACAAGGTTTAAATAATGAAGTCCAATCATTTTAGTCACTTATGTCTCCTTACAGCTCAATGGGTCAAGGAGAAACAATCCTTCACAGGATGACAAGCAGCTTTTTATGTGAATTTAGTTCATTTTTAAAAAATATAATAACAATCCTTTCATGTCAGGAGGAAGTTTCAAAGCCGTTCATGGGATGCACTGTAAAGTGGAGTAACTGTGTGTGTTCTGGGCGAAAGCGGCAGCTAAACTTGGGTAAGCAATGTCGCATGACCAGCCATGAAGTGAATGGCCAATTTTATTTTGGGGATTGTTGGGCAGGAGACCGGGCAAAACTCTTCTTTTTTCGAAGAGTGCCATGGGATCTTTAATGTCTATCTGAACAGGCAGATGGGACCTTAGTTTAACATGTCATCTAGATTGCTCTAGTGGGAGCTGATACCAAATGGAATGTGATTGTAATATATGACTTGTTGCTGAATTACCTGAAGCCCAAATCAGTTGTGATACAAGTCCCACCGTTCAGACAAGGGTTACGCGGATAGGAGGAACAAGACAAGTGCTGTTCTTCTCGGGCTTTGCAGATGCACTGAGCAGTGGTGGCTGTTGTCACAGAAACAAATGACACATTCCCAGCACTGAGCACTGTTGGGGTGGGGTTGAAAGCAGTGAGGCTTGTGCAGCCAGTTGTTGCCCCGCAGTCTATGTTGGCACATTGATCCACAGCGATCTGAGATATCCTTACATCCAAGGCAGATTCCAGCTAGGAAGAAATAAAATCATACATGCCATTAAACGTCTGCTTTCTGAACACGGTTTAAATTTAAAGAGTGGGAGGTAAATTTAAATAGTCAACCTTCCAAATTTTGACGTAAGTTGATAAACATCGCTTTTTTGAAGGAATTGACAAAAAATATTTAAAACAAATCGTTAGTCTTAGAAATGACGTGTGGTGGGGTGAGAAAGTAGGAAGAGGAGTCTACAAATGCTGACTTCTTGCGAGGTAGTGGAGAAGGCCCGAGTCTGATTTATTAATAAGAATATTAACAATCCTTGCAATTGTATAGGACCTTTTATGTCAGAAGAACATGTTAAAGTGCTTCACAGGATATACTGTGTAGTGAAGTGACTGTGTATTGGAGGCAAATCCAGCAGCCCATCTAGTGCATTGTTGGCTAACATCCATGGAGAAACTCACTTCTCTTTTTGAATAATACTATAGGGTCTTTAATATCCACCCGAAGAGGCAGATAGCACCTCATTTTAATGAGACTTCTGAAGGATGGCACCTCCAAAAAGCAACATACTCCCAGCTTAGATTAGAGTGTAGAGTGAATTCACATACTGCCCAAAATATACTGACCAATGTTTAATGTCACACGGAGATGTCCTGCACAAAATGTTTCTAATTAGCAAATTAACATCTAAAAAAAATCCCAGAGTTAATCAGTCCATTGAGAACTGGACTTGGGGATGGAAGGATCTGGGTTTTATTTCTTCACTCATTACAAGTGGTTGAAAGGAGCATTAATATATCAAATGAAGATCTCCTTTGGGACTTAAAATGGCTTACAAGTGACAAGCCAAACAGGTCTACAGCAATTTAGGGCCAATACGCCTGAGATCTTGCAAGCTAAAGTCCTACAGGGATGGTAGGGTGGTTCTGGTAGGACAAGTGCTATGATGTGTGGTTTAATTTATTGTGTAACATAGAATAAAAGATGACTGAAAGATACCAACTGGGGGGCCTGAATTTTTTAAGTTGTAGCATTTAAGAGCATGTGATAGAATTCTGTAGGATACTCTTCCCCTTTAATATAATTAATATTGGCAAAGCTCGTCAGTGGAGACCTTCACATCTTCTTGTCTAAGGGATACAAACCTCTGCTCTGGAAGCCTCCATATTGCCATTCATTTTCTCAGCCTTGTAGAATGGAGGTTCTTCTGCTGCAAACCAGATGTCCACCTCTCTCGTACGATCTTTGACATTCACAATGCTGAAAATGTGCACATCTTCAAGCTGTGCTGGAATTATTTCAGCTAAGAACATCCTGAGCCTGTTGTACCTGCTCTCTCCACCAGCAGACTGGGAGATGAACTCTTCAGCTGTGATATCTGTTTTGAAAAGTATGCAGCTTTTACTCTGAGGATGTACCATTGGTTTTCTTAGAATAAAAGAATAATAATCCTTTCATTTGATATAGCGCCTTATCACATCATTCAAACATCTCAAAGCGCTTCACAGAATATATTGTAAAGTGGATTGACTGTGTATGTTGTGGGCAAAATGCAACAACCAATTGTGCACAGCATTGTACCACAAACAGTCATGGATTGAGTGACCAAACTATTATTTATTTATTTTGCAGGGATTATTATCCCTGGAAAGCGATACACCAATTGATGAACAATTGGGTTCCTACTTATTGTTAGGGAAAACAGAGATGTGTGGAGTAAAGAAACTTGCCTAAGGTTTCTCCCTGCTCAGGAATTGAACCCAGGTCCTCTCGCTTGTGAGGCAAGTGTGCTAACCACTATACTACAGGGCTCCACCATCTTTATTTTCCTTTGGTCATCCTATATGCTTAACAGTGTATAGAAATATGTATTAATGTCTGAATGAGATCTCTATTGAAAGGACAGAATTTGACACTCACCACTCAGCCTGAGAGAGCCAGCGTTATATATGGCAGCCTCCTTCAATTCTTTGACAATAACCTGCACTGTGGAGACCACATCTGGCCAGGTACCATCCCTCACCTTCACCTGGAAGTTGTATGATCCACATGGTGTACCCTCAGTCATGCTCAGCAACCCTGATTTTGCATTGAGAGTAAAATGCCTAGAACAAATGCATGCAATGGGTAAATTAGGAGCATAGAAACAGGAGCAGGCCATTCAGCCCCTTGAGCCTGTTCCACCATTCTATGAGATCACGGCTGATTTGTACCTCAAGTCCATTTATCCGCATATCCCTTGATACCCTTTTCTAACAAAAATCTATCCACCTCAGTCTTGAAAATTCTACTTGACCCAACATTCACAGCCTTTTGGGGAAGAAAATTCCAGATTTCCACAACCCTTTGCATGAAAAAATGCCTCCTGGTTTCATTCCTAATTGGCCCAGCTCTAATTTTAGGATTATGCCCCTTTACTCTGGATTCTCCCACGAGAGGAAATAGTTTCTCTGTAATGAAATGAATTAATGAAACAAAAGCAGTCAGTACCACATATCCCTCGCACCTTCCCCCCACTGAACTCCTTTTGTTGGGTCTAAAAGATGTCATTCGCAAACCAGAAGTCACTGAGCTAATTTATGACATCCAACTTTGCGTTTGCAGTGAAGCTTTAATTTCAGCTGTTTCGAGGCTGAGCAAAGTTCCCAAAAGTCTGACAAATGGTCAAAAACACGGGGCACAAAATGGCCTTTTGTTACCATATTCCACAATTTGAGGCACAAACTATATATAGTATAGTACAATCTTTTACTGCTTCAGATTTTGCTGACAGCAGCCTTTTAGATTTCTAAGCTGTAAGGGGAACATGATGCTTCCCCCATTTCTGGCAGGTTTCCTGCAGTAAGCAGAAGTAGAGCACTTGTCACTGTAAGAGGAGGAGAACATCAAGAGCCACTGTAGAATGCTCTCACATCATTACTGATGCTGGACAGAATACCATTGGCCTTGAGTGGATCATCTGTCAACCCTCTAACCCAGAGAGGATTGGTATGTCATTGAGGAATCCAAAGTGAGGAATTGAAATGATTCAGATGGTTAAACCGCTGCTTAGAGTGAAACTAAACGTAAAATTAGGTTTGTTCCAGGTTCAATCTCTTGTCCTTTACAGATCTTAGTCAGGCCAACAATACAATTGGCCTCAGTAATCTGGATTACAAATTAGGTTAAGAAATCAGGCAAGGATCCTCCTACTGATTGCTAGTCACTAACTGATGCTGGGAAGTGGATGTGTATATTGTGTGGGCACTAAGGTCAGTACAGGATTAGGCTCCAATGCGATGCCATTTTGATCTCCCAATGTTTACTAACTACACTCACAGATGAAGAATGCCCACTCAGGTTAACAACTGGAGGAGGAAACATACTGTGCTTGAGTGGATATCCTTGAGAGTGGAAGGGAAAAAAAATAGAAGGACAATTCCCCATCAAAGCAAATAGAAAGAAATTAGTGAAATAGAAAATACATTTACCAACAAATATATATTTCCATATTTAGTCATCTTCTTGGTAGTTGATAGCACATCTAGAGACAAAAGATACATTTTTCCTTATACAGTATGTGCATGTTTTCAAGGCTGTATGCAGTGTAGATGTTGCTTACCTGGGTGATATTCCTTCAAATCTGTATGTTTTGTCATCCCAGTCGTCTAGATCAGGGGCTTGTACCTTCCCCAAATCAGTGGTAGCCAGTTGACCTAATACAAGAAAACAAAGCACTTATAATAATATATAATAATAATCCTTGCATTTGCTATAGCGCTTTATCAAATCATCAAGACATCTCAAAGCACTTCACAGGATATAAAGTGGTGTCACTGTACATTTTGCCAGCAGACTCTTGTGTTCTGACATTGCAGGACACAGACAGTTTATTAAAAATTATGCATAAAACGCAGGCAATTCCACATTCCAGAAGATGAGTTTGAAGATTTACTGGCCACATTTCAAATCCCAGAACTTCGAACTGCTACCAATATAAATCATCACCCATTAACCTAACCAGAGGGATTTAATCATTCTTCGCTCTTTAAATTTTTTTATTATTTGATCCCATAGTCTGTTAAATACCTTGTTCTCTCCTTGCTCAGAAGAGAAATGGATGAATGAGTGGAAAATAGAAAATGAGGTCTAATTCATAATATTTCTTAATTAAAAGTTCTGGATATCTGGGACATCGACTTGCTCAAATTCAATGGAGGGGGTTCCCTTGAGTTGCTCTGAAATAGGTCTGCTGATCGGGAGGAGACCTCACTTGGATTCCTTAATTAAGAAATCCATTATGAAATATCACAAACTGGGACCCAATATTGTACAGGTGCAATAAGGGTGTTATTCTCAGATTTATTCTTATTAATAAGAAAACAATAATGAAATCTTCACATTTGATATAGTGCCTTTCAAGCCGGGACAATGTCCCAAAGCACTTCGCAGGAATTACTGTAAATTGTACTGACTGTGTACTTTTTAGGCAAATGCAGCAGTCAATTGCACACAGCAATGTCTTACAAATAGCCATGAAGAGAATTATCCTTCAATTATATCTGGGAACTGTTGGCCAGGGCACCGGGAGAAACTCCCTTCTCTTTTTGAATACTATCCTGAGGTTTTTAATATCCACCTGAACAGGAAGATGAGACCTCAGTTTAATATCTCATATGAAGAACACATTGTTTATTTTGGTTGTAGTTGTTGATAGGACTACACTATGCTTTAAAAATGTTACTGTTTACTACCCTTACATGTTTTAGGAGCCTCAGAGTGCGTGCTGCACTGTTACATTTCTGCTGCTCTGTGATAGAGATGCTTACCATTGTAGTTGTAGACGAGGAATTCCGTGTGACCTGCTGAGTGGGGATGGTCGTTGCGGTCTCCAATGGTGATGGTCAATGTGTTTGTGGAAGTCATGGGAGGCGTTCCGCTGTCGGTCATTACCACCGGCAGGTAAAACGCCTTCTGGTCCTCCCTGTCAAACGTGCGGAGCGCGGTGAGAGCGGCGCTGCCATTGCCAAAATCTGTCAAGGCAAAATCCGTGGAATTCCCATGTGCACTGAGTAAGGTGAACGAGAAGGGTGCTCCATTGACTGGACTGTCTTTGTCTTTAGCATACATCAGCACTGAGGTCTGATTTAACTGCGTAAGCTGTGGGGCAGCTGTGTTCTCCCACACAATAGGCTTATATGGAGCCTCAAATTCTGGCCCATTGTCATTGACATCGTGAACAGTGAGGAGAACAGCCACGCTCCCGGTCAGGGCCGGACTTCCAAAGTCAATGGCCAGAATGACTAACTGGTGCTGCGGAGTCAACTCGCGGTCCAGGGCGCTGGCTACGCTAATCCAACCGTTGGCATCCACAGAGAACTGTCCAAGAGGATCTGAAATCTCCGCAATACTGTAGGTGAATTCCCCATTCTGGGAAGAGTCCAGATCGACCGCGGTGACCTGGACGACTCTGGTCCCGATAAAGACATCTTCAGGCAACGGAGCAGCTTCGTAATACTGCGGTTGGAAGAGTGGAGCATGATCATTGTAATCCTCCACCTCAATAACACAAGAAGCCTTGCTGGAAAAGTCCATGTCTTCCACTTTCAGAGTTAAATTGAATCTCCTGTCCTGTGGCTTCTCGTAATCTAGCTGCTTCTTCAGTTTGATGGTGGCACTCATATCAGCCTTGTTCGTTTCGATGAAGAATTTCCGATCTTTGTCTCCGCCCACGATGCTGAAGGTCAAAAGAGCATTTTCCCCCTTGTCCTCATCACTGGCGGACACCATGAGAACGTTGCTGTTTGGTTCCATGTTCTCACTGATCTTGGCCATGAAGACGTGTTGCGTGAAAACTGGAGTGTGATCGTTCACATCTGAAACCAAAATAGTGGCTGTCCCGGTCCCAGTCAGGCCACCTCCGTCCTGAGCTTCCACTACCACCAGGTACCTATCTTCCTTCTCTCTGTCCAGAGATCCCAGCACAGTGTATACCGTCCCAGAGGATGGATTGATGGAGAACAGGTTGAGGTTGATTTCGTTCTGAATATTCTGGATTATCCTGTATGTCAATATCGCGTTCTTCCCAGTCTTGGTGTCATCCAGATCCGTTGCGGTCATCTCCATGATGGATGTGTCGGCTGGGGAATTTTCTGGGACGTGTCCCACAAAGCAGCCGTCGGAGGCACACAGGAACAAGGGCAGGTTGTCATTCACGTCACGCACCTCGACAATCACGTCAGCGAACCCCGTGAGGCCCTCCCCGTTATCATCGGTGGCCAGGACCAGGAAGCGCCAAACCGATCGGTGCTCACGGTCCAATTTCTGCTGGGCGTAGATTTTACCAGTCACCTCATCGATGGTAAACTCACTGTTTGCCCCCTGTCCATGGAGAGAGTAACGCAGGGCACTCTGGTCTGCTTCCTGGTCAGGGTCAATGGCTGATACCTAAAAACGTAGAGGAAAAATGTAAGGAGTATTTTGAAGAAAACTCACACGGTTACAAGAGAGTTTTTGATGAAGTGGTATGTTGTGTGTCTGTGTATGTAAGTGAAAGAGAGAGAGATAAAAACCTTTGTGCTCAATCTTACTTGCTTACCACTAGCGAGCAGTAAAAGTAATGATGGGCAGTAATCAAGTCTCTTTTGGTGAAGTCCCACAGTTACTATCGCACATATTAAAGATTTATATTAAAGAATATTAAAGCAGTCCACTCATAACCAAGGGACTTGAGTATAAGATAGTGACGAGGGAATTTACAAGAGAATACAGGAGAAACTACATCACACAGAGGGTAAAGAGAATACAAAAAGTACAATACAAAATTACATTTGTAAAGCGCCTTTCATGTCGGGAGGATGTCCCAAGGCACTGAACAGTCAGGGTTTAGGACCCGAGTGGGAAAGGGTTGGGATCAGAGAGGGTGGAGGGCAGACAGGGTAGGATGGCGGCCAAAGGCACGGTCGAAGAGGAGCATGTTGAGGTGTGCCTTCAAGGAGACAAGGGAGGGAGCAAGGTGAAGGGAATATGGGATGGAGTTCCACAGGTTGGGGGCAGAGAGAATGAAGGTCCGACCACCGATGGTGGGGCAGGCCGGGCGGGGGACATACAGCAGTCCGGAGCCTGCTGAGCAGAGGGAGCGGACTGGTTGATAAGGGGTTAGAGGGTCGGAGAGGTAGGAAGGGGCAAGGCCGTGTAGGGCCTGGAAGGTGAGGACAAGGATTCTGAACTCGATCTTCTGAGGGATGGGGAGCCACTGGAGCCGGGCCAGGGTGGGTGTGATGGGGTCACGGAGCCTGGTGTTGGAGTGGACACGAGCTGCAGAGTTCTGGATGATCTGCAGCTTGTGGAGGGAAGAGTTGGGCTGACAAGCAGGAAGTCGAATCTGGATGTAGTGAAGAATGTGATACTCGCTGCCCAAAGTGGTGGAAGAACCAGATAGTATAAATCAATTTAAGAGGAAGCTAGATAAACACAAAGGAGAAGGGTATGGGAGGGTGTAAGGAGTGGGTGGAGACTCATGGGTAGTGTGAGCCCCCAGGCAGATGGGCTGAATGGTCTGTTTCTGTGCAGTATCGTCTGTGTAAACTATGTGTGTGTGTGTGAGTACCTGCAGGACAAGCACAGGTAGGTCCAGCAGCTCCTCCACTACGTTGGCGTGATATTCATTCCGACTGAAGATTGGAGCCTCGTCATTCTTGTTGAGAACGTTGACGATCACCATCGTCTGGTTCTCCCACTTCCCATCTGATGCCACCAACCGCAGCTCGTAACGCTGCTCTTCTTCATAGTTCAGTCGCTGAGCTATGAAGATGGTCCCAATTTCTGGCTCCACATCAAACATACCTTTGACATTGCCTGAGGTAATCTGGTATCTCAGTTTGGCATTTGCCCCTGCAATAAGGTGAACACAACAACATGCAATCTATCCTTCAAATGTGTTGACATAATGGCATTATCTGTCTCAGATTTTTCCTATTTCTTTAACGTGTCTCAGTTTTCATCATATTACTATCTCTGTGGTAGGATACAATCTCTGCACAAAAGGTGGTTGGAATATTGAATTCTCTGCCACAAACCATAGTTGAAAGCGAACCCAAGCAGAGTTTTCTAAAAGGCAACCAGATAACTGCTTGGAAGACGCCAATATTAAAGGGTATTGGCATGGGATTAGATTAGGCGGCTCATATAGAGAAAAAACACCAGACCAGACATAGATGGGCCAAATGAGAGGACTGTTTCTGGGCAGCAGCATTTAGTGATTCCATACAATTTATTCATTAAATATTTAAATTAATGGCAAATTTGCAAGAGAGCAACATCTTGAAACAACTTAACATAAACTATGAAACTAACGTTAACTTTGCACCTCAACATTAGGTCACTGAATGGCCATTAGATACTGCTTAATGCTTATGTTATGATCCTGTCTGCTATAAACAAGGGCAGACAACCTCCTGATATTCCGACCGAGGAAGTGTTTCTGCATAGCAGCTAAATTGCATTGCTGCAGCTTCACCACATGGGGGAGCCAAAAGTCTCCAATAAGTCCTCACAGCTTGTTGGAAGGAATCAAAGATCTGCTCACTGAGCTGTGAAGTAACTTGTGAACGAGTTATACATTCTGTTAATCGTACCTTCATCTTCATCGTTTGCTGGAGCTGTTATGACAACAAACCCAACATCTTTGTCCTCCTCTACACTTATCTCGTAGACATCCTGTGGGAAGATTGGTGCATTATCATTCACATCACTGATGAAAATCCTCACGTAAGCCGTATCTGTGAACAGAAAGGGAGATTGTATATTCAGTGTTAAAGGCTGAGTACAAGTGACCCTTTACCCTCGATATAATCTAATAATTGGGATGTTTCTAATTGAAGGCCGAATGAGTCTCTCAAACCAAAGACTGAGATGCCAGTGTAAAACATTGACAATGTTGGCTTCTAATGAGATTTTCTCTTTATATACACACACATCAAGGCCTCTGCACAGAACACCAGCTGGGAGTTCAGCCCTGGTCTTTATGTCAGCACTTGTTCACGTGTAAACATCCGTCTTTGTTTTGTCTGATGTGTTCTTGCAGTATTACCTCCAGATCATACTGTATAAACTAGTGGGAGGTATTCCATCCCAGGATGTGCAATAGGGAAGAGGACTCACTCTTTTCCTTTCCGTTCCCCTTTTTATCTTTCACGCTCACTCTCTCTCTCTCCCTCACACATTTTCTTTCTATGCTCGTTGGGGAGCAGGTAAATGGGGTCTCCGTGGAGCTGAGTTAGCTCCAAAGTGAAGTTTTTGGCAATAGACTGTGGGAATCAAATCAATCCTCTGCATTCTAGGTAGTACAGTTCCTTAGCCAGGCAGGTACTCCAGAGCACTGCTGATGATAGCCCAGCCAGCCTGGCTTGAGGGCAGGACATGGAAGGATCAGACTAGTCACTGGAGTGGAGATCCTTCTCATTCCTCTCCTGTTAAACCTACAAGACTGAAAAATAAACCACTTTTGATGGAAATAGTTTTATACAGAATTCTTACAAAGATTGTACAGAACCAAAACTGGTAATTCAATCCAACTAGTCCATGACAGTGTTTATAGCCCCCAACTATCCTAATACCTTTATACTCCTCTATTCCCTTCAGCCTCAGAGAGGTATTGAGTTTCCTCTTAATAACTTGCATTCGTATAATGCCCTTCACACTGATTAACACTTAAAATAAGTTGATGCTTTCTGTTTCAACCACAGCTACAAGTAGTGAGTTCCATCTGGGTTTGGATTTAGCATTTTAGAGCGTTCAGTATTTGCAAATTGTTGAATTCAGACTTAACTTTGAAGTTGTTTTTTTATAGTTCTTCAAAGAACTTAGAATGGCATAGAACCATTAAAGCAAGAAAATAGGTCATTTGGCCCAACAAACCCTCACCAGTGTTTGTACTCTACATGAACTCCACCACTATTAATCCACTCTCCCCTTCCCATCTATTCTCTTCTCCCTCATGTATGCAGTCTCACCATCCTTTGTGTAAAGAAATTAATGACACATTTTATGGCTGTTAGATCCTGTGCTAGCTTGAATACAGCAAAGAAATAAACCAAACTAAAAAGATATGGGAGAAAGAAAATAGGAAGCTGCGATAAAAAAAATTAAAAGAAAATAAATACATAGGTTAACCCTTGAGGGTCCCACACAAAATGCTAACTTATCTTTCTCTTTCTGTTGACATATTTAAGAGGAAAATTCAATTGTACACGAGGGAGAAGAGAATAATAGGATGTGGGAGAGGGGTTTGGTGTGATGGAGGCTCATGTGGAATATAAAGACTGGCATGGATTAGTTGGACTGAATTGGTCTGTTTCCATCCTGTAACAGTCTATGTCATTCTATGTAATCAACCCTCCATGCACAGTCAAACCTGTTAAAGCAACCAACTCCATTCAGCAAGCACCTGCTCTTAACAACCACCCTGGAACAGTCCTGACTAATTTTCCATATTAAACCACCTCTATTAAGAAACCATCTGTCCAGCACAACCCGTAGCCACTTAATTAGCCGTGTACCCAGTGTACAGACCCTATTCAGTGGCCAGTTCTAAGTGAATTTAAGTATACATTGGCAATGTATTAGCAATTTCTGCAGACCTGGGTGTAGACTCCTGATAAGACTCCTAGCGCATTTTCCAATGCTACGCTGAGCAGCCCCTCACTGTCCATTTGGTAAAGATAGGAAGGCAAGTGTAGTGATCAGGACTAGAAGCGCTCAGGGTAATCAAACTCACTTCTATATGAAACTCGTTGAACGCAACTGCCATTGTACTCTCCAAAAGCTTGGCATGATTATATTGGCCGTATGTGAACTGTATTGTTTAGTTTATGGGTTTGTACATGTACAATATTGTTCTATACAATTAAACGCTTAAAATTCTACACACACCACCGAATCCTTACTCAGAGGTCACCCTTATATAAAGGCCATTTTGGTCCAGTCCTTTGTGTGGTTCCTGAAAGCAGATTTGACTGTATTTCCACCATTTCCAGGTTGGATTTCAGATTTTCAGTAGTCATGCTTGTTTCGTTTTATTTTTTGCTAGATTCACAATTCTGTTTTGCAATTTTCTTTTTCAAGCATCATAAAAAATAACCTGGTTAAATAGCCTTCAAAACAATCTAGGCAATCATCTGCGGGTGAAAACATTCCCTCATATTCTGAGAATGAAATTGCTGCTCTGAGGCCTTCACCTGTGTTGGGTTGTCCGTGCATGCCTGGCCGAGCAGACTCTGAGTTGTCTTGAGACTGAACTTCTATCAGGTATGACCCCTTCACCTCTCTGTCGAAGGACGTCTGCGTGAATATCAGTCCGGTCTCAAAATCAATGCTGAAGTAGTGGTAATCTCCACTGAGGTCCTTCAGTATGGCATAGTTCACCTACGGTGAGAAAACAAGCGGGATTATTCACTCAGAGATTTGCTGGGATGTAGAATGTCCTGCCAAGCGAGGTGGTAGAGGCAGACTCCATTGTGGGGTTCAAGAAGGACATAGATAGCTATTTAGCACTGAGAAGCTTGAAGGGTTTGGGGAAGACTACATTTCCTATGGTCTTCTGGGTCAGGGAGATGAACACCAGCCAGGGATCCTGCTCCTCACATGTCTACTGGTTGTACACATATGAGGCAGCTGGGTCGGTGGGGAAGAGGTCAAACTCTGCTATGACACCCTCTGTAGTCGAGTAACATGATAACACTCACTGCCAATGTTCACATATACAAAAAGTGGCTTACCGGAGGACAACCTGTGCCCGTGGAACTGCACCCAGAAAGAGGAGGTGAGGGCAGAGAGGCATGTGCCATTGAGGAGAAAATTAGAATAGAAACATCGGACACACTAAAAATCTTTTAAAAATATACAATTTAAAAGCCTTAGTAGCAGTAGTAGAGCAGAGTAGGATTTTTTTTCTATGTGGAGACTTATTATTGTAACAAATATTCAACAGGACATAATGGTTCCTGTGCCCCTGGAACCAGAGAAACAGTGCTAAGGAAGGGGCTTAGGTTTCAACAATGTTAGACAGTCGGCCGGGTGCCTGGTTTGCTTGGTTACCCGCAGATCGCTCACCTTTCCATGTAGTCCTGTATCAAGGTCGGTAGCTGATACCTGCACTACAGAGGTACCAACTGCAGCCCCTTCAGGGACCGTAGCCTCGTATGTGGAGGATGTAAAGAATGGAACGTTGTCATTCACATCTGCCAAATGAGAGGTGAGCACAAAGAAACATTTAGTCATCACGCAGTCATTACACCTCTACCCTGACTGTGCCAAGAGCCAGAGTCGTCAACACTTTTTACTCTTTTGTGTGTTTGTTTATGTGTGTGTGTGTGTGTATGCATGTGTTTTTATGTATTCATGTGTATCTGTGTGTGTCTGTATTTATATGTGTGTGTGTAGAGTGTTTGTGTATGTGTGTGCATACACAGGGCGAGAACATAATCAGTCACTTTTGAGGCAGATACCATGTTCCAATAGCTTTCCCTCCATTGCGCCTGGTGGGGAATGTTGAAGTTCACAGCAATAGCCAAAGACACACATGGACACACTTGGTAAACAGTGCTGGAGCAGACAGACTGAAAACTGTACCTGTCACATTGATGTAGATAGTGCTGAACGAGGCTAATGGAACCGCTGCCACATTCTGAGCCCGGACTCTCAGTGTGAAAAACTTTGTGCCCTCAAAATCCAGCGGTTCTGCCACTAGAATAGAGGCGGATCCATTGGCACGGTTTGGTTTCAGGTAGAACCGGACAGGCATATTGGTCTCGGGAACCTGACCCTCTTCAAGGTTGTACGTAACCCGTGGGTCCCCCAGAGGAGATGTAGCTTTGATGGTCTGAAATAGCCAGAGGAAAGTACATTATTAGTATTAGGTGCACTGTACTCTGAGGCGCAGAGCTCGTGGGTCAGCAGGAGAAAATCAGAGCGGGTTCACACTCCATTGCCATCCTGGATGTGTGTGTCAAATGAGGACAGAATTGAGCTTAGTCCCACAGTTGAATAGTTATCTGAAACTCAAAGTTCACACATAGCAAAGGCGCACTTTCAGATGAGATGTTAAACCAAGGCCCTGTCTTTCTGTTCGCAGGTGGACAATGAGACTCAGAAAGAGATGGGAGTTTCTATCAATGTGCTGGCCAGCAACCCTCCAGATACATTTGCCATTAATCATTAATTCCATTAATCCCATGGTTTGTGGAATGTTGTTATGTGCTAAATAACTCGGTTTGGTGACATTTTCCTATAGAGAGTTAACACCAAGGTGTGCAGTGCCATCAGATGTTTTAACATGACAAGGTGGAGTAACTTATTTGCCACATAAGCTTACAGAGCACTTGTGGTTTTATATGTGTAGTTTTTGAATGAATCCAAGCAGTCACAATCTACTTTTCACTCACAAAGAGATAGATTATGGAAAATTGGAACAGTTTGACACCAGTTCCAGACCTCATTTCAGCATCTTTTCCATTTGGCAATTTGTCATTGTTGCAGTAATTGTTGGATTTTTTTCTCCATCCTCCAATATTCTCCCCGACCCTTCCTACCCTGACAGCATTGAATTATCCTGCAGTCCGTTCCCACGGGCAGCAATGGCTATCTGGTAACCTGCCAAAGTAGCTGTTCTTCATGTATAAGATGTGGCTACAAACAAGTGTTAATAGGGTTTTGGACCATGAGGGGATTGAGATGAGTGGCTAGGTGCTCATTACTCTTGGCCAATGTTATCTTCACTTCAATGCTATCCTACCTCTGCAGTTTTCTTCAGCACTGTTCTCCTGCCATACCCTCTGCTCATTTGACTCCTGTTTATTGCTCGCCCTATGCTCATTCATGACAAGGATCTTGCTCTCTGGAACTCTATTCCAAAAATCACTTTGCCTTGTTACCTCTCTTTTTCCTTTCAAAAACCTCCTAATACACAGTCAATTCGCTTTTCAACATATTCTGTGAATCATTTTGAGACTTCTCAATGACATGGTAAGGCCCTATATCAAATACAAGTATTATTATTTATTGCGTTTAAGTCTCCCTTTTCACTACTTTTTACCAAGTCTTTAAGAAATTTCCTTATGTGAAACATTCTATATAAATGGAATAAACAGCTCCTTTGTTCTGAGGTAGAATTCAGTAGTCAACCTCTTCACAGGCCATGGAACTTTATTTATTCGATCATGATGAAATTACTCCTAGACCCCACCCCCCCCAACTCCGTTCCACTTTGAATGCTAGTCACCGGGAACTCAAATTGGCTGCTGTGTTTTGCCTCCAAATACACAGTGACTACACTTTACACAAGACGCTGAATTGCTTTGAAATATTTTAACCTGCATCAAATGATGGAATTTTGGGTTCATGGCTGGACCTGTGATGGTGTCTGGAGATGTTGAGCCCCAAAATTTCACCCAGTAGGAGTCTAAAAAGACCATTTTCACTAAAAATATAACACTGCGCAGAAATGGACTGTGGAAATCTTTTTAATTCAGTCTTAATTTGGAGCCAGTTTTCCACAGATCTTAAAAAGAACCGTCTTCCAAATTACGGCTGCATTAAAGAATTTTTCTGCAATTCTGCGCAATCTTAAATCTTAAGATAAATGTTCTAACAGACTAAGATTTGTGTAATTTCAGGCCCCAGAAACAGGATGTGCTTTAATTATGTTTGCAATGAAAATGAATAGTCACTGCAAAAATATGAACATTTCAGAAAGGTTGTCAATGTATTAAAGAAAAAGGGTTAATTTCATCCTGATTTAATAAATAATAAATGATCGAGTCTTTCTACATTTCCTCTTGTGCCTTGACTTTTGGGAGTTTTGAGCTATTCTCTGGCCTTTACATATGCCAAGAATGATTCATTTAAAATACAGCCATATTACTGTCTAATTAGATTCATGAAGCACTCTAAGTACCTCATTAGTTTAACAAGGAATATTTTCGATGTTTAGAAACTAATTTCTATGCAGATTAATGAGTTCATTCTGCAATCACATATAATTAGCAGATCATTAAGACAATCATTTTAATTTTAAAATGCTGTTCAAATCGCTAATTTAGTAAGATACACTTTGTACAGGTGAATCCTCCCGAGGTGTAATTATGAAGAGGAATAACATAATTGCTTCGGAATTCTTGTAACATGTCTTGTTACAAGAATTCTATTGTCCGAGAATAAAAGAAAGTGAGGTAACAGTACTCAACCTTTTAAACAACTATGGAACAATTTTACAGGATGTCTTATGGCTCCTCATGAAATTAGTCTTTATGACCATTGTACCGTAAAATTTAAATTCTTAATTCTTAATTTCAATCTTATTTGGAAGCCTGTTTTCTGTAGTTGATATTAATATTAAAATTAATAATAATACATAAATAATAATAATCCTTGCATTTGATATAGAGCCTTATCACGTCGTTGAGACGTCTCAAAGAGCTTCACAGGATGCTGTCAAGTGAATTCACTGTATATTTTGTGGGTGAAACAAAATAATCCTTGCATATGATACAGCATCTTTTACGTCAGATGGACTTCACAATGCATTTCACAGGACTTACTGTGAATTGTAGTGACTGTGCATTTTGTAGGCATACACAGCAGTCAATTTGCGCACAGCAATGTCCCACAACCAGCCATGTGACAGATTCCCAATTGAGAATTAAGCATTTCCCACAATTCTGCACAATCTTAAATATTATGTCAAAATAGTCTTTGTAATAGTTTCTGCAAGCTGAGACTAGGTGGAATTTCAGGACTCGGAAACATGTTACGAATATCTTGCCAACTCAAGGAACCCAGTTAAAAAACACAGCAGAATTATTCCCCAAATGCTTCACTACACTGCACTACAGAGGGTAGGATCAATGCTGAATCTCTATTCTTGGACACGGGAATTCCCATTTTCGGACAGGCTACCAGGAGTCAGGAAACTAGCTGTTATTATCTAATTTCTAATGAGGATACTTGGAACATCCCTTTAGACCTTGGTTCATTTTTAATGGGTTTAATGGGAGAAGATGCCCTGAACTCCATTGACATCCATCATGCACACATCCAGCAGGAGATCTGCATAAACAGCCCCAAAAATGAGTCTAACAATAAAAGTTGGGAAGAGGAAAATGCATTAACGCTGGTAATATTTTAGGTTGGGATCTCACTTGGGATCTTAAAAAGCTATATTCCAGGAATTAAGACAGGATATAAACTTGCACTTTTCTTTCTGTTTTCTATCTTTCCTTCAGGGAATGTGACGTTTTAAATGCATGTAGTTTAATGATTAGAGTTCGAGTGTCTTCTCCTCTAGTGTTTTACAGCTGCAGGGTAGTGTTTAACTTCTGACATCAAATGCAACTACTGTATTCCCTACTGTGTTATAACATCATTCCATTGTCGTGTTTGCTTTATACTAAAAAATGGTAATTAAAAAAAGCAGGAATGCACATAGATTGTGCTTTGGGGCCCAAAATGTATAATGTTCTAAACGCAGCTAAATGCAAAACTCTATTCTTCTCCACCGCATCTCCTCTCACTTCCATCTCAATGGTTCTGTTCTTGCCTGGTTCCAATCCTACCTTTCCCATCATCTGCACCTTGTGGCTACCAATGGCTTCTCCTTTAGCCCCCACACTGGCATCCCTCAGGGCTCTGTCCTCGGTTCTGTCCTGGGTCCCTCGGTCAATCTATACTTGCTCCCGCTCGGCGATATCATCCACAGGCATGGGGTCAATTTCCACATGTATGAGGATGACACCCAACTCTATCTCGCCACTTCCAGCCTCACCTCCAGGACCGTTGATGTCCTGGTTAATTGTCTGTCAAGTGCTGAATGAGAGCCAACTTGCTCCAGCTCAATGTTGCCAAGACAGAGGCCCTCCTGCTTGGCTCCCGGAAGCGCCTTCTCACCTCAGCTGCTGACACTCTCACCATTCATAGCTGCACTCTTCACTTCACCAAGCCAATCCGAATCCTCGGTGTCCTTTTCGACCCTCAGCTGTCCTTCAAACCCTATGTCTACGGCAGCCAATTGCGCACAGCAGTGTCCCACAAACAGTTGTGGATTGAAATGACCAATTTATTATTTTTCTTCTTGAGGGATTATTGTTAGGCATGTGGAGTAAGGAAACTTGTCCAAAGTTTCGCCCTGCTGGGAATCGAACCCAGGTCTCTCGCTTGTGAGGCAAGTGCTCTAACCACTGAGCTACAGGACTCTACAGGATAAGGCGCTATACCAAATGCAAGTATTATTATTATTTTAAACACACCATATTGCTCTGAAACATTATTCTACGTGAAAGACACTATATATAAATTGAAGTTGTTATTGTTGTTACTGAGCTTTCCAGCGACACGTGCATTACATCTAAGAAACCACTCCTTTGGGGTTGCCCTGATCTGTATATTCTGCCACATATTACGTACCACAATCTTCAGGTCCCGGGTGCTGCTCTCAGGGATTGTTACCCGATATTCTTCTTGTTCCCACCGGGGCGGCTGGTTATGTATGTTAGTAATTGTTACTGTTAGCTCTACACTGCTGCTTCGATTGCCTCCATCAGTGGCTAGGATTTGGCGACTGATGTGAGTTACCTAGAACGGAAAGAAAAACAATAAAATTGGAGATCTCACAATTTTAATTAGCATGGGTATATGCATCCAAGCCCCAGAATATATCGATAGATCACATTACACCAGACCTGAAGGCAGGTTCTGATTGATTGGAAAAAATTACAACTTCACCCCCCACCCACCAGTTTCACTCGATTGTGAACACTTTATTTAGCCGTCGCTGAGAGATCAAGCGGAATTGCAGCAGCATCAGAGAAGACTTGAAACTTTGTTATGCAATAAAGATATTAAAAGCCACATCGACACACACTTTAAACTTAGTATTGGTAATAACTCACTGTGATAAATTCACTGCAAAACAGCTATAATTTCATTCCACTGCACTGCGGGGGCGTTAAACAAAGGAACACTTGTATTATGTATAAAAAAAATACATTTTAATAATTTACTCACAAGCAAATTCTTCCGCCTGGAGCACTAAGCTATATTTTTGTTGCGCTCAAGATATCTGGCTTGTGACATTATGAAGTGAATTTTCACTCTGTTGGGAAAATTACTAAACCTGGTTGTGTGCACACAAAGGAAAATGTGATCACAAGTGCATGTCGCCATTTCCCAATGGAGGAACCTAGGCTGATTTACTCCTCCTTTGTCCACCCAAGGAGATAAGGTCACTTGTAGTACCCAACAACTAACACAGCACAGAACAGAGTTCGAACATATAAGCTGCAGGTCTGTATGGCCAGGTGCTGTGTACTGGTGTTACCCACTAGATCATCAGGGTAGCTCGAACTGTTCAGCTTCTATTAATTAACAAGAGTTGTCATGTCTCACTCAGTACCTGAGAAATGGGATGGTTGACATAAATCCAGCCTGTGCTGGGATTGATCTGGAAGTATTCAGGCTGTTGGAGTGATACGGAATATGTGATGACGGCGTTGGTGCTCTGGTCATCGTCATGAGCCGCAGCACGCAAGAAGCTAGTGCCCACTGGAGTATCTTCGCGCAAGTAGTCTAGTGCAGAACAGAGCAATCTAATCAAACTCAACACCTTTACTCCCAATTTTCAAAAACATCCCTTTACAAATCAACGTATTTAGTTATTGGCAGGGCAGAATTGTCAATAATATGTTACTTAAAACATCAGCGATTGCAAATATCATCTCTACATATTACTAGGGGTGCTGAATAAAGCAATTTTCTACTTGTGTACCTAACATCTGCATTAAACACTGACAGGTCATGTTTACCATGGTTAACCCCCAAAAGGTTTCATCAACTCCTAACAATGTGCCTGAGCCCCAATTCTCAGTAGAGCTATTGGACTAGTTGATCGCTTCAAATTTCTGCATCAGCTATCGAATGAGAAAATAAGATTGTAATTTAGTGAATGGCAGTTTTATACTGAGCTCAAGGGCATTGGAGACTAGAGGTAGTTGAAACTATCCAAACCATTTTTTTCAAGACCTTTACAGCCAATAAACATGGGGTGCATTGATTCCATCAGTCTTGGATGGATCCAAATTCAGGCCCCAGACACACAGGTAACCCACTTAGTCCCAATAATTATTTTTCAAACTCTACCAAATAACGAAGCACAGATTCTCTCAAAGATCGATAAATGTATAGACTTGACACCCAAACACACCTTATCAAGGAAAACACCATTATTGAGACCTCCGACCTAGCCATCAGATTGTAAATTTCTAATTGCTTGCCTATGTTGTTGGTTACTTAAAATTAACAAGAGCACATAATATTATTCACTTGAATGCGGAAGCAAAAGAGATTCTATAAAAAGTCTATTTTATCCTCAGATCCTGAATGAATTTTGCAAAGCATGAGTCCCCGGGCACTGGCTGGTCTCTTGCTGGAAAATGTGCACTGGAGAACATCAGAAAATGACAGCACGCATCACCTCATGTTAGCTGCTGTACATTCATTTAAATATAATAACATCAGTATAGACTCAAAGAGAACAGCTCAACCCTGAAACAAGTTAGTGTTTGATAGATATTATGTTGCCAAACAAAAGGAAAAACAGGACGAACACCTCATCTGAATAGAGAGCTCCAAAGGGGAACTAGCTCCATTATATAATTATAATAATCCTTGCATTTGATATAATGCCTTATCACCTCAAAAACCTTCAAAGTAGTTACTGTTAAGGCTAATTACTTTATAATAATATAATATAATAGTCCTTGAATTTAATATAGCGCTTTTCACGTCTTCTCGATGTCTCAAAGCGCTTCACAGAATATGCTGTAAAGTGAATTGACCGTATATTTGTGGGCGAAACATGGCAGCCAATTGCGCACAGCAATGTCCCACAAACAGTCGTGGATTGAAAATGACCAATTTATTATTGCTTTGTTTTGGAGGGATTATTATTAGGTGTGTGGAGTAAGGAAACTTGCCCAAGGTTTCGCCCTGCCTGGAATTGAACTCAGGTCTCTCGCTTGCAAAGCGAGTGCTCTAACCACTGAGCTACAGGACTTTGTAATTGTAGGCGAAGGTATCAGCCATTTTACACACAGCAACGTCCCACAAACAGGCACTAAGTGAATGATCACTTTAATTAGGGGATTGTTCACTCCAGGACTCTGGGGGAAATTCCTTTCTCTTTTTGAATAGTGTTGTAACTTTTTCATCGTCCATTTGAACAGTCACGGGGGACCTCGGTTTAATATCCCATACGAAGAACAGCAACTCCAACAATATGGTGTTTCTTCGATGCTGCATTGAGTGACAGCCGAAACCATGAATTTAAAATCCCAATATTGGGATACCTTCTAACCCAAAAGAACAGTGCTACCAACTGAGGCAAGCTGACACAATGGACCAAATAACACTTTGGTCCTCTTGTTGCTGATCATGCCAATGTTGCTTCACAAGATACCATCTTAATTTAATCATTCTGACAAAGGGGGTTAGGGGGATTGGGGGGGTTGCTGTTGAAAACCTTGAGATTATAATTATGGTTAATGTGATAACTGTCACATTGCTATTCCCCCCACCATAATAGTAAGAATGTCTCTTTTCTATCATTTATCTGAAGGCAGCTCTCGACCCTTACATTGGTAACGACTGTTCTCAAACTTGGGGTCGTTGTCGTTTTCATCGGCAATGACTATGGTTATCTGACAGATGCTGATCAGGGGCTCCTGAGCCTGATCGGTGGCTGTCACTGACACAGTGTATTCCCTCTGCTTCTCCCGATCAAAACTGCGGGTTGTGGTTATTGAGCCTGCAGAAAAACATGTACAAAATAATCAGCATTTACTGCTGCAATTGAACCAGTTAAAGGAGCATGCAGTTGACCAGTACAAGTCACTGGTAAGCTTCCTCTTTCATTTTTAGTTTGGATGACCCTATGTGTTACAGCGCTGGCCTGCAGGGTTATCAGGAATCGAGTGGGAAGAATCCCTGTGACATGTTGAATGCTTCAAGTCCCATTGATGAGCCAGGCAGGTTGAGCAATCATCAGCAGTGCTTTGGAATCCCTCAGGCCTGCCTGTGTGGGATATTAGATCACTGAGTCCACCATGCATAGTTGGCTCAGCTTTGCCTCACTATAAAGTCAACTTGACTCAGGAGAGAACCTGTATAATCCTGCCCCCGCACCCCCCCTCGCCCCCACCAACAGGGAGTGTTTGTACACCAGTTTCTGCACTAGGTGCCACGAGCCTATCACTCCCATCCTCACCTGGCTCTATTGGCTCCCCATTCCCCGGAGAATCAAGTTCAAGATCTTGGTCCTCACTTTTAAATCACTCCACTGCCTTGCCCCATCGTACCTCTGGGACCTTCTAAAACCGTACAAACCCGCTTTCAGCCTTTCTGCCCCCAATTTCTGGAATTCCATGTTGAAGTCCCTTTGCTTCACCCACTCCCTCTCCTCCTTCAAAGCCCGTCTTAAGACCTTCTTCTTTGACTGTGCCTTCGGCCATCATCTCAATTTGTTATATCATGGTCTTTATTAATAAGTGGGCATTTTGTTTACAATCAAGTGGATTTTAAGTACACCCTATTGTTCCAAGACATTATTACTTGTAAGGGGTATTAAATATGGTACATGGAAGTTGGTGTTATTGTTTTCACACAAGGGATACGACAGCCTAATTTGCAATATTTTTTAATGGGATTCCTTAAATATGGAATCTAAATCAGGCAAGTGTTGACTCCTTCAGCAACTGGAAGTACATCTGGCTGATGTGTGGTATCCCCACTCTGACGCAATCTACTTTCAGAGCAGAGTTCCCACTGGACAGCAGGAATTCTAAAGCGATTCCTTATTAAGGAATTCTGTGAAGCAATATGATGAACTGATCCTAAGTATCTTGCCTATAAAGGTTTACTGCACTAACTCTATTTCACAAAATTCTGGTTTCAATTGAACAATTTTAACTCATTTGCAAATCAGAAACTGCTTCTGTGTCAATGCCTTGAAACATTACAGAGTAATGGACTCACCGGTGTCAGGATTAATGTGAAAACCTGGAGTAAGGCCATCTCGGAGCATGAACCCATATTTCACCTGCCCATTCACTCCGAGATCAGCATCATACGCCTCGATTTGCAGTACAAAGGTTCCTGGGGGTTGGTTCTCCAGAACATAGGCATCTTCACTGTACTTGGCACACTGCAAGGAATAGAAATGTAGGTATCAGCTGGCTCGGATGCTAGCACTCTTGCTTGAGTCAGAGAACATGGGTTCAAGCCCCACATTAAGACTTTCAACACATAGTCTAGGCTGGGGAATCATTGTATTGTTGGAGATCCTGTAACACTATTTGAAAAGAAAAGGAAGGTCCACCTGACAATACTCCTGGCAATACACCTCCAGATAAAATTAGTAATTCTCTTCATGCTATTTGTGAGACATTGCTGTGCAAATTGGTTGCTGTGTTCGCTCATAGGTATACAAATACTATACTGCAGAAAGCTCTGAGAAGTGTGTATATTAGACATTATATCAATTTATTCAAATAATAATCCCTGCACTGCATTTGACGTTTTGCTCACACCTGGTGTTTCCCAGTGACCATACACTCAGAGAAGCAAACTTGACCATGGTTAGCTGAAAACACACAGAAGGCTCTCTGGTGGACCAGCACACACACACACTTCTGTGCTATAAAAACTTCTGTGATTTTGAAAAGACCTTGGTATAAGTGAATGCAGTTTTGTTATTTTCACACATTTCTCCTGGGGGGGTTCACCAAATACAGCTGACAGGCTTCAGAAGCTACCTGTTCCATGTTTTCCTAAGATTTTGCACTGTGGCAAAATTCAACCTCCATTGATAGTGTTCTGTGGCAGCCAAGAAGCATGTTCACCTTCCACTCCACCCCCCCCCCCCCCACCCATCCATGTGACTATTGGGTGTCAGATTATCAGCAACCTACTGGTAAACAATCACTTCACAGGATTTTACTGTATAGTGCAGCGACCATGTATTTGTAGATGAACGTAGCAACCAATTTGTGCAAAGTCCCACAAACGGCCATGAAATGAATGACCAACTTTATCTGTTGGCTTCATCTGACATGAATTAGGCCCCCGAGTTATGGGAACAGGCTACAGATAGTGGGAATGTTCACTATTGGATAACTATTCACTATTTGGAGAGTAATTCTATTGTGGGCTGTGAGAGATGGAGTGGTGTACAATTTTTTGAAATGAAACTTTGAGACTGTCCAGATGGTTTATAATGCTCTTTTCCCAACTTCCCCAGATTCCTATGGCATGCACATATGTGTATATTTCACCCATCAGCAGCAAGAACTATATTTGTGTATATTTCTGCGATGCAATTAAATCTTCTTAATTTTAAATTACATGTATACATAATCTCTTTTGTACGGGGTTAATGAAAAGTTTAGTCACTGCCTCTGGTCTGTGTCTCTGTGGATCTCTGTGCCCATTCCTCAAGTATCTGCCCTATTTCTCCCCATAGCCAGCCTGTCAATCTCTCTGCTCACATGCTTCTCTATGCATGACTATCTGTGGTGACCTGTTGCTCAAATGTGGAAAGAAAATGAGTGACAAATTGACATGACAGAGAAAGTGAGTGCAGTGAGGGAAGCGGTAGAGATTTAGAGACCGATACTGAGGTCTGGACCAATTAAGGCTAATCACCTAAGGCTCAAAATTCCACCTTGTGTTAACTTAGCATTGAAATTTTGGAAAATTCTTAAATTAGGTCTTAATTTGAAAACTTTTTTCAAAGGTGTTTTTAAAACAAACTGTTAAATCCAATAGCTGCTTGTGATGGATTTGGGCCCAACCATTGTGACAGAGTTGAGGAGGGGGTGCTCATGCCCACACTCAAACAACTAGCCTCATTGGTCACTTTTATCACAGGCAATAATTAACATCTCACACCTTGTAATTTTCACCCCCATATCTTTCAATGTGTCTCAATCGTGGGACTCTTGGTTTTGGTTCAAAAATCAAATTCTAATGTTTCCTACTATAGCAACATCACCCAGACGCACCAAGCACTTAATTCCAGTAGCATTCACATTCATTCTAGCTGCACTGAAATCTGAAATCTTGCTCCAAGTCAAGAGATTTCATTAGAATTAAGTTGCATCCGTTCTTCAACCTCCCCAGCCCCTGCTCTGGAAGTAGGCGCCTACCTCTCTAAAGACTGGTTTATTGTTATTCACATCATTGATTCCCACGATGACATGAGCGATGCTGCTCAGGGTCTTGGGACCCCCTGAGCTGTTGTCATCTGTTGCTGTGATGTTCAGGACGTACTGGGGTCCTTGCAGCAATGGCAGTGGGCTTCTGCGCAGTTTGATGATACCTGGTGGCACATGAAGCAGTCAGTAACAGTGTGTGCAGTGGGTCTAGATCTCTTATTCTACAACACACTCCTAGGAGTTTTCAGCATCAGTAAACATTGACAATAATATTCTTGTACAGGTACGCCAATGGCCACCCCCGTAGGACCTGTCTCAATTGGTAGCACTCTTGCTTCTGAGTCTGTAGATTGTGGGTTCAACCCTCATGTTACATAATAATCATTTAATTTGATGCAACACCTTATCATGTCATTGAGACATCTCAAAGCGCTTCACAGGATATACTGTAAAATGGATTGACTGTCCATTTTGTGGACCGAAACACGGCAGCCAGTTGTGCACAGCAATGTCCCACAAATAGCCATGGAGTGAGTGACCAATACAACAACAACAACAACAACAACAAGATTACATTTATACAGCGCCTTTCACGTCGGGAGGAAGTCCCAAGGCCCTGGACATAGTACAGCATTTCAGACCCAAGCTGGGGTTCTGGGGGTAAGGGAGGAGAGGGGAAGGGGGGTGGCCGATGGCATGGTCGAAGAGGAGGGTCTTGAGGTGGGACTTGAAGGAGGCTACGGAGGGGGCGAGGCAGAGTGACTGGTGGATGGAATTCCAGAGGTTGGGGGCAGAGTGGCTGAAGGCTCTCCCGCCATTGGTGGGGCGGGTGGGTTGGGGGACGTGGAACAGGCCAGAGTCGGAGGGAATGGGCGGGTTGGTAGGGGGTTAGGAGGTCGCAGAGGTAGGGTGGGGTGAGGCCATGGAGGGCTTTGTATACGAGGACCAGGATCTTGAACTGGATCCTCTGAAGGATAGGGAGCCAGTGGAGTCGGGCGAGAATGGGGGAGATGGGGTCACCGAGTTTGGTGCGGGAGAGGACACGGGCTGAGAGTTCTGGATTATCTGCAGCCTGTGGAGGGAGGAGTTGGGAAGGCCAACAAGCAGTTTGCATAGTCGAGCCTGGAGGTGATGAAGGCATGAACAAGACTTTCAGCGGCCTGAGGGGTGAAGTAGTGGCGGAGTCAGGCGATGTTACGGAGATGAGAGAAGGCAGAGCGGGTCATGGCTTGGATGTGGGGGAGAAAAGAAAAGACAGTTGAGGGTTGAACCTAGGTTCCTGACTGGAGGTGAGGGATTATTATTATTATATTACTAATATTATTAGTTACTCACTCCATGGCACCCCCCAAAACTGAATTGAAGTGACAGCTTAGACTAAGTGATTCAAGTCCCTATGTGGGGCTTGAACCCACAACCTTCTGACTCAAAGTCGAGGGTGTGCCAGGCTGACACACTGCACCTGCACCGGGCTGACACACAAACCATGTTAGGAATTTGAGCTCATAGTCTCGGCTGATACTCTAATGCACAGCTGTTTTAAAGTGATCAAATGAAAGAATTACTATTTTTACTAGAGCAGAAAAAAATTCCAGGTTTGACCACTTATCTGTCCTGGACTAGCCGATCTCAGCCAGGACTGTAGTTGGGGACAACAATTGATTTCAATACTTTAAGGCTAGAGAGAGGAAAGATCAGGCAGGGTTCATGCTTCTGATAACTAACAGTGATTTCCTACCTTTCACCCATGCAGAAAAGTGCGGGTGTGTGTCGATGTCAAGTGAGGCCAAGATTGGGCATGGGGCTATACTGTACCCCACAGCAGAATAGTTTGCTGACATTCACTATCTAAACTCACACAGCGTGCATAGCTGTTTAGACAAAGCATAGTAGGGACTGTTGGCACCTGTGGAAATATATACAGATCCTTCCCCCACACGCGAGACAATGGAAGAAAATAAAAGCTCTTGTAACAAACATAAAGTAAAGAAATAATAGCTGTTAGTATCATTGGCAAATCATCACTGCTGAACACTGGGAGCTCTGCATTGTAGGACAGGATATTTTCTATCTCATGTGAAGGGTGCTGTAAGCTTTAATTAAAGTGGCAAAGCCCCAATGTCACAGATGTACAATAGATCAGGATGTAATTTGCAACATGATAAACCATTGACCTTGATAAACAACCCAAGGGGAATTACAGGCATTGTTAATTCAGCTGGTAATACCTAATGACAACAACACCAGCAACAACAACTTGCATTTATATTGTGCCCTTCATGTAGAATAGCATCTCAGAGTGCTGTAAGTTGAACGGGTGAGTTGGTAAATCCTTTTCATTAGCTGTTAATTACAGAATTAAGTGCACTCTAATTCCCTCTTTATAGATGTGTTTGCACATGGTTTAATGTCGCAAATCATACCTCTGTGTCACCATTTGTCCCAAACACTATAATCATTTTATTTTTAAAGTGTCCCAATAAAGATGCAGAAATTTTATTGGAGGTGTTTCTGACCTGGTGCTAGCTTGCAGCCACCATGAGGAAAATGTCACTGGGAACGAGGCTCCTCCCAACAAGGAATGCTGCCTCTCTAAGGAAAACTCCAAATGGTAACGGGATCCTTTAATGCCTTCATATGGTAAAGGTACAAGAAAAATACTCCTGAGGCTTTACTGTCTCTTTATCACTTGAAGCACATAGCAACTCTTTGTGACCTGGCAGAGAGCATACAGCTGAATAAAGCTCATGGGATGGAACACTGAATCATTCAAATGATGTAGGCAACGGCACATCACCAACACCTTTCTGTTCAGTGGTGGCAATCTGGAAGCACTCATGTGGGAAATTGAACAAAAAGTTTGCTTTTTCTTTCCTTTGATACTTTACTGATAGCAGGGATGAGGACAAAAGAAACCAACAAACCCACAGGAGAAGTCAACTGGAATTGACCCACAATTATTGATGAATACTATAATAAAATAATGATAATAATCCTTGCATTTGATATAGCGCTTTTCACGACTTCTAGACATCCCAAAGCGCTTCACAGAATATACTGTAAAGTGAATTGACTGCATATTTGTGAGCGAACTCGGCAGCCAATTGTGCACAGCAATGTCTCACAAATAGTCGTAGATTGAAAATGACCAATTTATTATTGTTTTTTTTGAGGGATTATCATTAGGCGTGTGGAGTAAGGAAACTTGCCCAAGGTTTCTCCTTGCCTGGAATTGAACTCAGATCTCTCACTTGCAAAGCAAGTGCTCTAACCACTGATCTACATCTTCCACATAATAATCATGAGAGTCTAAAACAAGGCCCAGAGATCTTTAAACCAAAACAACGTAAACTGCGATCTGGACAATTGTGAGAATGTGACGGTGGAGTAAGACCAATCCCTCGAGAGAAGCAATGCTGGTCCCAATGAGGAATGAAGCCTCTGTGTGAAAATCTCTACATTGTCAACAAGGCGCTTCAAAACCAGCACATCGGGAAATATAGCAGCATTTAACAGAATAAACCCAATATTGATCCTGCCTAGTTGTACTGGTACTTGTAACTATTAGATAGGGCAGCTATTATTCTCTTATGTTAGTCATCACATGTGATACACGTATGTTTACAATAGTATTACCTTTCTGACTGTCCAGTTCGAAATTTCCCTCTTCATTCCCTCCAGTGATCGTGTAAGTCACCCCATCACCATCAGGATCCTTTGCATGAACCGTAGCAACCAAACTGTTGGGTCCTGCATCTTCCGAGAGAAAAGTCTTGTAGCTGGGTATAAATGACAAGAAAGGCTTGTTAAATAGGATGTCACTTAAAGCAATGGAGCTATGGACAATATCCATTCTGTTTGACATTTTAATTCTTCTTATTATTTAATAGATAATTTAATTTAATTTTCTTGCCAATATGCTTGGTCTACATTTAAGATTGACAGCAAAAGAGATAACCATTAACATGGTTTCATTCACTATGAGGTGAAATTTGTGACATTTTATAATGCTGATGTAGACATTGCTTGCTTTATGAAATATAATATGCCCCAATATTTTTCTTTGGGATTTCAAAGAATGGTTTGGGTTTATAAAGTTCCAATCTCATTCATCTCTGAATATGATATTGGTAGAAGTTACCCAAAACCCAGGAATATTTCAGGCTCATTTGAAATACAACTGGAAATCTCCCTCTACTCTCTCACTAAAACTTTTTTTAAAAAATCAGGAATCTGTATTGTGTCAATCACTAAAACTAGTAACAATTTTGTTACATGTTTAGTTTTATGATCAGAATAGGAAATCCAATTCTAAACACACAGATCAATGAGTGATTGACTCAATACCCAGCATCTTACACATCGTCACTTTTAACCTTGCCGACATGACACAGTCCGTGGCCATTGACTATATTACAGAATCTCCTTATAAATATCTCCATAGATTTCAATCCCCCTCCTTAAATAGATTTTTTTTTTAAAAATGTTAATCAACTCAGCATATTTAATGTTTAATCTTGAAGCCTTAATGATAAATTTTGATCTTGTCAAAACATTGGATAGTTTAATTATATCTTCTTTCTTCTTCTTAATAAAAATATTAGAACACTGTCTCTTTTTGATTGTATTTTTTCGTGTGTTATATTTCTGAATTACAATGATTACAATAAGGCAAATAGTGTCACCCAGCATGAAAAGACATCAACAAAAGTGGAAACTGAAAATGAGTTCTATGCTTCCAGATAATTGCCAGCTATTGTTGCAAATCAAAACAGATGCAGAGCCTTTTCTAGTCTGGCAGATGATAGCAGCAATTTCTTTTAATATGAGCAGTAAAAGTGCTTTTGTAACAGATTTTGTGTAAGACAAAGAGAGCCAGTTGACTTGAGACTTCACTGTAACATGATAGTGAAGTTCTACTTTTGTAATAGAGATTCGGACAAGCATTTGAAAGCTCAACAAAATGTTTGAAATCTCCAATATTGCCTCCCTGATTTGGTAGATTTATCGTTGATCAAAGAATCATTTATTGAATACCGTTTCTTCAACTGAAAACTCAAATGTCTGTTGCTCTTCCCAAAGCCCTGCCCCCACCCACCCATATCATTAATAGATTCTTAGCACTGTTCCTCCCAGGATCTATTTCAACTTGTACAACACCACTCAGTTGATATTGTTTATGCATTGGGGTTAAGGGAGAAGAGAGAATTGTAGATTTATATTTTGAAGTTTGAGATAATCAGAATGATTCGCCGAAGTTCAACATATTTAAAGATCTTGCTTGTTTGAGAAACAACTCAAAGAATCATATAAATAGAATCATAAAATTATACAGCACAGAAGGAGGCTATTCGGCCCATTGTGTCTGTGTCGGCTCTTTGAAAAAAACTATCCAAATCAATCCCACTCCCCCGCTCTCTCCCCATAGCCCTGCAAACTTGTCCTCCCCAAATAAATAGTATCATAGAATTATACAGCATCAAAGGAGGTCATACAGCACAGAATCTCTGCCAGTTATTCTTCCTTCTCCCTTGGATCAGGCCGCAGTCTGAAGCATCACATTCCACAGTGATTGACACCACTCCAGACCGCTACAGTAGGTATCTTACACAAGTGGAGCAGTGAAGGAGATTTCGGCTGCATCTAACTGCACTATATCTGACCTGGGTGCCAAATATCTTTAGCAAAAAAAATCTCTAATCTTGCTCAGCAAATTATTCACTGAACAAAGCTCTGTGGGAATATTTTGTATTTGAGACGTTACTTGGGACATCCTCCCGACCTGAAAGGCTCTGTATGAACGCAATTTGCTATTGTTATTGATGAAGACTCCCTCCAAGGCTTTCTCCCCCATTAAGGAAACAAGTAGTGTTTAACTGCATTGAGAATGGCTCACATACATGTTCTGTGAAAACACTGGGGCCTCATCATTGACGTTAGTCATCCTGATCCGCACCGATGCTGTTCCAGTCCGAGGGGGATGCCCTTTGTCCACAGCCACAACCACAAACTCGTACATGTGATTGGGTCGCTCGTAGTTCAGCTGATGATTTGGGCTGATCAGCCCTTGAGGGGTAACAGCGAACTCAGTGGTCTGGACGAAGTAGGAGATGTCTGCGTTGGGGCCCGTGTCACAGTCCCGTGCCAGCACTGCTCGAGAAGAAACAGCCAGTAAGAGGAACACGTCAGCTCATCACAGGAACCAAACAAAATAAATTGGCTTTAAATATCATTTTTGAAATGAAAAGAAAATAACATTCTCCAGAGAGAAGAGATTGGAGAAATTGAGGCTGTTTTCCCCAGAGCGTGGAAAATTAATAATAATGTCACAGGGTTTTGTGTGTTCGTGGAAATTACCATAACTGTAGTGGAAGCAGAATTCATATTAAATTTTAACAAGAAATTAGATAAATGTCTGAAAAGGAGAGGATGTGCAGAGAAGGCAGGAGAATGGGACTCAATGGATAGATCTTTCAGAGAGGCAGCACAGGGGCAATGAGCCAAATTACCTCCTTGTGTTCTGTAGGTCTCTACGGTGCACAGTATTGTGGACTTGTGTACACATATATTTACACAGTTTTGAACACTTCCCATGTGAGGAGAGGGGACCTGAATTGATCCAAGGCACTGCAAGATGAGGGGAGGGTTGGTGGGTGCTGCTCACAAATGTGGAAAGCGTTTCATATCCAATATAGTGTTGTGCTTACAACGGGTTAAAATGTGGAAGTAGAAGATGGTTCATTGTCAGTGTATCAGATTAATCTAGTCTGGGCAATTGTAAGCATAGAGAATGCTGAAACCCCTCCTATGTTTTTATGGAAAACAGTTGGTAACTCTCACCAAAGGATTGTGAGTGGTATTTTGAAAATCTATCAGCCATTAAAAGTTAGGAACTAGTTACTGGCCTGAATGTACTGGGCTGGTGGGTGTCTGAAGTCCTGCAGTTTGGTCAGTTTTCAATCGGGTTGTGGCCTTGTAGCCTGGTCAATTTCTGGGGTTTAATGCCAGCTGCGGGTGTTATACTGAGGGTAGCTCAATGGGCTTCACTTACAGAAAAACAGTAATCACTTGTGAGATGTTTCCACGTGATAAAAAGCACAAGTTATTTATTTTTCGCAGAATGAAGTGAAGTTAACTGAGTTGTGGATTTGTTTCCACTAATCATCCATCCAGCCTGGATTTGCCACCAAATACAAGTCTGGCTTGGTGTGCTTTGAGGAACGCTGACAAGGTACTTGGAAGCTTCAAGTTACAAGGAAGCACTTTATCAAATATAGACGATCAGCTCATTAAACAAAGTTAGTCAGTGTGTCTAACCATGTCAAATCCCCTCGCTGCTCCTCTCCTGCAGAGGTGGTTTAATTTGAACAATCTCATATTTCTGTCATGACATGAATAATCTTTCATTAAATATTCCTTTCAGGTAGAAAGGAGGTTTTAATTAAACGTACTTTACCAGCATCCTCACTTTATAAAAGTTCAAATCTAATTTGTATATAAATGAGTCAAGCGCAACTAAATGAGTCAATGTTGACATTTCTAGATCAAAAGTGACTTGAAAATAATCAAAGGAGAAAGCCCTGTCATTAGGAGCAGTGCCAACATTCTCGCCCTATTAAGAGAGCTAACTTCACTCTGCCTCTGATGAGGTGGCAGCAATAAAGAGCTAAAGCGTTCCTCTTTGTTGATGGATACGAAAGCTTTAATCTTATAAACAAATAACTTTCAGCCTCACAGAAGTGTCAACACAGAAAACACAACACAGAGCATGAGTAGACTGCAGCCTAGGAATTCAGTGAAGAGCACAGACAGCATATTAAGAGCAGCCTCATTCTACCAGCAGCCTCGCGAATGAAAGCTCTGCGTGCTTCAGGCTTCACTCAGTTCCTATTAAAACTGCATTCACTCTTTACCATAATATTTTAAACACATCCCAGGTATGCACACTTTGCAGGCTGCACTAATGGTTCACGTCCAATCTTGCCTGGCAGCCGTTTGCCCACTGAAGTACTAGATTAAATTTTTTTGACTTAACACTAGAAAATCTTTTAGCATATCAATTTAAAATAAATACTTGTCCAGTCGCTGGCGAGTTTCAAACCAGACATTTTTTTCATAGTTCTTCCAAGTGCATTTTCAATTGGTTTGATTGAATTCTTGACTCAGGCACTTCCAGGCTGACATTATTTGACATTGAAACATGACACTGAAATGAAAACATCTGCAAGGCTATGGGGAGAGAGCAGGGGATTCTGATTAATTGGAAAGCTCTTTCAAAGACCCGGCACAGGCAAGATGGGCTGAATGACCGCATTCTGTGCTATAGGATTGTATGATTCTATGGTTTACCACAGTATAAGATACCCCGACCATTTTACACTTTAACTTATGAGATTTAACAAGCAAAATAGGAATTATTTCCTCAGTATGATTGACCCTAACAGTGTTGCATTGTGCTTGGGGGGAGGATATAAATGGATTACAACATCACGAGTAACACTCCTCACAGTCATATAATCTGAGGCCTACAATTATTCAAGGTCTCTCTGCCTTGGAATTTCTTAAACATTTGAAATGTTAACATTTAAGGTTGCGCAGAATTGTGGAAATGTCTCAAATTTAATCTTCACCTGGAAGCTGAATTTCCACAAATGCTAAAAAAAAACATTCCAGGATGAAGGATGAATTTTAAGAATTGCTTAAAATTCTGTTAAATTTTAAGGCTCAGGGTCATTGCCACATTTTACAGCTTGCTTTTTGGGGTAGAAATTTCCCCAGTAGGTAATTTCCCTTATACTGAAATGTCCAGAATCTGGCAAATCTTAAAGTTCTTAAGTTATTTTAAGAAATACAAAAAAACGGCTTCAAATTTGAGACTGAACCCAACAATTTGTCAAATTCTGGGCTCTTTGATATAATAATGCTTACATTTGTTACAGTGCCTTTCACATGGGAAGGACATCTCAATATATTTTATAGGATATACTGTAAGGTGTAGCGACTTTGTGTAGGTGAAATGTTTGCTAAGAAAGTAGAGTAACTCTAGGCCCAGGTGGAAAATCTTCCTGTATGAGTTTTCTTTAGCTGAAGATCATGGGAATGGTTCACAGTAGCACAGATATATAGAATACATTCAAGGTTAATCGCATTTACTAAAAGCCCGGATAGTGGGCAGGAGGCACAGTATGTATAGATAGTTACATAATTAAAAATAAAGAGATGTACAACCTTGCAATAAGGACGTGCCCACGGGAATAGTTTCAGGAATGTTGTCACGACTGTAGATGGAGTGGAGGAACTCTGGCATGCAGTCATTTTCATCATTAATGTGAATTACTACCTGCAAGATAATGGGCAGACAGTAAAACACAGAACTCCTCAGAGGCAAAGTGAGGTGGCGGAAATTAATAATGCATGCAATTTTGTTAACTGTAAAAGAGAGCAATTTGTTTTAGAAGTAGCACTGTTTCCAATTTGTCCATCACAGACCAGCACTGCCAAGAGAAAGTGATGACTAAAGGAGCAATGTCCAATCTCACTTAGATTCTCAAGCCATGTTTGGGTGGGAGGGAAGGGGCCTTGCTGGATAAGGAAAAACATGCATTTTTATAGCATCTCATCATGTTACTATGTCTCAAATACTTCACAGTTACTTGCTGTCAAGCGTAGTGACTGCTTTTTTTCTTGGCAAATGTGGTAGCCATTTGCATTTGTAGGATTCCATGATCAATGTGGTGAAAGGACCGATTAATATAGAGGATTGTTGGCCAGGTCACCAGGAGAAAACTCCTTTCTCTTTTCAAATAGTTTCATGGGATCTTTGACATCTTTCTGAATAAGCAAGGCGGGACCTCAGTTTAGTGTTTCACTTTTTCACCGAGTTTCTCCCAGATCCTGGCCAAAAATACTTAATTCATCGTTCAGTTCTGGCTGTTTGTGGGGCTTTGCTGGTGCAAAATGGCTGCTGTATTTACCTACAAACACGTACTTGACATAAACATTACCTATGAAAAACTTTGATGAATTTCGACAAGATAAAACATTATTAAACCCAAGCACCATTATTTATTTAATAATACAGTTCAACTGCAGTGTGGGACATCTCTATAAGCGCAGCAAAAATTCTCTTCTAGTAATATCTGTAAGAACCATCTTATTTAAAACAGATAAATAATAACATGAAATAAATTAAATAAAACAGGTCACAATATTCAGGGTAATGAAAATCCTACTCTTTAACTTTAAAATATGTAAATACAATTTGCAGAATCTGATAAAATGAGCATGATCTTCACTTTTTAATCCACTGATTTATTTCATCTCGCGTAGACAAAAGAAAAGCAACTTTTAGAATTTCAACCCAAATAAAAGATGAACAAAGACATTCTTCAGCCTGAATGACAAATGACTTCATTAAAAGCAGCTCAGAAAGTCTGAGGAATCCACTTAGTCTATGCATCAAGTGCTGGAATGGTTTTACCGCAGGATTACCAACACTTTTCATGTGCGCGTTTTCCACAGATGGCATCAATATTGAAAGAAAGTGAGAGTCTATTAATCAGCATTAGAACAGCTTGAGAGTAGGGTGAGCTCAGCTCTAGGCTGATTACGCTTCCAATCTCCGAGCAGAGTCCCCATGTGTTGCTGCTTGGATGCTCTATATCCCCTGACTGCAGTCTGCTCGTTTTCAGGCAGTTATTGCCTGGGAATGGTTGCTGTTTGCATCTGTGTAAATTGTGGGTTTCTTTATTGACTGTTGAAAGTTTGTAAAAGTACAATATTTAACTTAATAAGCGCTGTGTTATTTTTATCCACGAGGCTACTTACAGCTCCCCCACCCCCACCCAAGAGATCTGTTGCTCTGAGAGTTTCTGCATCTTCACCTATGCTAGCATAGAGAGACACAGAGAAAGATAGTCAGCTTGAGAGAGTCAAGAGAGATAGAGTGTGAGTGTGAGAGAGAGCCACACACACACACAGATACACAGAGTGAGCCATGCGCAAATACAAAGAGACAGACACACACACACATTCAAGACGTGAAGAGACTTTCTCCCTGTTTGGGGGACCTGCTTTACTCCAATCAACTGCCCAATTTGCCTGGAAATACTGAGTCAGCACTCTTGATAGCAAATATTTGTGAAGTGTTTTTAACAGGTCAAAAGCAAAGGTTATTAAATCCTAAATGTGACTCCAGTATTACTGTAATGCTTAGTTTACACTGCAGCTGTACAGCAAGAGAGCATTTCATGCTTCCAGATAATTTTACAGAGAATTTTCATGCTTCCAGACAATTTTACCTCCATATATGTGCATGTAAGTAAGTTAGTTTTCAAATATTATAATGAGCCACAAGGCGGATGCGGGGTGTTTAATAACATGGAAAAGATTGGTGCTACGTTGGTTACTCCATTGATTTTAAGACACCATATTGGAGGACATGGTGTTGGGAGGAGGCAGGATCTGTGTTTAAAGCTATAACCCTCCTCCCCTCCCCACATACTGAGCTGCACAACTTTGTTGACCTGTTCAGGGAGAGTCACAAATGGCCTTGTTTCTCAAAGATGCATTGGAGGAGCAATCAGCATGTCCACCCTTTTGAATGAGTTATAATGGGTGGCACAGATTGCTGTGGAGAGGTATTCCTTAATTGGAATTAATAGTGTCCCTTCCTCATGCAATCTGGGGGCATTTGAACTGCACACTTGGCATCACAAAACCACCACCTGTTTGATCTCAGTCTCTTTCCTACACTTTTCAGGTGGTGTACCAAACAGAGGGCCTTGGCTCTTCTCAAATGCATTTCTCAATCCAAAAAATGTATTTTAAAAACAACAAACAGCAGAGTGTTGGTGATAAGAGATCACTGTCTCTCTTTCAAAAACTCACTCACTCTCTCTTGGAGTCCACTCTTGCTGCTTTCAAAAGCCATCCAAAAACCTATCTGCTTGACTGCATTTTGCACCTATCCCCTTTTCTCCCACCCAGCTCAGGCTCTCACTCCATCTCTATAAAGTACATTGAGATGTCATCCTATGTGAAAGGGACTATATAAGTACAATTTGTTGTTGTTGAAGAAAAAAAAGCTGAAATTATTAGCAATTCTACTACAAATCCAGAAATAGCTGAGGATACAGTCTGCCGTCCTGTCCTGTGAACACAGGCTGAAATACATATTTTACTATGCACCTTGTACCTAAAAGATGCCTCTAGGAAACTGAGGAACGGGTCCAGGAATATCAATGCTATAAATTATTTAACTCTCAGCTGTTGCTTCCAACATACCTCGGTGACACTGCTGAATCCTGTGCCTGCTTCCAGCGCTCGGACCAGCAGGTGGTAGAGGTGGTTCTCAGTTTCATAATCAATGCTGTGTGTCAGGCTCAGCTCTCCATTGTCCTGGTTTACACTGAACAGACTACTGGGATTGATCAGCAGGGAGTATGACAAAGGTCTTTTCTGGAACGAGATGGCTTCTACAACTACGAACCTGTCAAAGAGGAAGCATAAATAAGAGAGGTGTTGTTGTGAAAAATCATATTAAAGCTCCAGCAAAACCACAGGGGCATTAGTTACTTATAACTACCACAGACCATCCCCAACTGTCTAAATCATGAGAAGACTGTAATATCTACAGTTTTTTTTATTAATGTGAAAATCTATACAATACGTTAACTCCACTTTGTCTTGAAAATGCCCCCATGAAGTTTTAATACTAGTTACACTGATCAATAGATTACAGAGGTTTCTGTTTATTATCAAGAATCAAAGTATACTGTATCTTTTGAAATCTCTAGGCTCAACTTGTTTGTTAATGGACCTGAAATACTCATGGACTTAGCTTGAAAGACTATTTTGATTTTAAATTTAAGACGGTGCAGAACTATGAAAAAATCTTAAATTCAGACTTTATTTGAAAGCTGGTTTTCAAAATTTTTAAAAAGAACCAGGTTCTAAATTAAGTCTGAATCTAAGAGTTTGCCACAATTCCGCTCAATCTTAAACAGGTTGGAATTTCGAGGCAAGTGATGTGTGCATTTTCTAACTTAACATAGTAATGTACCCATTGGGAAAAGATCACTGTTCTCCATTTGTCCAATCCTCAAGACAAACAAACGAATGAGCAAATCAATAAACAAACCAACGAAAAGATCTTATACCGTTCTTGTCTCTCACATTCCTCAATTGAAGAAAATAGCTGTCTTATTTCTTCTTGAATTTGTTGATACAATATGCTTCCTGAGGCAGTCTTGTTCTATATATTTACCACTCGTGCAGTCAAGTGCGCTTGTCAACAAGTAATAATAACAATCCTATAATTATGCTTGCATTTGATATAGCGCCTAGTCACATCTTCGAGACGTCTCAAAGAACTTCACAGAATATACTGTAAAGTGAATTGACTGTATATTTTGTGGGCAAAATAATAATGCATTACAAAGAACAGAAACTATTGTGTACAGTGCTGAGGTTGTACTAATCTATCTCTCTCACCGTCTCCACTTTGTTGCCTCTAACGGTTTCTCCTCCAGCGCCCACACTGTCACATCTGGCGTCCCCCAGGGCTCTGTCCTTGGCCCTCTCCTCTTTAATATCCACATGCTCCCCCTTGGTGACATCATCCGCAGACATGGGGTCAACTTCCACATGTATGCGGATGACACCCAACTCTATCTTTCTGCTCCACCCTCAACTCCACGACATCTGCTGTCCTGACAGACTGCCTATTGGACATTAAGTCCTGGATGAGGGCAAATTTCCTACAGTTGAATGTGAACAAGACTGAGGCCCTCCTGATAGGCTCACGCCAGCACCTCTGCACCTCAGGCTCTGGCAGCATCAACCTCCATGGTTGCACACTTCAACTCACCAAGCCAGTCACGAACCTAGATGTCTTGTTCGACCCTCAACTGTCTTTTCTTCCCCACATCCAAGCCATGACCCGTTCTGCCTTACCTCACCTCCGTGACATCACCCGACTCCGCCACTACCTCACCCCTCAAGCCGCTGAAACTCTTGTTCATGCCTCCATCACCTCCAGGCTCGACTATGCAAACGTCCTGCTTGTCGGCCTTCCCAACTCCTCCCTCCACAGGCTGCAGATAATCCAGAACTCTGCAGCCCGTGTCCTCGCCAGCACCAAACTCCATGACCCCATCTCCTCCATTCTCGCCCGAATCCATTGGCTCCCTATCCTTCAGAGGATCCAGTTCAAGATCCTGGTCCTCACTTACAAAGCCCTCCATGGCCTCACTCCACCCTACCTCTGCGACCTCCTAACCCCCTACCAACCCACCCACTCCCTCCGCTCAGCCGGCTCCGGCCTGCTCCACGTCCCCTGACCTACCATTGTGGGAGAGCCTTCAGCCACTCTGCCCCCAACCTCTGGAATTCCATCCCCAATCACTCCGCCTCAACCCCTCCTTAGCCTACTTCAAGTCCCTCCTCAAGACCCTCCTCTTCGATCATGTCATCGGCCAACGCCCTTTCTCCTCTCCTCCCTTCTCCCCTCCTGACCCCAGCTCAGGTCTGAAATGCTGTACTCTGTCCAGCGCCTTGGGACGTCCTCCCAACATGAAAGGCTCTATACAAATGTAATCTTGTTGTTGTTGTTGTAGTCTGTAATAATAGTAATCTTTTAGCATTTGCATTTGAGATAGCTCAACAATGCGATAAGCACTATATCAAATGCAAGGATTATTATTAATAATATACAGAGAACATCACGTGCAGTTCTCAAGCTGCAATAGTCCGTAATAGGTCTCACACACATAAAGTGGTAGTACCCAAATACTAAGTGGAAAATTGGGCTATTTTCTTGGGTGCATTTTGTTGAGTACTGACTCTCATACATAATCCTAGTGCAATAGTGCAGTAGGTGGCAAGCAATTATTATGACAGGAGGTTTTAATACTGAACTGATAACTTGTCAAGCATGGCAGTCCGTTAACATTGAGGTTAATAGCATAACTGGAAATTGGGAGTCAGCTCTGATTTTCCATCGGGCATCTGTATTTAAGATTTTTCAAGGTAAGTTGGAGCCAATGCAGAATATGTGCACTGTCAGTGATTCGTGGGATTAAACAAACTGAAGCAAAGTTAAAGCAATCAGATTATATCTGAGTTATTATCGGTGTTCAAAAGGAGTAGCTGTGAGGATACCATGATCTGCCGCCACAGGGAAGTATCGTTGAGGTGAAATTCCACCTGGTCTAGATTTACTCTATTAATGTAGTATTTCAGCACATCCAGAATGTGGCAAATGGTTGAATTCAGTCTGAACTTTGAAGTCAGTTTCCTGGCAGGTTTTTAACAGAACGTGTAGAAAATCATCTTCAAAATTAAGGCTAAAATTGAAGAATTTATCAAATTCTGGACCCTCTGAAATGCTGCGTTAATGGGAGTAAATCTAAACCCAGGAGGAATTTATACTCATGTTCATAAAGCTGCAGTCTGTCAAACTTTTACATTGTCATTTCTGGACACATAATGTTACAATGTAAATTACATCACATTACTACGAATAATAAACACAGCACCTCTGAATTGCCTGCAAATGACAATTTATCAACCGGTAACATCCCGTGTGTCTGTTTTATGGCTCGCTGTGCCACCTTGCCCTCTCAGTTCCCTTCAGCATTGTTCCATTCTGCTCTATCGCCTTAGTACGGTGCGCCTCTCCATGACACCATTTTCATTGCTCAACTCCAACCTGCCCTCGTTGCCATTGCTATCCCTGTTTCTACCCTTCACGTACTTCAACTCCACCAAAGCTCCATGGCCTGATTCCTGCCTTTTATCACCATCACCCTTGTTCGGCTTCACTGGCTCTCTGGTCCAACCGCAGACTAATTTCAAGATCTTCATCCTTATTCTGTATCTTTTCATAGCCTCACTACCAGTACCTGTGCAATCCCCTTCAACTCCACATCCCGCCCCACACACTCCGAGTCTGATTTTCTGATCCTGATATTGGATCATGTGCTCCGCATGAAGGGCGCTGTATAAATGCAAGTTGTTTTTGTTGATGTTTATTGGTTTGGTGCTCCACTTTCTCTGCTCCACTCTCAAAGCAGAGACTTTTGCCACCACTCCTTTGTCCTCTCTTCAAAAACCATGTTCCTTTACTCTCTCCTGCTTTCAAATACAGTATCTAAAGACCTACTTCTTTCAATATTTTTCCTTCCCAGGGTTAAACACTTTGAGAAGTTCCTTTATATAAACAGTGTCACACACAGTACAATGCAAGCTGATAGATAAGTTGTTACTTTTTTGTGAAGACAAGGCTCCTTTAAATAAAAAGCTGACCCTTTTTTAAATAGCAGGTCTCACTCAATGTCTGCCCAGCAGGCTCTGGCTCCCTCCAGGTCAGCTGCAGTGATAGATATGATAGTGAGACTATCACATCCATCACAGCTGTCTCCCACAGGCTGCCTTGGGGAATGAGGCCAGGCTGCAGGTTGGAGGCAATCTGCAGACTCGGTCGGCTCAGCTCAGCCGCTCTTACCACAGCAGCGCTGGAAGGGAGTTGAAAACGTTTGAAACTGGAGTTGGGATTTTACCACCAACCATGACAATTAATGCCCTGTTTATACTGCTGCAGGCAAAGCAACTTCACTTCAAGCAGGAGAGGAATAAGGAGCTGCGACTGTGGCTGAGGAGAAAAAGCTGAGCACATGTGCAGCGTGTCAATAGATAATTTAAATGTTACTAAGGAGGCGGTCACTCAAGACCACTTTCTGGTAACTTTCTTCTGCAGTGTGTGTGTGTGTCTAGGTGTCTCACCTCAGGCTCGAAAGGCATCAGAGGAACCACACTCACTCTCCAACTCTGCGACTCATTCTCATTCCAATTACATCCAACAAGAATATCAAGCTATCACTACTGATCTTTACCTGGGCAGTGAGCTAGTGTGATTATTACCTGAATAGGGATGATTTTCTCCCCGTATCAGCCTCTCCCATCCTCTCCACCCCCGCTGTCCCCCATGGCTTCAATACAGTATAATTCCCCAAGGGAATCCCAACAGCAAAATCCTATCTAGATCACAATGTGCCAAGATGGTAACATGAGGTTGGTAAAATGGGGGGAAAAAGGCCAATCTCAACACAAGTATAGTACATGAGGATTACTGAGCTTGGTAATAATGATCACGACGTAAGTCATTTTCCATAGTTCATCTTGAATTTAGGCTGATACTTATCATCAAATGCATTATGAAATGCCACAAGATTATTCTGTGTCAGATAATCTCTGCCCTCATCATCTGCTGCGTCAGTTTACATTTGATGCCACAGGGGCAAATGTTCCTGTTTTATGTAAATCCAGGCAGATGATTCACCAGTTAGTTCAGGAGCAGTCTGAAGATCAACTCAAAGCAGACCTTCACATCATTCAGAGCATTTAACTTACACATTTCATTAAAAAAAATCACAAAGTGTTCCGCTAATGTTCAGCAGAAAATAACACTGCCTGGTGTGAAACTAAGACGTACGGATCAGCCACTCTTACATGCTTAGGAAGAGCCCCAGTGCTTTCCCCAGAAAATAATCTTGCAATAAATCCTTGGATTTGACACAGGGCATTTCACATCAGGAAGACGCCTCAAAGCCCTTAACAGGATTTACTGTAAAGTGTAGTGACTGCATTTTGGAGGCAAATATGGTTGCCAGTTTATACACAGCAAAGTCCCACAAACAGCCATGAAATGAATGACCAATTTTATCTGTGGGATTGTTGGCCAGGACACTGGGGGAACAATTGATATTTTCAAAGTAAAAATCCTTCAGCTACTCTAACTGTGCTAAGTCCCAAGTCATTGTGGGTTCAGGCCTCACTTTAGGACTTGAGCTCATAGTACTTGAGGAGCATTGTATTGTCAGATGTGTCATGCTTTCAATGAGATATTATGAACAGTTCTATCTGCCTGATATTCAATGGACATTGAAGATCCCATGACAGAAGGGAGTGTTTCTCCAGCGCTCTGGTCACCAGCAAAGATGCTCCAGATAAACTGGTCTTTTGCTTCATGGCTGTTTGTGGGACTTTACCCTTGGTGCAGCATGCCTGCTGTGTTTACCTACAAAAAGCAATCACTATACATGAAGTTTTTTGACATAGCCAAATTTTTTTATAGTATATCCTGTGAAGTGCTGTGAAGTGCTTTGAAATGTCTCAACGATGTGATAAGGCGCATTTATCAAATGTAAGGATTATTATTATTAAAATCAATGGCAATTACTTTGCAGTGAATTTAAGACAATCTTGAAATGATGTGCATAAACCACTGTATGGTTTATACCAGCATTGAGCATCTCAATTATTGGGTTATGGCCTTTGACAATGGGTTTGATAGACAATGTGTCAATAAAGTGCAGGTTTATATCAGGATTCACTAATAATAATACTTCTTGCATTTGATATAATGCCTTATCATGTCTAGAGACGTCACAAAGTGCTTCACAAAATATACTGTAAAGTCTAGTGACTGTATGTTTTGTGGGTGAAACGCGGCATCCAATTGCGCACAGCAGTGTCCCACAAATAGCCAGAGTGACCAATTTCTTTTTTTTAAAAGGATTATTACTCCGGTAAAACGATCTGCCAATCAACTAACAACCTGTTCTTACTAACTGCTAGGTGAACAGAAGCAGGTGGAGTAAGGAAATTTGCCCAACGTTTCACCCTGCCTGGGAATCAAACCCATGTCCTCTCGCTTGCGAGGTGAGTGTTTTAACCACTAAGCTACAGGATTCCATAATGACTGAGTGTTTCTGAAGAGGGATCCTGTCAGTAAATCAATACATTCAATTACTAGAATTCCTGCTCCGAAGAGCAGTTCGTGGTTTGCGGAGATCCCATGAAAGGGTCATATACAGTTACTGATAATATTTCCTGTTAGTAATTGAGTCACTATGAGTGAATCCCTTCTTAAAACACCTCTGTGGCCTGACATTTCTCATGCTCTTAGCCTTAAAATAGTTGCTCTAAAATATAATAAAAAATGGATTTGAGAACTAAGGACAACATCATCCCAAATTAGGAATGAATTTAATAATCTTCCAAAATTGTGCATAATTTCGCCCACAAAACAGTATATCCTGTGAAGCGCTTTGAGACATCTCAACAACGTAATAATAATAATAATCATGATCCTTGCATTTGATATAGGACTTTTCACATCTTCTAGACGTCTCAAAGCGCTTCACAGAATACTGTAAAGTGAATTGACTGTATATTTTGTGGGTGAAACGTGGCAGCCAATTGCGCACCACAAGGCACTATATCAAACGCAAGGATTATTATTATTATAATTTAAAATTTGAAGGTGTGTTGGGGTGGAGATTGGAATTGCTGCGATATTATCACGAGTGATAATTGTCACATTAGCCAACAATGTGGTAAAAAGTGGTGATTGCTTACTATTGACCTGTGTTTCTCAACCTTTCTTGGTAACAAGCTCAGTGTCTTGGTGTGGGCCACTAGAAAATGAACCTTTCAGGTCACTCTATCTGAGGAATTGTCTGGTACGAACTGGCCATGAGATAAGCAGAGGCCTGGAACAGTAGTGGGACAGGACAACTGGTCCTGCTGTTTTGTCAGAGCAACAAATGCTCCTGAGCTGCAGGTGACCAAGCTGAAGTAGCCCAGTTCTAGTGGTTTTGACCTCTACAGAAACCAGTGCTGTTTTATTTGTATGCATGCTTCTGGCTCCTTTAAGAGATAACTTGCTGCGTGTACAGTTCACCGAACATTCTTTTCCAGCCATCCAGAAACCTGTACAATTTTGTTTTGGAGATGAAAGCATTACCACTGCAATTCTGTCACTTTGGTCAGTGTGAATGAATTTTCTGAGGCTGTCTGCCAATCCGTTTCCAGATTTGCAATGCTGTGCCCTCAAGGCAGAAGCTTCATCTGCTTCCTTCTGCTCTCTGGTGTGCACTCAATCCTCTCCAACATCTCGCAGAGACTCTTCAGCAAACTGTTTAAAGGCTTAAGGGTATCACGTACATTCACAGGCTTATCTCAGCTGTAGAGGTGGAGTAACTGCCAGGCTAGCGAAATCTAAACGGTGGCATTAAGTTTAGCAAATACTCTGGACAAGACCATGTGACCTATTTCAGCACAAGATGGAGACCAATCAACAAAGGTGCCATCAGGGAGAAGGATAGGAGGAGGTCAATTAGTCCCCTTCAAGTGGGCAACGAGTCAAATCTCCATGAGGGCTCAAAGTGACTTATCTCGCACCTATCTCCACCACCTTCCCTGCCTCCTTGCTGCTCTTCAGGCAAGAGCTGAAGACATCTCAACAACATTCTTCAATGGGAAAATGGGATATGTTTAGAAACCATCAAACCCTCGTTCCCAAAGTGGAACTTTTCGGTATAATTCGGTTAATGGGGGGTGAGCAGGTCTAACCTCGCTAACCGATAAAGAAAATTTAAACATCATTTTGACTCATGTTTGTATGTCAGTTCTGAGCTTGAGATACTTAAAATTCTATGGTTAGCAATGTATTCTTCAAAATAATCCAGGGTTAAAGCCCCAGACACAGATATATAATGAGGGACTTTGGGCTGGAAACTACATCAGCAAAACAGTTCTGGAGTAAAGGGGTCTGTTGGACTCATTCTATAAAACCTTTTTGTGGCAAAACATCAACAGATGAAAACTGCATTATTTAAGTGATATTCTCCAGAAGAGTTAAAATTTGCTGTCCAGTCCATAGCCAAATCGGAAGCCAGTGCCCAAGGGCACTGTGACCCCAGTTCAACAAGCACAAAGTGATAATTTCCCCTTGATGTGGTGGCCATATATATGGTGCTCTCAACAGGAAATACCAGTGTCAACATAGAGTGGAGAGACAGGAGAGTCATGCTGAAAAGTGTTGGAGAGATGCCCTTAGTACTTTATGTCTTGCAACATTGCAGGATTTTTTTTTAGGCCGGAGGCAACATTGCTCGATGGAGACTAAGAAGTAATGGTTGGATGGAGGTAATGTGCTGGGTCAGTGTTGCCAATGGCTTCAGATTGTCCTGCCTGAACATGAGGATGGCGTTCAATCATCTGATGGCAAATGTAAGAGTGAGATAGACAGAACACAACAAGCCTAACCACAGCAAATGGCAGAGGCTTCCTGAAGCCTGCCTCGTGGACTGGGCTCCTGTAAGAAAATAACTAAGTTTTCGTACTAGTGGAGCTTGTTCAGGACTGTTATAAGCAATGATTTATTCAATTAACTCTTTACTTCAATAAATATTTCATTTCATGTCACTGAGAAAAAACAAACAACTGTTTAACACATCAGAACTGCAGAAAACTGCTTCCATATTAAACTAAATTTAAGAATTTTCCAAAATTCAGCACAATCTTAAATTGCAAAATGTTGAAGAATGTTGGAAATCAGAAGATTTTTGTTGGATCACAGGTATTTCTGGAAGGGCAGACTGGTAAGGAGAGCTGAGTTTGGCTGGATCATAGAGGATGTAAATAAAACAATCTCCTACAATGAATTTTCCATTGTAAAGACTATAGGAATAATCACAACTAGCTGAACTTTTTGTCTACGTTTCTTTTTAACTGTGTCCATGTACAGTGCTTCCAGTACTTCTTTGAACACTAAACGCCCTTTGCTGGTTTGAGACTGTGTACACAGGTACACTTTTATTAGAAGAAATTAACAGAAATATCTATGTGCCTTTCAAATGTTCAATATCATAAAACATACACAGCCATTCAACGCTTCATTATTCAGAGTAGAATAACTTTGACTTGTTTCAAATCTTGCTATAATTTAAATTTCGCTGGAAATGGACACTTCAAAGCGATCCATGAAATGGCTATTATGCTGGAATGCATCCAGATTAACTGCTCAAGTAAACATGAGTCCATTAGTGCTATGGGTTCATGCTAATGGAGTACAACAATGTAATAGGAGAGGAGAGCTAGAAAGCATCTTGAATAATTCTCACGCCAACGTATAATCAAGTGAAGAGTGTTTCTTTTCTCTGGTGGGTGGTTTACACCCACTTAAATTTAAGACTTGTGTGATATCATCAGAACAACAGAAAAATATATTAATGTTCTTCCCCCAAATGACATGTTTATCTAGGCCGTACCAGGGGAGAAAAATTACGACACAACTGAAGAGCGATGAGACCTGAGACATTCACAGTCAAAGCTCATTCCTACCCTGGCATCTAATATATACATTAAATGTGCATAAATACATTCAAAACAGAACTCTAAACTTCCATCAGTTGTCTCTATATGTGTGTAAATCTATTAAAGCCATGTTACATCATTTTAATAGGTCTGAAAGCACCGCTGAGCTGTAAGTATCAGGAAGCTCCTAGGCATTTCAATGGTAAGTTATGTAACCAGACCAGTAATGGCACTGGAATTGGAGGGTAAAATCAGTTTGAGATCTCATTCCTATGCACGTGTCTTGAGTAGCTTAGGGTAAGGCTTCACCCTGATGTGCCGATGATCAAGTAGCTTCCTGACACCCATGCCCAGGCTCATGAATAAAGAATGGCTGTTGGAACACGGTGCAGGAGGGCAGACGGTACCTATTCAACTGGATTCCCATAGGAGTCAGAGGCTTCAGGAGAGGAGGAGAAATTATAGGAAAATTCAAACTGGATCAACATTAATTTTTTAGAGGGAGGAGTCAATGTATCAGCAAGAATTAAACCACAATATTCACTAGTGTAGGCAGGTTACATTGCAGTGGTAACTATTAACAATTAATAAGAAAGTACTAAATAACAAATTCTTAGAGCACTTAAATCCCATCATCACCACCATATAGATATTTAAGGAGAAGAAAGTTTAATTTGCAAGGCAATAGAATGCTTCATTTTTCTGCGGCATAAGCCAGCGAATTACCAACAGCATTTTTGTGCAAATAGCACTCTGTTACCTATTGAATCTGATGCCTGATATGACTGTTGTCAGTGACTGGGTCTTCCTGTTTCTATGTTCACTGTAATTCTAATACCTTCTACAGGCCTTTTTACATCTGGGGGAGGAGCAGGTGATGAAAACCTATCAGGCTGTTCTACATTTCTGTCAGGCTAGATCCCTGAGGGATGATAGTGCTGCAGACATTGCGACACATACACATAAATCATTACAACTTTTATAAAGCTCTGATATGTCCTATTGGAAATGGCATTGTTATGAATCTGAGATAAATTGCAGGAGATCAGTTTTAGTGGATGAGACATTGTTGCCTCAAATTGGCATATAATATAATAGCCAAGATACAACAACAGTCCAAGCATCAAATAAAATGGTTCAGCCACATACGCGATCCCTTTACCAATATTAGGAATGTCCTTTCTGTAGATATTAAGTGATGTCAAACATATTTTGAGGCTGTCTGGCAAACTAAGCACTCAGAGAAGTGACAGCTACTTCAATTGGTAATGTTTGAGCCAGTTGCCTCAGACTAATAGACTCTGGCAGTTGCTACTTACGTCTGTCCTGCTGGGCTATTTTCAGAAACAAACACACTGTAGGACACGTTGGTGAACTGTGGGGGTCTGGAGCCGACCAGAATGAAAATAGATGCATAAGGACCTTTGTTGCCTCGTCTGTCGACAGCAAGCACTGTTAGCACATATTCATTGTGTCTGAGCAGAGTCAAGCCTGTGGTCCTGATGATGCCTGTGCTCCTGTCAACTTCGAATCGCGCTTCGCCGCCTGCAAGTGCCAAAGTTGTGACATGTTAGGTGCACGAAGAGAAAGCAACTAAACAGGAGTGTTCAGTTGCTGGATTATTCTGATAACGTATTCTCATTATACAGATTCACTTTGCATGCCTTTAGATTTCAAACATTGAGTGGGACACAAAGCTGTTTGGAAGACTACTTGAAGACATTAATTCAATTTTATCTTTCGCGTGAGGGAACATCAGTGAAAATCATTATTTCCACAGACCAAATGCAGATGACTTTCTTGAGGTATGAGAAAACTTTTTTTTCAATTTTCAATATAATTCGAGCATTATGAGTAGTCAATGAACAAATAGTCAAGTGATTTAAGATGTTCTGTAAGTGAAAAGCGCTACATAAATGCAAGTTGTTGTTGGTTGTGGCCCATCGGGTTCTGTGATCAGTGACTCTACTCAAGATTTATCTGGTTAGACTCAATTCTGGAGACTGCTCAGGACATATCCTCTATGCATGAACTAATCTGGGATACCCAAGGGTGTTTTCATTACAATGACATCTTAGCGATGTTCCCATCTTGAAGCTTGCAGGATTTCATTCTTTCTAGATTTATCCAGAACAATCTGCTGCTTAGTACTCAGTGATTGTACTTTAACATGGGGCTTCTACAAATTTCCCGTGATGGCTTAGTGGATTTACACTGAACCATCTAAACCAGGTAGGTCCCAAGTTTGATCTCCAGCTGAGCTGTGTCCCAGATGACATGATAGTTAGGGTTTAAAAATTGCTTTCTGCAAGTACCCTTAGACTAGGAAAAGGAAAAATATGCCAGGATTCCGGCAAGTTGTTATTGTTATTTACAGCCCATTGGGTTCACAGAGATCCCTAAGGAAGGTGAATGTGCAATAATGTGTAGGGACACTGAGCAACTGAGCAAGGATAGAACTAGGCTTTACTGTAATGTTTCTATGGGGAAATATCCAGAATTAACTTATAACAAATACATAATCCTTGCATTTGATAAAGGTCTATAGTATTGAGAATGTCTCAAAGTGCATCACAATGTATCTGTAAAGTGTAGTGACAGTATTTATAGATAAATGCAGCAGCCAATTTGTACACAGCAATGTCTCACAAACAGCCATGGAGTAACTAACCAATTTTATTTGGGGCTTGTTGGCCAGGACACCTGGAGAAACTCCCTTCTCTTTTCAAAAAGTGCCATGGGATCTTTAACATCTATCTGAACAGGCAGGTAGGATTTCAGTTTAACTTCTCATCCGAAGGATGCACTTCTGACCTTGCAGTGCTCCCTCAGCATTGTATAGTTATGTCAGCCTAGATTATGAGCTAAAAGTTTTGATGTTGGAGTGGCATTTTCAAACCAAGACTCATTTGGAAACCATGGCAAGAGTGGGCAATAATCGTGTGTGAATTAATCAACATTAAAAAATCAAGTAAGTTATAAATGTTAATTATTCTTTGATTGATCAAATAAACATTGCACCCACTCAAGCTACACAAGAAAATTAATAACATCAGAGTTCATTAAAACAATAAGGTTTAAGAGCAGGCAGTACATCCCTGGATTATACAAACTCATTTATCTTTCATCACTGACTGGTGCCATTGGGGTCCCATTCATTACACTGTGATCGTAAACAAATTCACTTACCTGTATTCCAGAAGTTATTATATATTATATTAGTACCCGATAACATTTCAAAATGAATCATCATTTTTATAAATGCAACTTTTCAGCATAAATGACTTTGGTAAGTCCTTTAATACAGACACACGGGACTAGAAACTATCTGGTCTCTCCCAAGTGAAAAAAAAACCTTACGCCATTCTCTCATACCCTTCGATTAGCTATCCAATTCTCTCTTAAATTTAAAGCTGCATTTAGTCAAAAATGGAAAAAAACAAAGCACTGGTTCTACAGGACTAAGATTTAATAAACAAATGTTCAATGCAGGAAACCAGCTACATAAATAACTGTTGACCAGAGCATGCTCATAGACTGGTATTATTAATACATTATAGCACTGAATGTAGCAGAGCTCCTGAATATCTCTCAGCGTACATCTAGTCATCCAGTGACCGTTATACCCCACCGCACAATAATTCCACCACCGCGTATTGCAAGAGCTGGGAGAGGAAACAGTAGAACTGGTCTGGCCCATAGAACTGCCATGTGATGTTCACTTTGACCCTCCCGACTCCTTAACACGTTTCACTGATCTAACTCTATCTCTCAAGACAAAATTGCTTTGCAATAGCAGTGCCAGCTACTTTTTTTTTCCTTTGTATTTTCCACCAAACCTCCCATCCGTCCATCTGTGCAGCATTTATTAATAAAACACATGTAAAACAGAGACTCGGTGGAATTATTATTATTCAGAAATGCAGTCAAAGCTACCCAGTGGCACAGGTGGTAGAGGACCTGCCTCCCCACCAGATGGTGATGGCTTCCATTCAAAGGCTGCCTACCTGTCATTTATTTACCATGCCTTGGACCAGAGTCCTCCCCAGACTGCTGGATAAGAGGCCCTGGGCCTTACTAATAGGGGTATGAGGGGAGGAAGTAGACAAGACTATGGCCCATAATGTCCCATACTCTCAGCTAAAGGAACTTTCAATGGAAATACTATATCATGTACTTCAATGTGAGGCTAAAGCTGCAGATTTCTATTATCTTTATGATAATATCATCTTGATGTAATAGTTAATAACTATTGTGTTGAGTAATCATGAATCTTTTAACTGGCTTCCTGGGGCTGTGTGAAATTAAATAGTGTAGTGTGTGTATAATGTTGTTTCAGCCAATATCTCTCCAGCTCCCAGTCCGCTCAGTCATGCAAACCTTCCATTAATCTCCAGAAATACATTCAAAATGAGGAGCTAGATATATTTTCCACCATTCCCTCCACTGCTTTATTATACAACAAGATAGAAACTGGCAGAGAATAAATCCTTCTCCTGACTCTGGTGCAATTTTCAGAAAGGCGCTATATAAATGTAATTTTGTTGTTGTTGTTGTCCAAACACTGAGAGCAGATTTACCACTGAGTGATAAGACACAGGCTTTCACCAGTCATTCCTGAACCAACAACCTTCTGATCGTGCTTGAGGGTAGGTATTCAGCAGAGCATAAGCCCTTCCCCTCCAGGGAGAAAACTGGAAGGGACAATGGATTGGGAGAAATACACACAATGACAGGGAGAGAGAGCAGAGAAATGAAAACCATGACACATACCTTACCGAAAAAAAGGAGATAGTTGTCATAGCAAAAATAAATAATCTTACAAGAAATTGTTACTATTTTCTGTGTGCGCTCTTACCCTCTTTTAGAAAGTATTCTATTCCATCATTGGCATCTTCAGTGAAGTCCCAAGCAGAAAGCTGGAAAACAGGGGTACCCTTGGGAACATCTGGAGATACAGTTGCCAAATAGGGATATAGCGGCATTGTCCACTCTGGGAAGCTCTCTCTCAACACATTGATCGTCAAATGGTATAGATACCAATCATCACCTGCAGAAAAATAACAGTCACTTCACTTATTTTCACATCCAAATAAGTCATGGTGAGTTTAAGAAACAAAAACAACTTGCACTTATACGGTACCTTTATGAATATGGGAAGAAAGTTACAAAGTGCTGCATAAAGATGAGCAAAACAATACAATACAAATTTACATTTATTTAGTTGGACTTCCATGTCAGAAGGACGTCCCAAGGCACTTAACAGTCCTGGCTTGGTTGACAGCCGTGGGGGTGGGAGTGGAAAGATGCCCAAGGGCGTGGTCAAAGAGCAGCGAGGAAAGGAGGAGAAATTTGAGGATGTTCACTGAAGATCAAAGTTGTTTTTTCACAGATCTTAAAAAGAATTTCCCACAAAATTGCACAATCTTAAGCTTTACGACAGATTTTTCTTATGAGCTAAGACTAGAATTTTGGACATAATGTTTATTGCAAAAGAAAACACTCCAAGATGAGTTATTTCAGCAAAGGTTAGATACAGGGTGAAGATATCTTTACACTGGCTTAATAATGTTTCACTTCCTTAGCCTTAGAAGACTGCCTCCTATTGCATTTCAATTTCCCATGTCAGGCTTTGTGGGTTCTTTCTGTGAGACTGTCCATTTAGTGCTGAATTATAAGCAGATTTGAATTGTGGGACCATAACCAGTTGAAATTACTTAGATTCATTTCCATTATGAATCTTTTGTAGACAGGAGAAAAAGATGATTTCAGGCCAGCAACTTAGCTGGATGGTAATTCAGGTCCCAGAGGAAAAGGACAGTGATCACATTAACTAGACCATTCATCCACTTCTTCTTTCTTTATTGCTATCAGCAGAACTTGTGGGGTGAAAGATGTTGTGTTTCACAATTATCACATTCAAATCTGTTATAAAATGTCCCATTTTCCACTCCTATATATCAGGATGAACAATTCACAAAAGCTCACAAAAATATAACAATAATCTTTATATATACCACCTTTCATGTTGGGAGGACATCTCAAAACAATCACGAGATTTTACCGTAAAGTGCAGCAACCATGTGTTTTGTAGACAAACACGGATGTCAATTTGCACACAGCAATGTCCCACAAACAGTCATGAAGTGAAACCAACAATTTTATCTTGGAAATTGTTGGTCAGGACACTGAGAGAAACTCCCTTCTCTTTTCAAATAGTGCCATGAGATATTTTTAACGTCCACCTGAATTAGGCAGATGGGTCCTAGGTTTAATGTCTGATCTGAAAGTCGGCGCCTACAACAATGCAGCAAACCCCAGCATTCCACTGCTGTGTCAGGCTCATTTATGAAAATTTAAAGTCTCAATGTAAGGCTTTAACAAACAATCATCTGACTCAGAGACAAGAGTGCTACCAACTGAGCCAGGCTGACACTTCATATCAACAGTCTATACAAGTGGATAATATCACACATATGCAGTTGTTTTGTGTTGTTTCTTGGTGTTGTTTTGGGGCAGGCTGTCACTTGCTGGAATTGCTTGCCAAAAAGGGTGAACGTCACTCATTGTCACAGACTAGTGCTTCTCTCAGCTGACCATGAAGCAATGTCAACTGTGGCCCTGGAGAAATTCACAGCCTTGAAACGTACAGGTCTTACACACCAGCCTGAAGGGGCAGAGAGGCAGAGTAAGACCTTTCTAAATTTAAATTTCTAAAAATAAATCCATTGCCAAATGAGTTATTGAGTGACATTAAGAACATAGAACAGTAACTAAACCATTCAGTCCGTCAAGTCTGTTCCAGCATTTTATTACATTATAGAAGATCTTTTAATACCATTTCCCTGCCTTTTCTCTGTATCCTTTAATACCCTTAATCCCCAAGTATCTATCTGTTTCCCTTTTAAACATCCCAATCAATTTGGCATCTACAGCCTTGTAGGGAGCTATGTATTTCATTGGGTTTGTACAGGGTTAAAGCATAGTGTTCAGTGGGTACAATTTTATAACAGGGAAAATGAAGGCATTCGTTATAAACTAAACTTTGACTGGGCATAGATCATAAAAAATAAAGTAATTTACAAGCTCAGCTGCTAGAACAAGTGGTCACGCTGTGAAGAGCTATAACCATAAAGATATTATGGGGACGAGGCAATGAAACATCAAATCCTTGACAAATATTAGCAACACATATTGTGCGGGCTCGGCCATTATTATCGTTATTAGGGTTCCACTGGGATTCAAGTGGAGGAAGAGGTAACAAATGGAAGCCCTCTGACCTTTTGAACTGCAAACTTCGGGGCTCATTTGGAACTAGTTTGTGGCTCAGTTTAATAAATAAAAACATTGTCAACAACCCCTAATACCACATCAGCTTTTCTGTCGTCAAGTTCAGTGGCAGCTGGTAGATATATTGGCTGCACCTGAAGAATCTTTTTCAAATGGGAACAATTCTATGACGTCGAGTCCTTTGGTATTTAATGATGTCTAAGAGATGGGAACATGCTTTGGTCTATGGTCTGCTTAGATAAATGAATATACCCAAAGAATGAGCTGCATTCCTTTCAGCAGTACAGGCTTTACATGTCAATAGAGTCTTGATAGCGGTAAAATTTGAAGGAAAGAAAAGCGCTCAGTGGGTGATGGCTGTCGAGACAAAATGCCTTTTAGTCGGCTGCTGTAACCAAGGTACTCCATCTGCTTGCTGGAACCTACATCCTAATTAACATGCTCACTGTCCTCTATTGTCCTTGTATGTAGTGCTGAACTTGCTGAGCTGAATAGCTCTCCAGTGGGCGTGCTCCTGTTTAATCGACACCACTACTCTTATTTGAGGACAGATCAATCACCCAATGATGAAAGTAATGGAAGTGTGCCAGGGATACAATGATGGGAATAAACAAACTTGTCTCTTTCTTTGGACAGCGCAGTTACTTGCACTGGATTGTGTGCGAGCAGAAAAGGAGTGACTGCAGCCTCGTGATTAAGTGGAAATACACAAGGGTTTGACTTCACTTGTTTGTGTGGAGCAGTGAAACAAACAGCAGTAAAGTCTCAGTAATGTGGAGTCCAGCTAGGTAACCAACACTGTCAGGTTAAGGCAGCAAAGCATTGAGCTTTACACAGCTAAACAAACAACAGGCCTGAGCTCTTACATATTACTGACATGGTACCACCAAAACTTGCAACTAGCTATCCAATTAACGTTCTGTTGTCTTTCTGCCTCTCAGATATACTGAGGCTCCTGTAAAAATAATCATGTGCTGAAGTGTACATGTCATGTACTGACCAGATCCTGACTGCTGCCCCTCTCTCACACCAGTGCGTGCTTTCATGCCAGGGAACAACTCTAGCACTTTGGATTAATAGTGGTTACCATTCATAAACTGGTGCAGTATGAGGGACAATGCGCATATTCTGTACAACGCAACTTGTACAGGATATGAATTCTATAACATTTTATGTATGTTGGGTTCTGGTGTAAAGCTGAATTCAATAAAGCTGCATATCATCATCTACACTCCATAGGGAACCTCCACAGCTGATCTGTTCTTTGCAATTGTAAGTTTAATATGATATGCAGGATAGGTAAAAAATGTCACTAAGATGTGGTTCAGTGCTAAATACCTGAGACTTTAAACCCTGACTCCGTCCCTGGTCCATGCTGAAATTGGTGATCTCAGCTCTTGTCGTGATGGTGGTGCTAAGATTGGTGAAAGGACCAGTAGGCAGGGGAGACATCAGACAGGATTCCCACTCTAGGTTACTATTCAGTAATCCTTTTTGGACACTGCCTTTGTGTGGACAATGGGTGAAGAGAGTATTGGGGTTGGCTGTGAGCAGTCTTGAGGTGACCGAACAAATAATCTGGGGGATGTTTGACCAATACTTGGCATCTTTTGAAGCAGTGTCACAGGATCTTTAAACTCCACCTTCAACCAAAAGTACTGCCAAAGGGATCCTTTATGTCCTCAGGTTGTGGGTTCAAGCCCCATGCTGGGACTTTGAATTCAGTGCCTACGCTGACTCTTCAGTGCAGTGTTGGGAGTGCCATGCACTGTTCATAGTGCCATCCTTTGGATGAGGCGATAAACTTAGGTCCCGTTAGCCTATTCAGGTGGGCGTTAAAGCTCCCATGGCACTATTCGAAAATAAAATGGAGTTTCTCATGGTGCCCTGGACAACAATCCCCAAAATAAAATAAGTCATTCACTTCATGGCTATTTGTGACACATTTCTTTGTGCAAATTGACTGTGTTCAACTATACTTATACAGTATATCATGTGAAGCGCTTTGAGATGTTCTCCCAGTGCTATATCAAATGAAGGATAATTATTAATATTATACAGTGTCAGAGGTAGAGACAGCAAAGGGAAAAACAATGCTGAGGCACTCAGGTTTACTGATATCTAACCACAGCTGGGGTTCGAGGGTTGGGCTAACATTGACAGATAAATTGCTGAAATAATAAAGAACAAAGGCCCACAGAGTCTAAGAAGGGACAGAAATCTAGACCCAGGAGTGTAGTTTATCTAAGCGTGTGTCACTTGCAGATAGTGTTCCCACCCAACTGGTTTCTAACCAGAACAGCTGCTTTTTTTCTGGCTTAAAAATCCCTCTTGGGAAGAGGACGTGTGAGTAATGGATAAGGAAAGTGGCAGGGGCACAGGAGAGGAATGATTGGTCCATGGAAGATAGAAAGGCCTGAGGTAATGGATTTAGGGTTAGGGGAACTGAGGGGGTGAGATTTTTAGTGTTTCATTATGTGTTCCAAGTGATAAATATCCCATCAAATACTTTTCAAAAGGCTACAAATTTGTACAATTCAGTGATGGCCTCAGTAACCATTCCCCTGATGCATTCGTGCTGAGATCGGGTGCTGTTTTTACAACATTGTGGGGCCACCTTGGAAATGCTGAGTGTCTGGCCTTCTTCAATTCAATAGTAGTGTTGAGGTAGTAATTAAATGCTGCTTTCACAGGTTACTGACTTCATTCAGTAGCTGAATACCTTCTTCATTTGTACTCAAATGATGATCCCGGTGATTGTGGCAGTATTCAGCACAGGGATACCCTTGGATGATATCATATCGAGGCTTTGGGTGAGGTGAAGGGGTATGATTGTAGATTGTAATCTATTGTGTGTGTGTGAGGGGGTGGGGAGGGTTACTGAGTTTGGTGATAATCAGCAAATTGGAACAAATTTGTAATGTTTCACAACAGTGTGATCACATCAAACTCATTCTGAAGTGCTGTAAATTTCACGGGATGTGGGGTGTGTGACTGGGAGCAATAAATAACGGGCACAGGGCAGTGAGGTGGACTGGAGTGAAGTAAGGTAAAGATAAGCAGTAAATCTGGCAAACGCTGTGGAGAAGAGCCAAGAGAAAGACCAAAGAAAGAGGAGGGGCAACAAAGACAAAAATGACTAGACAAAGAGGTGCAGCAGTGGTCAAAGGGAAAGGAGAGTGTGGAGTTGCTATAAGATGAATCTGCCCTGCTTCCTTGTCGTCAGACCCCACTCCCCCCACCGCCCCACATCTTTTTCATTGCAGAAGGTGGCAACCCTATTTACAGACCTTCCACACCAATTACAATGGTTGGCAAAACATAGCTGATCCAAAGAGTAAGATGAAAGAAAGGACAATGGGAACCTGTTAATGGAAAACCCATGCGTCACTGGAGATACAGACACGAGGTTGAAGGTCTGTGTTTTCTTTCAGCCCAGATTACACTCTATTTATTTATTTATGTACACCCTTCCTCCTGGAGGAGGAAGATTTAGTGACTTTTCACCATTGAAGCAGGCTCTGCCTTTTGCGGGTTGAATGAGTGACAAGACATAGATCCAAATAGATTCACATGTTCACTTTCATTATTGCCTAATTCAATTCGTACAGCGAAGTATAGATTATTTTTCAGAATCTACAGAGGGAAAGTCTTGTAATTGTAGTCACATTCCGCAATGATTTTTCTCCATTCATTGCTTAATGAACCATGTAAATTAAAGTTTCTTGATCTGGTCTAAGCACCCTTGAGCAATTCATCAATCACGTTTTATTCTGTAAGCAATTATTTGACCAATTATATGATATATTGTGTAATGGATAGCAGAGCGGGATTGCAAAGATGGAACCTAATTGAGTGTTCAGGTGACATCATCCTATTAACATTACTTTAACTGTGAGATTAGACATTAACCTTGAACTGATGTCCTCCTACGTGTTGTTATTTACACTACGTTCTGGATATATTACTATATCTGACTGTGCATCTAGGTCTGACGGCTGTATACAGTGAGGAAGAAGTCAGCAATTTTGAGCAATGTTTGAGCAATGCTCTTTTTGTTTTATAACATACATGATTTCTTTTAAAGAAAAATCTTTCTTAAAATCAGATCCCAGAAGCGACTGGAGTGTTCTGACCAATTACACCATCCAGTTAGAATCCAAGCAAGATCTAGCGTCATGAGCGGTAATTTTGGAGCAAGAAACACTCGGATGTATTTCTTTACACGGAGGGTAGTCAATAGTTGGAATGGGTTATCAGAAAGGTTGCTGAGGCCAGGACAAAGAACTAATTAGAAACAGCTTGATGTCAAGGACAAGGTATTTTGCAGGGATAAGTTCAAATGAGCTGATAGGACTTCTTCATATAAACCCATTCCCCTATAAGTGCACAGTCACGTATTTTACAGTATATATCCTGTGAAGCGCTTTGAGACATCTACAGGATGTGAATAAGGTGCGATATCAAATGCCATTTTTATTATTATTTCTTGTAATCTTGTAATTTTATGACTACATGATAATTTGAGAGAAATAGGCCATTTGATCCATCCCGCTTACCAATCCAACTTCCCAGTATATTCCTTCAACCTATCCAGCTAATCACCTCATACCTCTGAATCTTTATAATTTCTGTGAACTTGTCCAATTCCTCCTTAAAAATCTTTATAGTTGCTTGTTCCTCTAGGATATGAGTTGTGCTTTTCCTGTCTTAAATACAGAGCTGCTCTATTAGTGTTTGCCAAGATTGGACACTGTTATCCAAATATATAGACCATACAATTAAATATAATGTTCTTTGAAACTTCTTTGTACATCACAGGCCCTCCATAAGAAAATAATTCTTATTGTTGTATATAGTTTAATACATCCATGCAATAGTTGTGCTAAACACAGTGCAAAACATTGAAACAATGAAACACTTAGGGCCATCCGTAATTGTCATTTTTTCAAAAGTATTGCTCCGCTTATTCCCAATCCCTAAAGATATGGTAAAAATTATGACATTCCATCATATACAATAATGTACATAAATCGCACTTTGATTCTGTCTTCCTACAGTGCTTTGTGCTATTAAGCCATTAATAGATAAATCCTTAATCCTCTGTTCATTTTAATCCTGCATTTGAGGCAGTTTTATCTAACGAAAAGGTGCGTTCTGGTGTTCTGTGTGGATTTCAATAGGAGCTCGAGCTGTGAGAACACATGTAACGGGTGGGCAATCAATCCAAAGGTAAAACCTTCCTACAATGATGGTATTTATTAATATAGTCATATTGAACAAAAGGATTATGTTTATGAAAGAAACAAGATGAGAAAAATCAGGGGGTTTGTTTTACAACAACAACAACAACTTGGATTTTTATAGCGCCCTCCACGCCGGACGGCGTCTCAGAGTTTTATAGGTGACTGGGTGAATTATGTGACAACTCTGGGTATAAAGTGAACGGAGGTACTGAAGGGTGGAGCAGGAGGTGAATTGATATGAGCAAGGACAGTCCATAGCCCTGAAGACACTACAGATCCTGCCATTTCAGCAGCACAGGATGGTTCAAATCCTTCATCTGTGAGACAGATGGAGCCAGAACCAACAATCAATAGTAATTAAACAATTTATTCCATGAGGCTATCTAAGTTAGGTAACTAGCCAAACTAGCTAAGTTATATAAACAAGCAGTGCGAACTAATAATCTAAATAGCTCAAGCTCACCAGCTGAGCAAATACCTTCTATGTGGTCAGTGTGAGTGGTATGATACGACAGTACAATGCAAGAGTGCAGTCCTTCCACCTTTCTGTCTCACATCACGAGACTCAGGTTTGCCTCTTCTCTCCTCCTTTTGGGAGTATGTGTGTGTATGTGATTGGGAGGAGAGGGGTTGATGAGGTCTTGATGGGGCTTCAAGTAATGTGCTTAGAATATCAGAATTGAGACAATCCACTCTGGTGGTCTCAGTAGTCTGGCTTCTGAGCTACACAAATCCTTAGTAACCAGGTCACTGCTGATGACACGTCAGTGGAGTTTGAGGGCAGCCCCATCACAAGGGAAAGACACTGGAATTCTTCCCACTTGGCTGTGACTACCCCTGCATGATAAACCCTAATGGGAGGGTGATCTTAGCTGGACAAGCGGCAGAAAGCTTGCCAGAGTTTGCCTCTTTCTCATATTCAGAAATCCACTCAGTCAAGCTCCCTACTGAGGATTCTAATTCTCATCTCCAATCAATATGATCTGTGGAGAAAGAGAGAGAGATCACAAGAAGCCAAGTATTATGTCTAAGAGACACAACTTCCCTCACTAATATGTTTGGTGTGGTAGAGCCTGCTGTTATGACAAACTGTGTGATCAGAAGGTGCTAAACCTTCCTAGCCTCAGAGAGCCCCAGAACTGCTATATCACAAGATCACAAGAGATGTTGGATGAAAAAGGCCATTCGGCCCATTTGATCTAATTTTTCCAGAACAACCCACCCTACCACCCTCCCATTACAGCATCAAGCTGCTCCTTAATAATGCAATATACTCAGCTTTCCTTGTTTGCTGGAGGCTTTCTGAATCCAAAAGGACTGAGTGTTTTTGAAACTTTTTGTGAATTTTGTATCCATACAGGATGAAACCTTTTTAAATAGTCGGGAGGTGATGAAGGCTGGGGACAGAGGTAGTGATGGGGGCAGGTATGTTGCATAAGTGAAGGAAAGCAGACCCAGTGAGAGCATGGAAGGTTAATTGGAAATCAACCAAGACACCAAGTTTCCGCACCGAGATTCGTGAGGTAGAGTGAGCATCAGTGCACATGGGGTGAGAAAGTAAATCCCAAATTCCCCTCCCGACTCCATAATTAATTTTATGCTCCACAAAAATACTTTCTTTTAAAACAAAGCCTCAAAGAAGGAACAAGAGGATGCTCATTCCACTCATGCTGCAGCATTGTTGCACAACTCAGAAGAGCTGAATAGTTGCAGTGTTGGGAGGTGTTGACTTTCTCCTCTGGAGGTAGCTGTGCTGGAGGCAGCAGGTAATGAAACCTCCCCCTGTCTATGGTGTTCCAGAACGTAGCTGACCATTGTAAAGCTTCCAACAGCGCAGAAAGTCAGTGGGCAATTCACAACTTGGAAACAACAGCAGATGTCCATGTCTCCACCAGTCTTATGGAAACCACTCTACAAACCTACATCACTGCCTGGTGTACTGCTTACCACACAGATAATAAAGTCGGCAATTTGGAGAAAATTGTGCATCCATGTGTTCGGGTACTTTGTTACTGTGTTACCACCAGTGCTGTGAATTCCACCCCGGAATGCAAGCAGGAAAAATCACACCAGTAGCAGCCTCAAAAGCACTGCAGAGTCTCTGCTACTACCCAGTTCCTCAATAGTCTGCAATACAAACTGAACGATGCACTGTCAGGCTCGATAACCCTTTCAAGCCAGCTCTCCTGATGAAATTCTCATCATGGAAACAAAATTAAGTCCCAATCAGTTGAAATGGAAAGCAAACTGTCGAGAAAATTGAGTTTTTGACTGTACAAAGACATTTCTAAGCTAAAAAGACAAATGCTGCAGAATTCATTTTACTTATTAATTTCTCGTTTATTTCATATTTTCAGAATTACTAGGGTTGGAAAAATGCTTGTTAATAATAATAATAATCTTGTGCGTTTGTGGGCAAATGCGACAGTCAATGTGCGCATAGCAATCTCCCCCAAACAGCCATGAAGAAAAGGACCAATTTTTTTATTTGAGGGATTGTTGGCCAGGACACTGGGAGAAGCTCCCTTCCCTTTTCAAACAGTGCCATGGGATCCTTAACATTCACCTGAACAGGCAGCCAGGACCTCAGTTTTAACGTTTCATCTGAAGGACGGCACCTCCGACAATGCAAAACTGCATTGGAGTGTCATCTAAGACGATGTGAGTCCAAATCCCAACGTGGGGCTTGAATCCACAACCTACTGACTCAGTGGTGAGGGCGCTACCAACTGAGCTGGCTGTTGGGAAAACAACAGGGTAAATACCACCTTTGAATGTAGTGTGTCTCTTGCAGGCAGTCTCAGGTAAACACACTGCCCCCGTTCAGGAATCTCAGAATCTCGTGGATCAGCATGACATGTGAAATTCCTTACATGAATATATCACATCCTAAGTCACAATTTCAAGCACAAAGCACCATTTACATTGTTGCGTTCCTATGAGCACTCTTTTAACCTAATATCCGATTGATTTACAGATCGAAAGCTTGGTTTGGATGAAGAACATTCTTCATTTGATCTCATCCTTTCAGAATCCAAACCCTACTATGATTCCACTCACAGCATTGAGTGTTTCTTAAATCAATCTCACAGATCCCAAGATTGGAGATAAAATCATCCAGTGACAATGTGAAACTGTGTACAACAACAACAACAACAAAATTACATTTGTGTAGTGCCTTTCACGTCAGGAGGATGTCCCAAGGTGCTGGATGGACAGACAGAGTTTCAGAGTAGCCTTCAAATATCAGGTAATTTCCCTTTGCAGAGCAGAATGGGTCTGGAACTATTCCCAAATTTAAAGGCTGTTATAATAGGTTCCTACACCAACCCTTACAGCGACAGGCACCTGCTCCCAGTGTTATGCTTTTAATTATCCATAAGTGATGAGCTTTTTGCCTTGTTACTGGCTTCCTGTCCCATATTGCACAAAATATCTGTCTCTGGGAGAAGGCTGACCTCTCCTCCAGGATCCAGCCTCCCCTTCATCTTCATTTCCTCCCTGGCCAGACAATGTGATGACAACTTTGATAAATGACAGCCCCTAATAACGGTTTCTACAACACCCCCCACCCTGAAACATACAGACACCCACATATACACACTCGCACAAGCACATACACACACATAAATGCAGATCCACACATACAGACTTGTACATACACTCACAGACTCACACATACACCCACAGATAGATATACACCAACACTGAGGTATACATACAAACACACTTTTAGATACATGGCATTCATCTATAAATACATAGTCACACCGCTTTACAATCAATCCTGTGAAGCACTTTAAGACGACGGTCCGTTGTGAAAGCCACTTTATCAAACGTAAGAATTATTATAGGATTATTATTACACTCACAGCAAACATAGCAGCGCATACACAAACATGCTCCCTCCCACCAACACACACACATATACTTCATGAGAAACGAACAGTCATCTTGTGTTCTGTCATGTCATTTAACTTCCTACAGCGTTAACGTGAACCCTAGAATTTCACTGAAACACTGATCTCACTTCTGATTTGCAGCAGAAGGAAACTATAGCTAGCAGGAGGTCAGCAAAGATTAGCATCCGAGCGGAGTTCTATGGGTCTTGCAGGATTTGTTATTTGCGACATCAATGACCTTCCTCTGATCACATGTTAAACACAACCACCACCAAGTTCATCTAAAGCTTTCAAATGCAACAAAACATCTGCACAGGAAAGCCCACCTAGTTGGGGTTGAGCTTGAAACTTTCCACCATGGCAGTTTTATGTTGCAGGAGCAGAGACCCGAAACATTGAAATCTGTTCTTTTAATGATTTAACAATAAATAGAAAGGTGTCCTGACCAACAATCTACCAGCTAAAATTTGTCACTCACATCATAGCTGTTTGTGAAACATTGCTGTGCGCAAATTGGCTGTTGCTTTCGCCTCCAAGTCCACAGTCACAACACTTTACAGTAAAACTCTGTGTCACACTTTGAGATGGTACAAGGTTACCACCACTATATCAAAGGATCAAAGGCCAGGTTTATTATTAATTTGCACAAAGTGAGTTTGTATAACACACATGGCCAATAACACCACGTGCTTGTCACCTCACATACAAGCATTTACTTCACGGATGTGAGAGGACATTACCAAGAGCAAATGTCAGGAATGATTCAACAGCTGTGCATCCAGGCTCAGCAACAGCAAATGCACAGTTGTATCTATAACAACTCCACAAATAGCCAGTCAGCTTTGTGCAACAGATAATACCATCCTGTAAGATTAAACCTGCACCGATTAAAAATAAGTTTATTTTAAATTCCTGACGAAATCCTAGAATCACGGAAAGTTTACAGCACGGAAGGAGACCATGGTGCTAGTGCTTGCTCCCTCACTGGAGATGTCTAATCCCCACCCCCATAATAAACCCCCTCTAATCTAATTCACAAACCATAGTGTCTGTGCTGTACTCACTCCCTCACTCGAGTTATCTAATCTATTCCCATCAGGCCTGTGGTGTCTGTGCTGGTGCTCGCTCCCTCACTGGAGATATCTAATCCCATCCCACACATCGTGTCTGAGCTGGTGCTCATTGTTCAATCCTGTATTGCTTTGGTGATTCTCCTCATCACAAATCTCAAATTACAGGAACGGGAGGGAAAGGCAGGGGGAGGGGAAGTAGATATCAAACTTTGCTGCTACAAGAACATTTTCTTGTGATATCTTCACTGCAATTTTGTTTTTTGTCATTTAATTCCGATTTCACACCCAAATCATTTGATGTTCTTTGATCCACTTTGTGTCCCATGGGATGTATCAACCAAGACCTGTATAACTCCAACACTGAATTCTTTTGTTTGCTGTGTCTTTAAATATTTATCAGTGTCAATCAAACGGAGCAGAAAATAAGGACAGATTTGGTGAGGTAGACATTCCAAATGTTCAGGATAAAGGGGCCTAACAGGCCTAAAGCTGCGTGCTGTGAGCCTTGACAGCATCTTGTTAAGCCATGCAGACTAATCCCAGTGCCAGTCTCCACAGGAACGCCAAGCAGGCCAATAGCACAGGTGACTGTGAGCCACCGAACTGATTTTCCACTCAGATGGTTAAACATAAAGTAAGTAGATTCCCTATAGAATCTAAATTGCTCTCTCAAGCCTCATTAGAAAACAGCCCAAGTGCTTTAAAAAGTAACTAACAGCAGTGTTTTCAAACATTTGGAGAGTAGTTTGTCAAAAAGTCTCGCTGTTGAAGAAAGTTGATGTGGTGTCAAGAACTCCAGCTGTACTGCACTGGGTCAATCCTTCAAGAACTGGGGATGGGCTAGTGATCAAAGGCAAGGTTTAAGCCATTGTTTTTCTGAGCTTGTGTGATGTTGAGAAACACTGTGATTTTAAACTGAGCAGGGTTGTCAGCATATGGAAAGACTTTAATCTCTGAAAGAATGATAACAATAGGTGGGTGAGGGAGGGGTAGGGGGGAACTGGGACAGAAGGAGGAAATCTTTACTAATCCTGAAAAGCTGGGGCATTTTATATTTAAAAAAGCTTTCCTCAACCCCGTGTCGCTGGGGACAGCAAATGCTCATTTAATTTAAAAACTGTTTTCTTTTTTCTAATTCGCAATGTCTTGGAGGCCAAGCCAAGAAGAGATTTAGAGATTAAGCAGAACAAGGCGATAGCACTGAGGGAGAAGAAAGTGGTTTCTTTTTGAGCCAACAGGTTTTGTGCTTCTGTTACCCACAGAACATGGCAGAGGACAGCTCCCCTAAGAACCCACATCCAGCTAATAAAGCACAAAGTCATGCTACATTGGTGCACCTCTGTGCTGTGTTTCATGATGATTATCCTTGATTGATTTACTCGTCTTATCTAAGAACAGCAATAGCTTTTGTCCTCTATGGAGTTGAAAATGCGCTCATCGGGAAATAGCAGAGTAAACATGACCCTCAAACATGTCGGGAGGTGAAGTGCAGCTCTTTCAGGAAACCCCATTACCTTAAGCTGACATGCAAGAACTCAGATCCAACTCGTATTATACTGACTCAATAACAATCACGTTGTCAGGAAAGTACAGGCCCATTCTAAGGCAACACCAGATGCTACCAATTCAGATTTTCTTCAGCTAATAAACGTGTTCATTCAAGCAATATTCAGGGATTCCCTTTGGTGAAGACAAACTAGCACTGAGCGTTAGTGCCTTGATACTTACACCCATGGAGCAGGGTTAGGCATTATTTTGTCCTACTTCACTTGATCCTGATCTAACCCACATTGTGTGGAGGCTCCAGCATCTCCTTGTGGAGGGGAGTCACGCCTAGGTCGGCTCTGAAATCTCCTAGCAGGCAGCTACCTTTGGTAATGGCCAAGGAGCAGCCCATTTGCTCAACAACAACAACAAATTACATTTGTATAGCAGTTTCACATTGGGAGGACGACCTAATATGCTGGATAGTCAACGATTTGCACCCGAGCAGGGGGGAAATGATCAGGGTGAGGGGACGGAAGGGAGGGAGCGAGGAGGGGGTAGAAAGTCGAGAGAAGAGCTGAAGGCACAGCTGAAGAGAAAGGTCTTGAGACCAGCCTTGAAGGAGGAAAGGGAGGAAGCAAGGCGAAGGCACTGGGGGATGAAGTTCCAGAGCCTAGGGGCTGAGAGGCTGAAAGCCCGGCCACTGATGGTAGGGCGATTAGGGCGGAGGATGTGGAGCAGACCGGAGCCAGAGGAACGGAGGGTAAGGGCAGGTAAGTAGGTCAGAGAAGTAGGAGGGTGCAAGGCCGTGAATGGCCTTGTAGGTGAGGATGAGGATCTTGAATTAAAAGAACAAACAAAATTAAAATATATTTACTTCAATATCCCCATAATAAAATAATAATCCTGAATTTAATATAGCACCTTTATGTCACTGAAATGTCTCATAGAGCTTTACAGGAGATAATGGAAAGTGGAGTGACTGTGTATTTCGTAGACAAACTACAGCAGCCAATTTGCACATGACATTGTTCCACAAACATGGAGTGAATGATCAGTTTTATTTGGGGGATTGTTGACCAGAACACTAGAAGAAACTGCCTTCTCTTTTCTGAAGAGTGCGATAGGATCTTTAAAACATCCAGCTGAAGAGGAAATCAACCTTGGTTTAATGCCTCATCCAAAGGATGACACCTCCACAAATACAACGTATCCCCAGCGTATCCCCACTGAAGTGTCAACCCAGATTATGTGAGTTCAAAGTCCAGACATGGGGCTTGAACCCATAACATTCAGACTCAGAGGTGAGAGTGCTACCAACTGAGCCAGGCTGAAACTAGGTTAAGTGCAGGAGAATAGGGCTGAAAGAGATTGCAGAATAAATCTATATGCATCTATATAAATGACATGGACTTGGGTATAGGGAGTACAACTTCCAAATTTGCAGATGATACTAAGCTAGGAAAAGTAGCAGACTGCAAGAGGACATAGACTGACTGGTAAAATGGGCAGACACAGGCAGATGAAATCTAATGCGGAGAAATGCGAAGTGATGCATTTTGGAAAGAAGAATGAGAAGAAACAATATAAGCTGATGGTACAATCTTAAAGGGGGTGATAGAACAGAGAGACCTGGGAGTTCAGATAAGTAAATCTTTGAAGGTGGCTGGACAGGTAGATAAAGATGTTAAAAAAGCATACAGGATACTATTTATAAATAGGGGCATAGAATACAAAGTCACCTTTATAAAACACTGTTTAAGCCTCAGCCAAAGGACTGTGTTCAGTTCTGGGCACCACATTTTAGGAAGGATGTCAAGGCCTTGGAGAGGGTGCAAAGAAGGTTTACCACAATGGTACCAGGAATGCGGGACTTAGGTATGAGGAGAGGCTAGAGAAGTGAATAGCGATGAGGTGAATAATTGATTAGGTTAACTGTGCCAAACTGACATTTGATAAGCGAAATGAACATTTTCTTGGACCGTGTTTATGGATTTTCATGTCAACATCTCAGTCTCCTATGTCTAAAGTCAAAGTAGCAAGGGGCCTCAATCTCATTGCAAACCATCCTTACTGTGGAGTGGAAGGACCTCAACAGACGGACGGGAGACAGTAGAATGAGACGGGAGAGCTTCATCACAAGATGAACTGGCCACAGATGTGGCTGCCATTCAGCAGATCTTCCCACAGGATTTCAGGATAATGTAAATATATTTGTGAATATATATTCAGAGTGAACAATCCCTACCATCGAGGAACCAGAGTGTGATGCTCCACAACAGTGGCCTGCAAAGAGCCTCAACATAACTAATACTGAGAGAGAAAAATACACATAACATTATAGTATTTATCTTCATTAAACAGATAGTGGATTAAGGCTGACTGATGGTAGCTTCAAATTAAGACCTGGGGGAAGCTTGGCAGCAGATGAGCATCTGAATATGCATATGCCACTGAAGGCCTTTGATACATTACAATATTATTAACAGGAATACTCCAAGTGGGAGTAAAGCTGATTTCATTACTTCAATTAATGTCAAAATTCTTTAAAACCAGGAGAGGTTGAAATAAATATTCAGGTGCAGTCAAAGTCATTTACATGCAACTCAGATCCTTGCAAGTTGTTAAAAAGTTCAGTTTCCTCCTCCTTCTTCTTACACACTTCAATACCGCTCTACTCTATTTTATCAAACCCATCAATGGCACATAAGAAATTACTTATTACCAGAGTTTTCACATTCAGGCTACTTAGCCAGCCTGTGGCAAACGCTAAATGATGAATTAGTTCGATAAACTGACTTGGTAAACAAATACAAATTTCTTTAGGGGAGCTTCTCAAATCGTTGGTAAATGTACTGACCTCAGAGAGTGAGAATCATTTGCTCCACCATTCTAGGGTGTCAGCCTGGCTCAATTGGTAGGACTCTCACCTCCAAGTCAGGACTCTGAACACCACTATAGTCCAGGCAGACACTGCAATGCAGTGCTGGTGGTTTGTCAGCGGTCCTCTGGATGACACGTTGAATCGAGTCCCATGTGTTATTTGAAAAGAAAAGGGAGTTTCTCCCTGTGTTCTGGCTAACAATCCCTCATATAAAAATGGGTCACTCACTTCATGGCTGATTGTGAAACATTGTTGGGCATAAATTAGCTGCTGTGTTCACCTATAAACCATTGGTTCACCGTAATTTATTAAATAAAATCCTGGGGTTGTATTTTTGTGAGGACAGCCTTTATACAGAGCTACATTGCATTGTCATTTCAAACAGAAGTTTTGTGGAGACCTTCCACAAAAAATGCACTATTATTAATTCTATATAACATCTTAATCAACACCAGGATTGCTTTAATGACGAGACAGAAAATGTGGTTAAAACATGTCCTTGAAACCTGTCTTTAACAGGAGTGAGTGAGTGAGTGAGTACTATCCCCTGACTTCTACACAATGATTTCTCCCACATGCTTATCACACTCTAAATTGCCGCTGTTTTTATTCCAGTTAATGATGATCCAACGTCGTTATTCCCAAATTACTTTCAAGGCCGTGAGGTAATGCCTGCTGTATTCCTAAACGTGTTTTGTTTCTAGTTTAAAAAAATGCCAGCAGGTGGCGCCCCTCTCCAGGTGTGACCCTGAGGTGAGAAATCTTAGTTCGTAAGTCTCAGACCCAACATTGGTCACTTGGTCCAAGAAGTCCATGCCGGGGTTTATACTCCACACCATCCATTTCTTACTCCTTCCCATACTCTTCTATTCCCCTCTCTTCATGTGAAAGTCTAGCTTCCTCTTAGTGCATCTATACTGCCTGATTCAACCACTGCTTCAGGCAGCTAGTTTCACAATCTCACTGCTTTCTACAAGAAGTAGTTCTTCCTAAATTACCTTTTAGACCCCCTAGTCACTATCTTATATTTGTGTCCCCTGGTTATGGACTCCTCAACCAATGGAAAAAGCTTATGTATATTAACCTTACTGAACCCTTTTATAATTTTTAATATTTCTAGTAAGTCCCCCCTTAAACATCCCTTCTCTAGTGAAAAAAAGCCCAGCCTATCTAGTCTATCCTGATAGCAGTAACGTGCCAGCCCTGGTATCATCCTCGTAACCTACAATGTATATCAAATGCAAGGATTATTATTATCCTGTCCATGTTTAGCTGAATAAAGTTGAGGATCATCCAGGACTTGATATCTGACAGGCAGGAGCTCTGAACAACAGTGGGCCTGGAGTCAAGGTTAGATGTGGTGAAGTTTGGGAGTCATCAGCTTTTATATGGAATCTAACCCCATATAGATGAGGAAAAGAGGGACACTTGAGGACTTGAACTTGGGAACAATATGTATCCCTTTGTTAAGAACCTTGACTCTGCCACCACCATTAGGATGAAGCTCCATCTTCCTTTTCCATAAATTAGCCAGACCATTGGTTGTGATCTGCAGTTAACGCCAGTGTAATAATACACTTGATAGGTGCTCCTCAGTGTCTCAATGATAAACTCAAGCACCACCACAGGAAACTGCACATAGAATCCAGTCTTTTCCCCTGACAGCACTAATCGCTTTACTCAGCACATGATTTGTTTCAAGGCCACAGCAAAAGAACAGAACTATTGGAAATGATTAAGAGACTCAAAGAACCATTGATTCACCGTAATTTATTAAATAAAATCCTGGGGTTGTGTTTTTGTGAGAGCAGCCTTTATACGGGGCTACATTATATTGTCATTTCAAACAGAAGTTCAGATCTATTTCAGTTTTATCACGTCTGATTATAAGAGAATTTCAAGGTAGTTCTTATTTCCTCCATTTTAGCCCCCTGAGGGGAGGAGGATTTCATGCTGGAGCAAGTTTCAACCATCGGAGATATAGAAAACAGCACAAGTAGCTCACTTGTGCTACTGGTAACACTGATAATAATAATACTAATAACTAATAATATTCTTGCTTTTGATAAAATGCCTTACCAACTAAGATGTTATATTAAATGCAAATAACACCTTAACAACCTTCCTGTTCCCTCTGCTCAGTGGGCACTGGCCTGCTCCATGTCCCTGCCCTGCCCGCCCCACCACCGGCAGTCGTGCCTTCAGCCTTTCTGCTCCCACCCTCTGGAACGCCATCCCGGATTCCTTCAAGGACCGAGGATCTTCCTCTTGGACCGTGCTTTCGGTCATCCTCCTATCCCCCTTAGCCCCATCCCTCTTTGACTCCAACCCCCAGCTCAGGTGCAAAACTCTTGACCGTCCAACGCCTTGGGACCTCATCCTAACGGGAAATGCAATTTGTTGTTGTTGTTGATATAGTGTCTTCCATTTCAAGAGAACATCTGAAAGAGCTTCACAAGATATACTGTAAAGTGTAGTGACTGTATTTTGAAGGTAAACGTAAATTCATGTGAAAGTATATTTAAAAGACCTTTCTTTGCAGTAAAAATATAGTATTCTCCCTGTCAGATATTGGCAGAAGAATAAACACATCCACACAAGTAAACAACACTCCAGCCTTTCTCCATTGCAACTTGTCTGTCTTTCACTACTTTATCAATACAGTACTGTACTTCTAGGGTCACTGCCCCTTTGAAATTCCTTTATGCCATCCTCCTTTGCCTGCTTCCTCACTGTGTTGAAATCAAGCCTCATTTGCCTCGTACTCTAACACATTCTTTCCCAGGTCTTAAAACTAATGAAGCTCCTTCCTTGTCTTAGTTTTCCTCTCCTCCTACGATCTGTCTGTCAGCTTTTAAAACCCAAGCTTGGTGTCACTGAACCACTAACACATGATTTATCTTATCCTCTTGCCTATTCTTTTTAACACTGGTGGTGTCTTTCGTTATGGAGCTTGATTCTTCCCTACATTTCTCAGTAAACAAAACATTACACCCTTACACTCTGTACCAATTTTAAACCCACACAATAACCAGAAGAATATCTCATTAAGTAACATTTCAGCTGCTTGAGAGGACTGTGTGGGTTCAAAATAATTAATCAAAGTGTTGACCTAAAATTTATAACAAAACCAATGAAGAAAGTGCTTTAGAGGTAGAGGGAATGAATTTAAAAATATTAAAATAGACTTTTTTAAAAAAAGATAGCAGAATGCAGCAATACAATAATGCAGCTAGCATGAGAAATATATCCTGTTATTATGATTACTATACAACGCACCAATGCCTGAGATACAGGGATCAGTAGTTTTGTGTTCATTCCAGGGCTGAGACAGTAACTCAGAAAAATGATTGCAACTCCTGAATCCATCTGTTACATTGTCCTCCATCAAACAGCTCAGCAAAGCTGGATGTTATATATAGGCAATAAATTGTTCCCAGGCACGAACCTTGTCTCGGGGCCAACAGAAGAACAAAGAGAGAGGCCGATCACAGAGGGAAGAATACATGAGGAACACCAAAGGGTTTCACAGCTCAGAACATCAGTTGGTAAGGAATTCTCATGGACTTAGCCTTAACATCATATTCTTCAGATTTAACAACACACAGAAGTTTGGAGAAATTCTTAAAATTTCTTAATTTTGAAACTGGTTCTAAGCAGCTATTTATAAGGCTGAGATCAAGGCAGTTAAGCATTTGAGTCCTCAGGACACATTCAACGCCATTCTTCATTTTTTTCGGGGAGGGTTTGAAGTGTTGGAATGATAAATAAATAAGAAGCAGGTGTGTTCTAAGAAGACAAGCGCCCAACATGCAACCGGGGGCCTCCGGACTCTCATTATCTTTTCCATGTGTGAGAGCTGGTAAATCTTCCCCTTCAAACAGTGCGCCCCCCACTTCCCCAACCACCTTCCCCTCCCCATTCACAGCAAACTCCAGCCCATCGTCAACTCTTCACACAGGTGAAGGGAAGGCACCAGGTGGATTGAGTTCAAGATCTTCATCCTCACTTTTAAAACCCTCCGCAGTCTTGCCTTCACATCCCCCGCCATACCCACTCTGCCATCAGCAGTCAGGCTGATCCTCGCTAGAAATGTACTCCGGAATTCCTTTGCCTCGCTCCTCGGTCCACTTCAAGATCTTTCTCTTTGACTGCACTTTCAGTCATCCTCCCCCCCCACCCCTCCATCTCCACCCCCTCTGCTCCCGAATCCAACCCCCAGCTCGGTTGCAAACCCTCGACTGTCCAGCACCTTGGGCCGTCCTCCAATGTGAAAGGCTCTATATTAATGCAATTTGCTGTTGTTACAAATACACAAACGGAAGTGGGGGGGGGTTGTGAAGGATAACTTGAGATCTAAATATATGCAGCTTTTGCACTATGCGTTTGCCTTCAGTGTGAAATCATGTCTCCAGGGCCAGTTAGTGGTGTATTTTCCCAGCTCTGCATAATCCTCCTTTGCCTCTGAAAACAGATCAGTCTTGACAGTGAAAAGTTGCAGGCTTGGAGCAAGTGAACAGTAACTTCCCTCACCTGCATGACACCTCCATGTTATTTTGTAACTTTACTTTGATAAAGTAGTTAGAATTTTCATTAGGAGCCTGTAATAACAAAGGACGAATCCCCAAAAAGCCAGGAGCAAAGTATTCTGATTTTCAGGCTCATCTGCCAGCCTCATCTACCGTTATTTGGGAAACATGGAACCCCTGAGAAAATTCCAACTTTGATTCATCCATGCATGCACGAACATCTTGCTGTCAACACAATACTTAAATGACAATGCAACAACTGCTGCACATCACAAGGAAATTAATCTTAATTTTTGGAAATAAATGTGGCCCAAACTTTGCAAACTCACAGTGGGGAAAATTCTCACTTCTTCTAAGTGAGAATAACTCAGATTCTTCCCATTTCGTCTGTTAAAACTTCTGAGACTACATTTTCAGGGCTTTTGGAATAATGGCGACCTGGCAAATTAAGGGCAGGTTAAATTACTGAGGGAGGGGAGTAAAAATGTTTGAAGTATTTGCAGTTTACTTAAAACATAAAGGGTTGATTTGTTGCCTTAGTGAGACACACTGGGCAGTCACGGTGCATTTTGAAAGTTCCTGCCCTCTGATAGTCTATTTAACTGTGAATAATGAATTCTACTCCCCGAGTCTAATGCTGCTGTCACCACTAGGGTTCAGCTTTCAGCCACACACACAAACATTTTTCATTTTTCAGTCATGGATGTTAAAATTTTTTTCATGCTAATATCCCTCTGAAGCCCATGACTAACACTGGGAGTCAAAAGAAGATCAAGGAAAAAGAAACAAAGAGACAGGGGTTTGGGGAGGAGGGCAAGAGTGGGAGGGGAGAGAGAAACGGATTGGAAGATTCTGTGAGAAGTAAGATCTAAACTGATAAAAAGACTATACTGAATAGAGTATTTGCTAGATAGGTTGCAGACACCAAAACAAACTTTCTAATTGTGTGTTACAGATAAAAGAGCATCTCCCAGTAATGAGGCAAAACGAGAAGATGGTCACTAGCCACATAAAATGGTCAATAGAAGTAGCTTCCCGTAGATCAATCCTATCCATCTGGAAAGGATTTTGGATGTTATGAAAACCTTCTGTGAGCGAGCACTTTCTTTTATCTCTCAGGTTGTTTGCAAAATGTTTTGAAGGTGCACGGACCCTTTTGGATTACGAGCATGTGGCGAGATCTTTTCATTTTAACTTTAGAAAACTCAAACCTGTTCGACTTCCCATTCCTGTATTTCATGGTTCCATGACCTGATTCTGTTCCCGGGAGAAGCAGAACGGTTAAGATCTTAAACATGAGTGAAGACCAGGAAATCTTTTAGACACAGAATAGGTAAAAAAAAGCACATGAAGAGCTGAAAAATGCAAGATATCAATATATTTCACAACCTATCTATTATGAAATGTCACGTTTCTCACCCCTCACCATGTTATACAATGCAATTTACATAAACATAGCACCCTTCATGTTGGGAGGATGTTTCAAAGTGCTTTACAGCGGTGGCTGGGCATCCAAGACAGAGGGTGGGAGCTGAAGAGGGTGGGGAGGGGAAAGATGACTGAAAGTGCAGTCAAAGTGGTAAGTCTTCAGAGAGATACTCAAAGTGGGGAGCAAGGGGTATATCAGAGGAATTCTGGGACAGAGTCAGTTACTGACAAGTTGCTGACATGTAATCAATATGTTACCTGATAAGTTACCTGACACGTTATCGATATGACAGGTTACAGACATATTAAGAGGCGAGTGGAACATAACGAGATGAATGGAGCAGGGGAACGATATAATAAACCAGTGAGGAATGAGGGAATGAGGTTATTGTGGAAGCGATTGCGAGGTTCTTGGGATCTAGAGCTCGGGGAACGAGGTTAGTGGTTAGTGCAGGAGTGGTAGTTACATGACAAGTTACCAACATATTACCTGACATGTAACCTAACAAGTTATGTGACAAGTTATTGACGTGTTACCTGACACGTTATATGTCAAGATACTGACATGTTACTTGACCCGTTATGTGACTGACCTGGTGTCTGATAAGTTAACAATAGTGTCCTTGAGGAAGAAATTAAACGTTGGGGTCTAATTTGCAATATTTCTTAACAGGGTTCCATAATAAGAAATCCCAGCAGAATTCCCATTGATCCACAGGAACTCCAGTCAGACACAGTCAGTGTGATGTACTTCCAGTTACCAGAAGCAGCCCCCAGTTGTGCAATTCAAATTCCTTATCAAGAGGCACCACAAATTAGACCCAATTATTGAATTTCTAAAACTGGAGCTCGCTCATTCAATCTTTTGGTCATTTAGTGAATCCACAGTTCTTATTTGAGAAATCTGCTGAGCAATATTACAGTCTAAACTGTGATATCTTCTGTTAATCTTCATAAGCAAAATGCCACAAATTAAGCCAAATTGCAAATTATACCCAATACATGTGAATAGATCAGGATTAAAAATGCACTTATGCACCTTCCTGTAACTCATATTTGAGAGGCATTGGGGTCCATTTTCTCACAGAGGCATTGCAGTGTGATGTTGGAGCTACATATCTTAGATGATCCTAGTGGGACAAGTAGCTGGAAAGCTTGCCAGACAATGCTTTCAATGCACACTTGGGGATCCACAAGCCTGGGCTCTTGCCAACCTACACCTAATATTCTCTGGGATAAGGTAAGCAGGGTGCATCCCTCCACGGAGAGAGGTGCATTCCATTACATTACATGGAATTTCCATGTGTGGGTGGCATTCATACGTGGAACACTCAGTCTGGTTTGGATAATCTTAAACATTCTGGTGGGTTTCTGCACGCCTCAGACATCCGAACGACCAAAAAAAAAGTTGTAGAGAAATTGTTGACAGCAGGATCCTGGCCTAGGATGGAGTTCCATTAGAACATTTTATTGCAATCTTATTCAGGCAAATATTGGTCGGAATAATATACCGTATTTGTTTTTTGCACAGGTGCCACTGTGGATGAGGAAATCAGGCTGAGCTAGGTAAGCTATCAGTTAAAAGCTGTGGCAAGAGGGGAGGATACAGCTGAGAGCACTCACTTGGTCAAGGGTGAGCAATGGAATGCAGACAGAATAAGCTGGTATTTTATAAAGTAAAGACTGTGAAAACATGCAGCTTCTAAAAGATGGAAAACCAGAACATGAAGAAACTGGGTGCCTGTATGAAGCACACAGCTGCCATTCTTAACCACTGGTAGACATTTGAAATGCATTAAATTAGACATTCAATATGGAAAGTTCCTATTAATGAATGAAAACAATAATCAACTGTTTCTAAAGTAAGGAAACAGACTGAAAGTGTAATTTGCAGATTTTATTTCCCAACTGAGCCCTTTTACTGATAATAATTCAATTTATGGGGTTGAAAAGTGCTCGAACAGCAAGATAACTGTGTAAGTGTCACCTCATACTGGATAAAGTGACTTGGGGCACTAGTACGTTTCCTGCAGGAAGGCCCATTCACATCACATCGACAGGTGATACTTTGATTTCAAGTCTATCTCAGGTCAGAGCTGAGACCTGAGTGGGTCTCTGCAAAAGACACATTCTTTTTTGATGTTTGAGTGTTTTTTCAACCTATTCATCAGAGTATCATTGCTTGATTGATAGTATATATTCTGGCCATTCCAGACTCAACTTTTACAGTATCCTTGCAAAATCATAAAATCGTAACATTTTACAGCACAGAAGGCTGTAGATGCTCAGTCCTTGAACATCTTCAAGGCTGAGACTGATAGATTTTTAAAAAATAGAGGGATTAGGGGATATGGGGATAGGGCAGGTAATTAGAGTTAGGTCTGAAGATCAGCCATGATCTTATCAAATGGCGGGGCAGGCTCGAGGGGCCGAATGGCCTACTCCTGCTCCTAATTCTTATGTTCTTATGTTCTTAGAAGGAACCATTGCCTATGTATTCACAAAGTAACGTTAGTGGCGCTTAAAAATATGTACCACATACAGGAAATAACATCAGCAGCCCCTCCTGTGCATGTCCGCAACATATAGATTATTTCAGTGGTGACCTGGAGACCCAGAAGACAGCCATATTTTAACATGAGAATCCAGCTAGTCAGCACCGGAAGCCAGGCATATCTCACTTCCAGCAAACCCACACTAAAAAGAACACTGCGCTGAATCAAGGCACTATTTACCACCCTGTATGATGTATTCAAGGATACCTCGCTCCCAAGCACTACTTTAAAAAGGAGTTTTGCTATGGAGGGAATCTATAATCAATAACATCAACAACAACAATTTACATTTATACGGCACTTTTTCATGTCAGTCTCAAAACGCTTCATGCAGCCGGCATCGCAGACAACACAGAATTGGCTGAGGTAATAATAATCTTTTCATTATTATTATAGATAGACAACCACATGATATATAGAGTCTTAGTTTGTAGAGCACATGACATTGGAGGCTTTGGGGGGAAAGGAATTAATAAAACATCCCTACTCTCTATAAATCCAAAGTTAATCCAAGACTTGCATTTCCATATCTGGGTCTTCGAGCATCTTCCTTGCACTCCCAAGAATGCCCGTCATCAAAGGCCTGAAATTCTCTACAAGAGAATGTTCATCATCAAAGCCCTGAAATTTCTCATGATCTTAGCCTCAAGATCATTGCTTCAAATCATGCAGGATTGGGGAATGTTCTTAAATTCAGTCTTAATTTGGCTGCCATCTCATCTTTCTTGGAGGGAGAAATGACTTCTCTTGTTCCTCCCAGCTCCAAACATCCCAGTACCCTCTTAGCGCACCACAGGCCTTGGCCCCATCATCTGGGTTAATGAAAAAAAATCTTCACACCTAGTCTTTGGCACTTGTATCCACAGGGAACTCTAGGTGTGACACCTTGCCATGTGGCACCCACTGTGCAAGTTTTCAAAGGTAGACATGGCCTTGTTTTTATCTCACACACCAACATCTATTATTTAGAAACCTATTTCAGATCCATGAAACAAATCCTTTAAAACATCAAATGCACTAGTGCTATAAAGCCTGAGAACATAATTTATTAATCACCTCCTGCGATTGGGAGCACATTCCAGCTGCAATCTATTGAACTACTGCCCCGCATTCCTGAGTGCTCACAGTAATAAAGAGAGATGAGTTGTTCCAAACTGATGCCCCAGGTCACCAAAAATACATCCGACAACTGCAGCAGTGAATGAGGGAACCATCAGCCCACTCTCTGTGGAATTCTCACACTCATTATGAACTGATTATTATAGCACCCTGTGTGTTTTAATGTACCAGGTTCCCACCTAAAATACTTTTCAAGGATACTTTGCAGTCTAATGGCAGAAAGAAGTTAATAACCAGTCATGTTGTCGTCTAGAATTAAAGCTGCAATTCAAAGTACCCTGTGGCTACCTCTGATCTCTGTATACAGGGTCATGTAGATTATTTACAGCAACTGAGGAAAATTTGGAGACACATACTTTAGAAATGTAATGAAATATGACCCAGTTTATTTTGTAGCTTTACAAATCCCGATCTTTAAATGAAAGTCTAGGCACCACCAATTGTAATCAGTTAGCCCTCACAGCTAACAGTGCTGACTCCAAAGTGACAACACTGGGACTTTGATCTCATAGTTTAGATTGAATGTCCAATGTAGTACTAGGATAGAACTACATGTCCGAGATTCTGTGTTTTGAATAAGATATGAATCCAAGGTCGTATCTGCCTATTGGCCAAAAACACATCCAACAATTGCAGCCTCAGTTTTCTCTACATTGGATCCAAAAATGAATTAATTTTGGTTCTTGTGCAATCATACCAGAAACTATCCGATATTGATCCTGTGTAATTCACCTGTGTACAAACACGCACGGCGTTAGTCTTGTGTACAAACACACACTGCAATAGTCCGAGTCGTGTTAATTATGTAATCTGAACAGTAAAATAACTAATCTTAATGAAATTTCAAAGGCCTTTTTTCTGCATTAAAAATTGTATGTTACATTATCACCATAAAAACCTTAATTGGCCCTTATTAATGGGTGAAGTACCCTGCGTGAGTACTAGCATAAGTTTACTCTGTAAATTCTGCCATTTTAGAGTGCTTTAAGACAACTGGTGATTTAAGAAAACGGCTGTCACATTTTGCTGTAAGTTGCAAGCTGCTGTAGGAGGGCCCATTGGAGAGCAGGTCCATTGGGCAACATATTCCTTTAACTTAAACATTCTTTCTTTTCAGGTAATTCTGTTTTCAGCAGAATTTTTTTTTGCCTTTTTTTGGTACAGATACCTACCTCCTTCAGACTTTTCTCAGGAGAGAAATCTTTAGGCTCAAAATGTTTCACATACCACATGTCCGTTAGCGTGACCTCAAAGAGGGCATGTAATGAAGGAGCAGACATGGGGGAAAGTTAGGAAATAGCTCTAATTTGAAGAGCATTTAATAATAATAATCATTTAATAATAATAATTTAATTATTAAATTAATAAACATTTAATAATAATAATCCTTGCATTTGATACAGCACTTTATCACGTCGATATGTCTCAAAGGGCTATGCGGCAGCCAGTTTGTCCCACAATCAACCATGGAATGAGTTACCAATTTTTATTTGGGGGATTTGTTGATGAGTAAGTTAATATTTGATGAATACAAAATAAGGACAACTAGGATCAGGTATGATAAATATTGGAAAAATGGTCTTGCTGAAAAATAAACCTGAAAAGATTAAAACCTCCCAGATTGGGCCTTCCACCAGTTATGTTAAATCCAAAAGTGTCATTTTCTCCATGCAACGCTATAGTTAGGGGTTTGGTTTCCCCACCAAGGCACATATCTGTAGACTAGAGAACTCATAGAATCATAGAATTTTACAGCACAGAAGGAGACCATTCGGCCCATCGTTCCTGTGCTGGCTCTTTGAAAGAGCTGCCAACTAGTCCCACTCCTCCGCTCTTATCCCATAGTTTCTGGAAGAAGCCATTGCTTTTGAGATATGAGCATCTTATCTGTTTTGACACAAATGCAGCTATTTGTTGCCTGTACAATGAGCGTTCCAAATAATATTCCTGGAAGTGGTGAACTACTGTTGCTATGTTATAATCCCTATTGTGGCTCCCTACTATGCCATGTGTTGAACTTGGACTTTGAATGCCCCAGCATCTCTTGGCTGACCACCATCAGAATTCTGTGAATGACTACTTTCTCCCACTTCACTTTGATGATCCCATAACCCTCAGGTCATCTGGGAGACCCATGGTCATTGGAAATGTTGCTTTCCTTTCAATTACTCCTATGGTTAGTAGTTCAAAGACCCTACCCTTGGAAATGTGAAGTTGCACTAAATAATAATAATCCTTGCAGTTGATATAGCGCCTTATCATGTTTTTAAGACATCTCAAAGCGCTTCACAGAATATACTGTAAAGTGAATTGTATATTTTGTGGGCGAAACGCGGCAGCCAATTGAGCACATATATAAATACAAGTTGTTGTTGTGATGGTGGCAATCACCTTGTGCTCAAAATATAACAGCACTTCCCTAATACCAGGAGCATGGGCAACTTTTAACAATGGCCCTCTGTCACAGTGTAGGCGGAGGCAGGTGGAATGGCAGCAGGCAGCATTAAGGAGCCAAAGGTTTACATTGTACCCTTTTCACTGGGGGAAGGAGAAATACTTCCTCTCCACCTGAATGATGCTACCTACAGTCTGAAGCTTACCAAGAATATAAATTACCTCAAGTGGATCCTCCAGCTTATTACTACCAAATACCATCTCATCTATTTGAGATACAACCTCCTTCACAGTTCAACAATTTCAGACTTCAAGCGCGTTAGGATGTTACCTTGCTTGAGGGGAGCTATATAAATGCAAAAAATGCAAGTTGTTGTTGTTGTTGACATGGAGATTGCTTTGTGACTTTTGTGAAAAGAAACTGTAAAACATCTTTCATTTGCTACAGAAAACAGATCTCAATCTTCAAAGAACTCCTGCAGTGTAAGTCTTGTTTTACATTGATAGCCACACCAATTGTCGTAAGCCTATCATTATCTCGATTCTTAAAATGTTTATGATTTTTTTTGAGACACGTTTATATCGCTGTGTACTTGTATAACATCTTCATTTGGGTATGATTTTAGTGAGGAAGAAATATGAAGTTACATTAGTTTTATTGCCATTGTTTGTTTACTACTTACTCTTAATTTGCCAACATTTTTATATCTGTGTAATAATTTACAATTTTGCATGTCCTTCTTAAGAGACTTTCACATATTCATAAAATGATATTTATTGATGTAAGTTCTATCCATCTGCTAATGTTTTTCTTTCTGTTGCTTTAATTGACAGAAATGTTCATAACATTTTGTTATTCAGAGGTCCTCTACTCTGGCTCGGCATGTAATAAATGTTTATTGTGTTCAAATCATGTTCAAATCCCTTACTCTTTGGCACCTCCCTACCTCTCTGACCTCATTACCCAATCCACCACCCAGCACCTGAGTTCAGCTGGCACCGGCCTCCTGCTCGTCCCTCGCACCCTCGGCCCCACCATCGAGGTCACGCTTTCACCCACTGCACCCCAAAACTCTGGAACACTCTCCCTCAGTCCCTCAGCCTTGCCCACCCTACCCTTTCTCAAATCCTGACTGAAAACCTTCTTCTTCGACCATGCTTAAGGCCACCTCCCTCCCAGCTCGGAGTCAGGCTTCACTACTGTTAAGTGGTCTGATACGCTACCCTGCTTGGAGGGCGCTATATAAGTGCAAGTTGTTGTCGTTGGTGTTATCGACCCCATGAAAGTGTGTGTGATGTTTTTGGACTTTCAGCTACTGTTTGGCACTAGTGTTTGAAATTCAACAATTTGCCAAATTCTAAAGCCTCTAAATGCTACATAAATGAATAAATCTACATCCATCCAGGTGCTTTTGTATATATGTGTATGCATCACAGCCCTGTTTGGTCTTTTTCTCACCCAATATCCACACATGGACAATTTCTCACAGGGACACTGTGGCAATCAGGGAATCCTAGCTGAGTATTTTTCTTCCTCAACCGGAGGCATTAAGACAAACGTTAGCACTCGTGGAGTCCTGTAGCTCAGTGGTTAGAGCACTCACCTCGCAAGTGAGAGACCTGGGTTTCATTCCCGGCAGGGTGAAATGTTGGGCAAGTTTTGTTACTCCACATGCTTCTGTTTAGCTAGCAGTAAGTAGGAACCCGGTTGTTAGTCGATTGGCGGATCGCTTTTCCAGGGGTATTAATTCCTTAAAAAAAATTGGACACTTCAATCCACTGTTTGTGGGAAACTGCTGTTCGCAATTGGCTGCCGCGTTTCACTCACAAAATATACAGTCAATTCACTTTACAGTACATCCTGTGAAGCACTTTGAGATACCTTGAAGATGTGATAAAGCCCCATATCAAATGCAAGAATGATTATTATTATTAACCCAGCCCCCTTTCTCAGCCAAGAGATCATATGTTAAAGTACTTGTCTTATTCTCTCAGCTTCCAAACATCACTACCTGCTGCTGCAATAATAAGCAACCTAGAAGGATCTGGAACAGGTTAGACATGGTAATGCATGTTAATTAACAACTTGTGGTTCTGCACTGTTATATATATTGAGCCAGGATTGGATGTCATGGGGTCTGTGCTTGTAAGGCTCTGTACATTCTTCAGCAATGAAATGAACCAGGCAATACATTATGTTAAGTAACTGGGTTCAAAATTATGACATTAGCACTCAAAAGACTTGCAGTCTGTCCACATTGCACAACGAGTAGTGAGCACTGTCAGAATCGATGTGGTGGAGGGAAGCTGTTTATTGCTGACTTTGTTAATTGAGGAACTTCCATTGCAATTATTCATGGCATGTCTGTCTAATGGCCTTCAGTGTCTCACTGCTCTCAGCTGGCTCTTCCAGAATGGGACACTGATTAACATCCCTGCTGACAGCGCTGCCTCGATTTCCTTTCAACACCTTTCATAATTGACTTTGCTGCATGTCTTTCCAAGAAACAGAAACGTTCTCTTTCTCCATTGGGAGCCCCAGGTGACCCATTAAGTCACCCACGACAGACTGGACTTGTACGTTTTAAACTTGTGTTACCCTTGAATTTGGGTGAGAAGTTTCACCACAGTCTACGTCCTTGAGGAGCTTCCAACAGATTCACAGAAGAAGAAGTCAGATGTGCCCTCCGCCTCCCCAACCCCACCCCGAGTCTCTTTAAAAATAAAAAATTTCTGCACAAGAGGCCATTCATCCCATCTTGCCTGAGCCACTATTACCTTCTTTTCTAAGAGTTCCTTTCATTCTTAATCCCACTTTCCAACTATTTTACATACCTCTTTAATGCTTTTATTCTATCCTGAATGTTTTTACTGCTTGGCAGTTCATTTTGTTGAAGAGGCATTAATGAGGCCAATAGAGTAAAGGTAGTGCTCTAATTAATATCCCCTGTCAAACCATATCATTATCATTAAGAAAAAGAAAATTTTGTAGCGTCTTATTACGTTAAAATGACTCCAAGCACTTCACAAGTACTATGAGCAAACTGTAGTGATTGGCTTGTTAGCAAATACAACAGCAACTGACCAGCTTTGAACATGTTAACTTTTAAACTATCAGTTTGGCTCAATTGATAACACTCTTATCTCCAGGCCAGAAGGCAGTGAGTGAGTCAGGCCTTTTACCTCACAATCTAGACTCAAGCTCCAGTGCAATCCTGGGCAGAGTACAGCATGTTGGAGATAATCCTAATAATAATCCTTGCATTTGATATAGCACCTTTCACAGGAAAGACAAGATCCAGACAATTCCCGCAGAGAATGTAATTCGTGATGTGAGGTGTTTTTATCAGCAACATTACAATTTTCTAACTCTGCTGTGACTTATGTTTGATTATGTATGTTATTTTATCTCACTGTTTTTTGGCGAGGGATCTTTACTACAGTACTACATGCTCTATTATTTCTTCCCTTCTACTCTAGTGGAGTCCTGTAGCATAGGATTTAGAGCACAATAAATACATAATAATAAGTTGGTCACTCAACTGTTTGTGGGTCACTGCTGTGCGTAATTGTCTGCTGTGTTTCGCCCACAAAATTTACATTCAATTCACTTTACAGTATATTCAGTGAAGTGCTTTGAGATGTCTCAACGACGTGATAAGACGCTATACCAAACGCAAGGATTATTATAAGTAGTCCCACCTCTTATGCTAGTCAGCATTAACCTATGCCATTGTTGTGCTCTGAGGTGCTACCCCATGTGAAGGGCACAATATCATTACATTATTATTGTTTTTTTATTTACCCTCGTTTTGAGTGAGGCGCTTGGCCTACGGGTCCCTATCTCTTCCCTGATGGCTCGGTCCTAACCAAACACACGTTAGCTTTCCCTTTTGTTAACTTTTTTCAATGTTGCGACATGTAATAATTGTCATATTATTATCAATAATTATGACATTGTCAAGTTCCAGGCAATAACTAAAGTCTGGCTGCAAGTGTGAACTTCCACCTTCCCTCCTCCCCCCTCCCAACTTCATCACAATGGTTGTCTCAACCATTTGAGTTCTATTCACTGGATACAATGCAATGCAATTTACATTTATATAGCGCCTTTCAGACCGGGTGGACGTCTCAAAGCGCTTCGCGTTGTTGGCTGAACACCCGAGCTGGGGGTGGGGATATCTGAAAAGGGTGGGTATGACAAGAGGAAAGATGACTGAAAGTCAAAGAAGGGTTTGAGGGACTCTGGGATGGAGTTCCAAAGAACGAGGGCAGAATAACTGAAAACCTGCCTGACAATGGGATACCAGTTTAACTCAACAGAAAAATCGGAATTAAGATGATATTTTGCAAAACTGCATTCAGATGTGTACTCTGCAAGGCGGCATCTCCAATGGCTGCTTTCACACAACTTCAGGCCCCACCACTGTGCTACAGTCAGGAGGGAGGGAGTGAGGGTCACAGCTGCAGTGGGTTGATGATTATAGAGCACAATGTTTGACAATGCAATGTTACCCTCATGTCCCCTCTCCCCCCCCCCCCCCCCCCCCCCACACACACACTATTTTGGTTTGTGGATGGGAGCAGTACAGTAACAGACTTCACAGAATGATGCACTGCTGGAAAGTCTATTTCTTGCAAGAAGCCGTCAGAGCTGAGTAATGCGAACAGACCCTCGGAAAATGGCCCCTCTATTGCACCATTCATGTGAAAAGGTTATACCTCTTTTACCAACAAATCTACACCTCGTGTCCTTCAGAAATCAAAAGATTCTTGAGAGGGGACTGATATGCAGCACTAATTTTGATGCTTGTTTATGGAGACATAGTCTGGGAGGTCTGACCAGAAAGGGCATGACCTGATTTACCCTTTGAGAAAAGCAGTAGCATTTCTGCACCAAAATCAGATCTTGTTGTTGCCTTGTTCTCAGGATAACCTGGCCCTAGGTAGCTCTTCATTGTCCTTCCAGCTCTGTATTATCAAGCTCTTTGCTGGAAATTGATGGAACATCTTTTTTGCAGATGTTGCGTGAAAGACATGTTTGACAGCTGAGTGCTGGTTGGCAGGGTACTCAGTGGGTTATGGGAATCTCTTAATCTCCCAAATAGTTGCTCAGAGGGGCAGCTTTTAGAGGCAGTGAAACTGAATCCAGGAGACGACACAGTTCATGAGAAGAGTGACTGTGTCGGACCAATTTGTGTCATCACATCAAGCAGTGGGAAATATCTCCTTTCTTTGCAGAGCTAATGTGCCAGTGATGTGAGAAAACCACAGCCACTTAAGAGTTTTTCCTTTCTCTTCTTACCAATGTTCTATCTTTTCCCCCCCTCCTCTACTAAAGATGCTGACATAAATAACCATTCTTCATGTATGAGCCTAGACAGTGAGTGTTGACAAGCTGTGTGACCATTAAGGGACATCACATCAAGCACTATCCTGTCGTCACCCAACATCGAGACATGAACAACTTGCAGCAAGGATAGGGTTGTCACTGCCAATAAGATGATTTGTTTGTTCATTCCAAAAGATCTGGTAACATTTGGCTATACATCATCTAACACTCTGTAATACCACTTTAACCTGTTTTTCTTTAAAGGAGGTCTCATTGACAGATCCTCCCCCATCATAAATTGATCAGTTCTATAAACAAACTATTATGACCAGTAACCTGCCATTACTTCTTTCAAAAGAAGGAATATGCAAGAATTTTTATAGTATCTTAACACATCTCAATTTGTTTTCAAAGGTACAGAATTTGTTGTCAGGTGTGGTGACTATTTTTGGTTGACAAACATGACAATCACTTTTTGCAAAGTCCTACAAACAACCATTAAGTGAATGGGCAGAACACGGCAAGAAAATCTCTTCTCTTTTGAAATTGTCGTGAGATCTTTAATGTGCATCTCAACAGGCTAATTAAAAGTATTTCTTAGAAAGTATTTCTTCACACAAGGTTAGAGAATAGCTCTTCACAGAGTGACCAATTGTTCCAGCAGCTGAACTTAGAAATGACTTTTTTTTCAAATCTATGGGTATTCAGAATTTAGCTTTTAATGAAAGACTTCATTTTCTCTGGTGTTAAAGTCCATTCATTGAACAGAACATTTTAACCCTGTACACAGCCCCAGATGGCTGTAATGCTGAATTGACTGAGATGTTTAAAAGTGAAATAGATAGTTACCGGCGAGGTAAAGGGTATTAAATAGAGAAAAGGAGGGGAAAGGAGATTATTATTATATTATTGTTTTACTATCATTAGTTAATAATTCTTGCATTTGATTAACAGGTCTAGAACCATAGAAATGTATAGCACAGAAGAAGGCGATTCAGCCCATCTGTCATGGTTCTTTTGAAGAGCAATCCTCACAGCCCAGTTACCTGCCTTTTCTTCATTTAAATAAATAATAATTTGGTTACTTTAATCCATGACTGGTTGTGGCACACTACTGTGCACAATTTGCTGCCACATTTCGCCACAAAATATGCAGTCAATTCACTTTACAGCATATTTTATACAGGGCTTTGAGATAAATCAAATGCAAGGATTATTATTATTATTTTCCCCATCCTCTTGTAGTCTAATAAAATAGCAGAACAGCAGGCGAGCCTGCTTACCTGCTTACCTCCCATCCCCTCCATCCCAAGGAAGATAGTCATTTGACATCTGACAAATGCAGGTCTGAGCCCTCATTAGATAGGCAGCAGATACCAGGAACCCTATTTGTGCTTTCAAGTAAGCAGCATAACTCACATGAAATGTGTGACAGTATTGCTACCATCCTCCTGTGATGGTGTCTCGTGCGGTGTCCCTCAGGGCTCTGTCCTCGCTCCCCTCCTCTTCACCCTCTATATGCTCCCCCTTGGTGACATCATCCGCAGGATACTGTTTTTTACCACATCCCGACTCCTCCGTCCCCCCCGCCACCCCGCGCAGGTCATCTCCTCCAACCTTCACTGCGAGTAGATGCTGGATTTCCTTGAATCCAAAATCAAGGGACTTCGCTCCGCGGTCACTTCCCCTCCAACATCCACCCACCCCCCACCCCCTCCCTCCCACACTCCGACTCCTACCCATCCTCCCCTACACACTTTCGTACCCGTTTCCCCACCCTCTGTCACCAAACTCATCCTATCCCTGAAACCCACCGCCTGCTCCCTTGACTCCATCCCCACTCCACTCCTTATCTCCCAGCTCCACCTCTTTGCCCCACATATCACAGACATCGTCAACCTGTACCTCTCCTCTGGCTCTGTTCCCATTCCCTTAAAAACTACCACCATCACTCCCACCTTGAAAAAACCCTGCCTTGATGCGTCACAACTATCAAGCTACCGGCCCATCTCCAACCTCCCCTTCCTGTCCAAGGTCCTGGAACGAGTTGTCGCCTCCCAGCTGCACTCTTTCCTCTCCACCCATTCATATTCGAACCCCTTCAGTCGGGTTTCCGTGCTGCCCATAGCACAGAACCCGCCCTGGTCAAGGTCACCAATGACATCCTGACCATCTGTGACCAGGGCTCCCTCTGCCTCCTCGTCCTCCTCGACCTATCGGCAGCATTCGATACGGTCGACCATGCTATCCTCCTCCACCGCTTGTCCTCCCACCTCAACCTTCAAGGCCCTGTCCTTGAGTGGTTTAGGTCGTACCTCTCCCACCGTCTTCACTTTGTTTCCACGAATGGTTTTTCCTCCAGCCCCCGCACTGTCTCGTGCGGTGTCCCTCAGGGCTCTGTCCTCGGTCCCCTCCTCTTCACCCTCTACATGCTCCCCCTTGGTGACATCATCCGCAGACATGGGGTTAACTTCCACATGTATGCGGATGACACCCAACTCTACCTTTCCTCCTCTACCCTCAACTCCACGACCACCGATGTCCTGACAGCTGCCTGTCCGACATCGAGTCCTGGACGAGAGACAACTTTCTCCAGCTCAACGTGCGTAAAACTGAGGCCCTCCTGATTGGCTCACGTCAGCGCCTCCGCACCTCAGGCGCTGACAGCATCAGCATCCAAGGCTGCACTCTCCACCTCTCAAAGCCAGTCAGGAACCTCGGGGTTCTGTTCGACCCTGAGCTGTCCTTTCTCCCTCATATCCGCGCCACAACTGGCACCGCCTTCCATCACCTCCGAAATGTCGCCAGACTACGGCACTACCTCAACCCTCACGCTGCTGAAACTCTGGTCCACGCCTTTATCACCTCAAGGCTGGACTATGGGAACTCTCTCCTCGCCGGCCTTCCCGCCACCTCCCTCCACAAGCTGCAGGTCATTCAGAACTCTGCAGCTCGTGTACTGTCCCGCACCAGGCTTCGGGACCACATCACTCCCACCCTCGCTCGCCTCCACTGGCTCCCCATCCCCCAGAGGATCGATTTCAAGATCCTCATCCTCACCTACAAGGCCATTCACGGCCTTGCTCCCTCCTACCTCTCCGACCTACTATCCCCCTACCTACCCGCCCGTACCCTCCGTTCCTCTGGCTCTGGTCTGCTCCACATCCCCCACCCCAACCGCCCTACCATCGGTGGCCGGGCCTTCAGCCTCTCAGCCCCTAGACTCTGGAACTCTATATAATAATCCTTGCATTTGATATAGCGCTTTTCACGTCGGGAGGACGTCCCAAAGCACTTCACAGAACACACTGTAAAGTGAATTGACTGTATATTTGTGGGCGAATGCGGCAGCCAATTGCGCACAGCAATGTCCCACAAACAGTCGTAGATTGAAAATGACCAATTTATTATTGTTTTTTGTTTTGGAGGGATTATTATTAGGCTCTGTGTGGAGTAAGGAAACTTGCCCAAGGTTTCGCCCTGACTGGAATTGAACTCAGGTCTCTCGCTTGCAAAGCGAGTGCTCTAACCACTGAGCTACAGGACTCCACTATCCCCCAGTGCCTTCGCCGCCTCCTCCCTTTCCTCCTTCAAGGCCGGTCTCAAGACCTTTCTCTTTGACCGTGCCTTCAGCTCCCGTCTCGACTCTCTACCCCCTCCTCGCTCCCTCCCTTCCCTCCCCTCACCCTGACCATTTCCCCCCTGCTCGGGTCCTGACTCGGGTTCTGCACCTTGGGACGTCCTCCCGACGTGACAGGTACTCTATAAATGGAATCTTGTTGTTGTTGTTGTTCCACCAACTGAAGTGCAGACTTCAGCAGCCGTTGCTCATCTATTTGCAAATGATCAAGATGGACACCAAGCCCTGGATATATGAGCATGTGCTCACAATCCCAGATCCCAGACAACTTCCAGTTAACCCAGCCTCTCAGCCTCTCAGGAAGGTGCTGAGTTATTTACTGTGTCAAAGGCAGCAGAGAAGTCAAGGAGAAAGAGGAGGCAGAGAGAGCCCTGGTCACAGATGGAGATGATGGCAAAAGCGACTTTGACCAGAGCTGTCAATGTTGTGGGCAGGGTGGAAACCAGGTTGGAGGAGCTCGAGGAGGGAGAGCTGGGAAGACTTATTCAGGACAGTGACCTTGATCTTCTGGAGATCCAAGTCTAATGCTGTGTACCAGGCTAACTCAACACAAACTGCTTCATCCAGGTGCTCATGTGAGGTCCTTTGGCAAATAGACATGTCCAACATGAAGTTCGCTCTACCTCTAGAGTAGCTGCACCTCGGACCGTCTCATGCGGCATTCCTCAGGGTTCTGTCCTTGGTCCCCTGCTCTTCAATATCTATATGCTCCCTCTTGGTGACATCATCCGCAAACATGGGGTCAACTTTCACATGTATCCGGATGACACCCAACTCTATCTCTCTGCCTCCACCCTTGACTCCAGGACCACTGCTGTCCTGACAGAATATCTGCTAGACATCAAGTCCTGGATGAGAGCTAATTTTCTTCAGTTGAACATAAACAAGACCGAGGCCCTCCTGATTGGTTCCTGTCAACACCTTCACACCTCAGGCGCTGACAGCATCACCATCCAAGGATGCACACTCCATCTTACTAAGTCTGGAACCTTGTCGTCTTGTTTGACCCTCAACTATCCTTTCTACCCCACATCCGTACCATGACCCGCTCTGCCTTCCCCCACCTCCGCAACATCTCCTGGCTCCGCCACCGTCTCACACTGCAGGCCGCCAAAACCCTCATACACGCATTCATAACATCAAGGCGTGACTATCCAAACTCCCTGCTTGTCAAGCTCCCCAACTCCTTCCTCCATAGGCTGCAGATCATCCAGAACTCTGCAGCTCATGTCCTCTCTGTGAAAGCTCTGTGAACCTATCATCTCCATTCTCACCTGACTCCACTGGTTTCCCATCAAACAGAGGATACAGTTCAAGATCCTGGTCCTCACCTTCAAAGCCCTCCATGGCCTCGCTCCCCCTACCTCTGCAACCTGCTAACCCCTACCAACCTGCCCACTCCCTCCGCTCATCGGGCTTAGACCTGCTTCACGTCCCCTGCCTCCCTCGCCCCACTATTGGCGGGCAGGCCTTCTGCACTCACCCACTGGAACTCCATCCCACAGTCCCTCCGCCTTGCCCCCTCCCTTGCCTCTTCAAGACCCATCTCAAGATCCTCCTCTTCGACCGTGCTTTCGATCACCCTGCTTACCTCCCTGCTGTCCACCCTCCCCAATCCCGACCCACAGCTCGAGTCCGAAACATTGATTGTCCAGGCCTTGGGATGTCCTTCCAATGTGAAAGGCGCTATACAAATGTAATTTTGTTGTTGTTCTAGAGTACTCAGTTATAGGTCAGTGTAGGCCAGAGCCCTCCCTACTGCAGTCGCTTCCCCAGTTTACCACAAATCCAATTCACTGCCTGGTCCTGGCCTTTGACTTTATGAATGCCTGAAGGAAACCGCCTCCAACACCTCACATACCAGACATATTTCTGATTGATACATTGTGAATGTTTAAATTTTAATTTCACTTTGGACCCCAAATGTCCTGTCATGGCTTCCAGCTCCCCATTTACTCTCTACATATTGAAACCAGCCATCTGATGAGCTTGATGGCAGCTCTTTCTCTTCAGCAGTGCTCCGTGTTACAACAATGAATTTAGCAGCAGTGGGTAGCACATTCCTAGGAACCTATTGAAAATTAAAATCAGCCTGACTGTTAATGGTTTACATGCTTGAATAGACAGCTTGTGCCTTGGAGTAGGGGAATTCAAACTGATTAAATCACTCGCCTATCACCTCTCGGTTAATCATCTCACCCCTTATCTTTCTCCCCATCCACAAACACACACATGCAAATCAAGCAGAGAATCCATATGCTCACAGGAGTGAGTGCTAACATCATAGCTCCACAGGACACCAATACAATACCAGCTTCCTCTGGGGTTATTGCACAAGTCATACGTTCCATGTTCAAGCTCCAGGAGGTCACAATGGGAGGGCAATGGACTGCCTCCCACACACTGACATTAACAGAAATCAGCAAGTTTCAAACTCGTGGATTTTAAACCTAGGTTTAAAAGGGCCTACAGTATAGCAGAAAGAACTCAATAATAGAGTAAATAAAGCAATGTGGAGTCACTGGAATCTCCCACCGTACCTAGACTAGTTCACTTCTTCCTTCCTCGGACTCACTGAACCTGTGCTGGGGGAGCTCTGCTTTGTTTGAGATGTTGTCCTTTGGATGAAGTGTTAAACTGAGATTCTGGCTGCCAATTCAGGTAGACCTTATAGATTCCATGATCTGCTATGTGCAATTGGCTGCCGCGTTTCGCCCACCAATATACAGTCAATTCACTTTACAGTATATTTTTCTTATTATTTTTCTGTGAAGCGCTTTGAGGCATCTAGAAGACATGAAAAGGGCTGTATCAAATGCAAAGATTATTATTATTATCTTTCAAAAAGAGAAAGGATTTTCTGCCAGTGACCTGGCCAACAATGCTTCACCTCATGCTTGTTTGTGTGACATTCCCACGTGCAAAATGGTTGCCACATGACTACACCAGGCAGTAATTGCTGTGAAGTGTTTGGAGACATGTGTGTGAATGTATCTGGGTGGATGTGAAAGTGTATGTGTGCCTAGTGATAGTGGGTCGTCCGTAATGCTGCCCAATCTGATTCTTGGGTCAGGTAACAGGTAAATGGGTTCCATTACTGCTCTAACTGAAATATTAATAATCCTTCCATTTGATATAACGCCTTATCAGGTCATGGAGACAACAACAACAACTTGGGTTTATATAGACGTCACAAAGCACTTCACAGAATATACTGTAAAGTGAATTGCCTGTATATTTTATGGGCAAAACGTGGCAGCCAATTACGTACAGCAGTGTCCCATAAACAGTCGTGGATTGAGTGACCAAATTATTTTATTTATTTATTATCTCAAAGGGATTATTACCCCTGGAAAGCGATCGCCCAACCCACTAACAACAACAACTTGCATTTATATAGTGTCCTTTATGCTGGAAGGCATCTCAGAGCGCTTAAACTGGATTTCTACTTACTGCCTGGCAAATAGATGGGTGTGGAGTAAGGAAACTTGTTTGGGGTTTCGCCCCAATCGAGAATCGAATTTGGGTCCTCTCAATTAATAATAATAATAATCCTTGCATTTGACATAGTGCCTTATCACGTCTTCTAGATGTCTCAAAGCGCTTCACAGAATATACAACAACAACAAAGAAATTTGCACTTATATAGCGCCCTCCACGCCGGGCGGTGTCTCAGAGCGCTTAAATATACTGTGTGTTTTGTGGGTGAAATGCAGCAGCCAATTGACCACAGCAGTGACTCACAAACAGTTGTGGAGTGAGTGACCAGTTTATTATTATTATTTTTTTTGAAGGGATTATTATGCCCGGAAAAGTGATCCGCCAATCGACTAACAACCGGGTTCCTAATTACTGCTAGGTAAACAAAGGTATATGGAGTAAGGAAACTTGCCCAACGTTTCACCCTGCTGGGAATCGAACCCAGGTCTCTCACTTGTGAGATGAGTGCTCTAACCACTGAGCTACAGGACTCCACATTGCGAGGCGAGCACTCTAGCCAATACGCTACAGGACTCCGCCAATCAGGGCACGCCACTCACTACCTAACTTCAAAAGTTCAGCTGCCGGAATTGCCAAATTCCTCACCTTTGCTAAAGCGTTTAAATTTATTGGTTTAATAAAATGTCCAAAAGAAGATTGTCAATATACTTTATCTTAACCTACGAAATTCAGACTCGATTTACACAAAATTTCACATATCTACTCTAGGGCTGCTTTACAAGGACACACGTTGCCTGCAGCACTTGTCTTGAGAAAGTTTCTTTTATTAAATAAAAAATGATGTGGATCTTTGAAAGAAGTCTATTACTGAGGATTTTGCTGTGAAGAATTCACTTGAGTTGGGTGTTTTGAGGTAGTGCTGTGGGTAACAGAGATTGATGCTGTCTCTTTATACTGTAAAAGTGCTAGGACGAAAAAGTAGAAATTTATAATAATCATCAGTACTATTATTCAAATTTTGACAGATGCTGAAAAATGATCTGAAGTGTGATGGGAAAAATATTCCTTTTGCCACCAAGTGTAGTGATTTTAATGATGTGTGCAAACCATTGAAAAATCACAATAGAAATTCACAGTTGGGAATATCACATGCAGATTACAAAAAATTGTGATCTTTATTGCTGCAGCTTTATAATGGGTAACCAGAAACAAATCGATCGCTGTTTTTAGTGATCAGCCTACAAATAGACTCCCATCATCAGACTCACTCACCAAACCAGGTTTGGAACCAGGTTTGTTTATTTGAAAAACAGTGCTCCGAAATGCTATCTTGCGTGAAGGGTGCTATGAAATGCAAGTTGTTGTTGTTATTTTTCATCTGGAGCATTTAACAACCTTTATCACAACAATAAATGTATTGTCACATAAAAGTTTTGCCAGATATGAAATAGTTAAAAGGAGTTTTAACTATTTTAACCACACGCCTAATAATAATCCCTCCAAAAAACAAAACAATAATAAATTGGTCATTTTCAGTCCATGACTGTTTGTGTGACACTGCTGTGTGCAATTGGCTGCCGCGTTTTGCCCACAAATATACAGTCAATTCACTTTACAGTCTATTCTGTGAAGCGCTTTGAGACGTCGAGAAGACGTAAAAAGCGCTATATCAAATGCAAGGATTATTATTATCATTATTATTATAGTTTTGCCATAGTTGGGTCAGCCTGTTTCTTGAGTTTCTTCTCAACATTAGGCACCCAAAACAGAACTTTTTTTAAATGAACTGAACTGAAAGTTAAAGTTCTTTTTGAAACTTGAACAGTTGTGAAAACTCGGCTCTGCAAGTTTATTCCGAGAGTAGCTAAATCATAAGAACCAGAAAGGTCTCAAGTTTGATTTTTTGATCTATAATGAGTTAGCTGATCTCAGATGAGCTGGTATTAAAGATGCTACAATTGGCCTCAGCTTTGGTTTGAGACAGAGAAATCAGCTGCCTGCGTTCCTCTTTCTTGGCCACAATCCAATCGCTGTATTTCTCGCTCTTTCCCTACTCCCTCCCAGAACATATGTGGACCCAAGGAGGGGGGCAGGAAGGGATTCAGCTGCAATGGCTCCAAATGGCTGAATAGCCTTGGTGCTCCCTCGCAAGGTTTATGCATAAATAATAGCCATCTGGGCGAGGTACCAGGGGGCACCCAATGCCCAATAAACCTAACACCAATGAGAGAGAAAGGTATCAAAGGCCTTCAGGAGAGAAGGGGAGGAAGTGGTTTGAGGAATTAATAATTAAAGTGAACCTCCATTTTTTCCCCCATTCTATTAATTTCTTTCAATAGTTTAACATATACGGTAGTGACATCATCAGGGGAATTGGCTCAAGCAGCACGAAGGCGCTGAATTAATATCAGCAGAGGCAAGTGTTAGCCCAGGGCCCTGGCAATCCTGTCACTTCCACTGTGTGCATGTCAATTCAGCTCCGCCACACAAACTCCTCCGAGCCAGCTCCACTGATGATGAAACAAAAATATTCAAATGTTCAACAGAAGTAAAATAGGCCCAAAAGGTTTACGAACAACAACAAGAGCTTGCATTTATTTAGTGCCATTTACTAAATGCAGTCATTGTTCCAGTTAGATTTTGTTAAGGGGGATGCTGATGGTAAGCCAGGCTCTTTAAGATGTGAATGCTTTCCCCTGTGCTGTCAATTGCTGTATCTAAATAACCTCTTCGACTTACATTCAGCAAACTGGTTTTAAATTTATTTTTTCTCTCCCGTTCCTGTGCTCAACCCTGCTTAATGCTCTTCAGCCACAGGCTCTTTGAACAATCATTGTAACAATATTCCAGTAACATCGTCAGAGGCAATAATTCAAGCTGTTTGATCCTACCTCCTTTTCAAGATCAAAGTGAAACCATTTATTCTATTAGCCATCTTAAAAATTCACTCGTACCAGGCAACCAACAGGTCTGTGAACTAAAACAAAAATGCTCACTTGGTAGCACTCTTGTTTCTGAGTAAGAAGGTTGTAGTTCAGGTTCCATGTCGGGACTTGGAACTCCTACAGTCTAGGCTGACATTTCATTGCAGTGTTGGGGCTGTGCTGCATCGTCAGAGATGCCGTCCTTCAGCTGAGATGTTGAACCGAGGCTCTGTTCAGGTGGACATTAAAGATCCTGTGAACCTACTCAAAAAGACAAGGGAGTTTCTCCTGATGTCGTGGACAACAATCTTTTGTCCACGTAGATTGGATTAACGTCTTATCCAAAGGACAGCACCTCCAACAATGCAGCACGGCCCCAGCACTACAATGGAATGTCAGCCAAGACTAAAATACAGCACCCACCTACCCCCCCCCAGTAATGTATTGGAGTGTCAGTATAGATTAAAATGTGTTCAAAGTCCTGATGTGGGGTCTGAACCCCAACCTCTGTCCCAGAGACAAGAGCACTACCGACTGAGTCAGGCTGATATAAAGTCATGTAATCTGCTGGCACTCAGTGACTAGATTCAAAGATGGAAATTGTCCATGTGGGCGAGGTACTCTGAGGATGACCAGTGAGATTATTTTGCGGGGTGGGGTGGGGGGTAGGAAAGAAAATTGAAGATGGGGGAAAAAAAACAGAAATGAGAGAAAGCTACATGCAGGGCATCACCCTTTATCGTCCTGTTAATGAGTTAAAGGATCTGGTTCCATGTATGAATGCAGTGTGGGCAGTAACAGGTTATTACAGTAACACTGAGGTTTCCGTGTCTAAGTGAAAACATTTTCAAATGGTTAGGAATGCTGTATTGTTAGGCTACTCAACACTGAACAGCCTCTTTTAATAAGAAATAACTTTGCCATCAGCAGATAAAAAGCCCTCGGCAGCTCTGCCATTCCTTGTAAAATCTCCTACTGCTGCAAGAGATAAAAACTGTGTTTGCTTCTAAGTTTAATCAAGGAGCCATCCCTATGTGCAAGAACGATACTGTCCATATGATTTATCTATGAGGAGGTACCCAAAGGCCAGGTTCTCAAAATGTTAGCCTCTAAATATGCTGCTTCCGTAAAATAATGTTTTCTTTTTGTGTGGGAATTAGGTAAGCCAGAGATCAAAGGGCAAGGCCCCTACCATTTCACAGGGTTTAAAACACTGCTGCTGTGAGGAAAGCAGAGCAAGTCATGGCCTTTGACCAGCTGCAGACCTTAGTTTGTTCAAGAATATATCTGCTGATTGCTTTTATCCCCAACATATCAAATGGTGCCACAGGATTTTAGCTTCCACTTAAACAAGGCAGACGGGTCCTTAATTTAACGTTTCATCTGATAGATGGAACCTCTAACAATACAAAATTCCCCCAGCAAAGCATTAGAGTGACAACCTAGACTGTGAATTCAAAGTGCCAACATGAAGCTTGAACTCATAACCTTTTAACTTGGAGATGGAAGCCCAACCAACTGATGATATTGATCAGAATACAAGCCAACTTTTCACTTCGAATTTTTCCCATTTGAAATGGTGATCAAAAACCCAGATTCACTAATCTGTGTTGTTTATAATGAAATATTTGTCCAACTACTAAAAATCGTTAATCTTTGCTTTTTTAACAGTGTGCCACAGTAAACTTTGTTTATTGGTTAAAGTGTAAAAGCATAACATTTGTAGAGTCTTGTAGCTCAGTGGTTAGATGATTTGCCTCGCGAGCAAGAGATCTGGGTTCAATTCCAGGCAGGACGAAATGTTAGGTAAGTTTCCTTATTCCACATGCCTCTGTTTACCTAGCAGTAAGTGGGAACTCAGTTGTTATTTGATTGGCAGATCACTTTTCCGGGGGTAATAATTCCTTGAAAAAAAATTGGTCAGTCAATCCACGACTGTTCGTGGGACTCTGCTGTGCGCAATTGGCTGCTGTGTTTTGCCCACAAAATATACAGTCAATTCACTTGACAGTATATTCTGTGAAGCGCTTTGAGACATCTCAAAGACATGATAAAGCGGTATATCAAATGCAAGGATTATTTTATATTATTATACCATTTCTAAGTGCTAATTAAATCTTTATGTACATATGTTTCTACCTTAAGTCTAACATTGTCAGTTGTTCTTCTCTGTGAGCTCCATGTAATTCACTCGATGATATGGGCTAAGTGCTATTCTCCTCTCTTGAATTTGTCCCTGTATGCTTTAAGTAACTCTAATGCAAGTTTAATTTCACTCTAATTTCATTCTACATTTTTAATAATATGTTATTTATACTTTGAACATTGCATTACAGTTATTTACAGGAGCACATTGAAATGAGAGACAAGAAGTACGCTGCTGGAGAATAATGAGAAAGACAGATGAGACAAAAGGAGTATTTAACACTTTCAGTACCATGTGCAATTGATAACTGTTCACCCAAACTGACGATCACTGAGAATGCTTTTCCAATGTAAGAAAAGGTTTAAGGAGGAAATAAGTTATTTCTTATTAAAACAAAATCTGTTCAGTGTTGAGTAGCTCAAAACTTTTGTACCGCAGCTTTGGCAAAATAATAATAATAATTTTGTCCCATCGATTCCTTCAGGTGAAGGGAGTAGAGAAAATTGGAGAGGGGGAGTTGATGCAACAAAAAATCTTATTGTTATTCCTCCATTTATTTCTGTGTTGTGTGTTGCAGACACATTGATTATTGAGCTTTCAATATATTTTCAACAGCAGCAAAGCAAGCATTAGAGCTCACGTCATGATCCCATCCCAATCTGCAACTATCTTACCCATATATCAGAGCTTTGGGTCAGGAAAAGGTGAGAGCTTGTCAAATTCCAAACTTTAGAACCTGGATGGAAACCTTCCCTCACATTCCACTTCGTCTTACTTCTTAAGATCATTTTGTCTTAAAGTTTAAGATTGCGCAGCGATGTAGAAAATTCTCAAATTCAATCTTAATTTGAAAGGCATTTGTTTCAGCGGTTCTTTAAAAGAAACCGTTTCACATTAACACTGAATCTAAGTTTGCATAATTTTGCATGATCTTAACTTTTGACAAAATTATCTTACAGGCCAAGATTAGACAAAATTCAGGCTTCAGCTAGTCAAATGTACAAGCCCTGTGGACACAGTCTTCACATGTCAATTCTCACAGATCTTTCTGTTCCACAGACTAACTGCAGATGACAGAGCAGACAATGTGATCGGGTTTGACTCCTGACACTTCTCATACAAGCTATGAAAGCCCAACTGCTCTAGATTACTCTTGATTGCTAGGGGTGCCAAGCCCTCTTGCCCATGTGGAAATCCTCAGGTGTGAGCCTTGGCAACGATGACCCTTGTCCACAACCAATGTCTAATATGCATCTCCAACAGTGATGAGTGTGAGAGCAGTTCAGAGATCAAGAATATGAAGAATCCTTGTCTGATTTTTCTCTTTTCTATCTCTACAAGTTAAATTGAGAAATAATGAATACATATCTAATTGTATCATAACACTGAAGATGTCAACATCATGGAGAAAAGTGTAGCACAGATTGCAAGCCTATTTAAATAATAATAATATAATCATAATCCTCACATTTGATATAGCCCCTTATCACGTTATTGAGACGTCTCAAAACGCTTCACAGTAATGTGAATTGACACTGTAACGTGAATTGACTGTTTACTTTGTGGGCAAAATGCGGCAGCCAATTGTTAATAGCAGTGAACCATAAATAGTCATGGATTGAGTAAGCTTTTTTTTAGGGATTATTACCGTCAGAAAGTGACCTGACAATTGACTAACAACTGGCTTCCTACTTACTGCTGGGAAACAGAGGACTCCGTAGCATAGTGGATAATATATACTGAAAAGTGAATACTGTAATATACTGCACTAAATACACAGAGTTGTGTTTATTCGGGGGAGTAATAGGCATCAAATTAGGTCACATCTATAAATCAAAATATGGCTTTGTCCTTACAATTTGACAGAGGCTGTTGTGCTCTTTGAGGAAATATTCTCTCAGGAGGCAAAACGTGTAAAGGAGGAATCTCTCACCACAACGTCTTAACAATAGACACATTAATTGCAACAGTACAGAAACAGGCAGTTTGAAACATTGGTGTTTTTCTCCACATGAGCCATTTAATCCCATCCTCTTGCTCACTCCCAATATGCTTCCATACTCTTCGTCTTCAAACACTCATCTAATGCTCTTTTAAAAGGATTTATTGTCTCTGCTTCCATTATGATTTGTGGCAGAGATTTCCATTGATCCACCCACCCTTTGTATAATAATCATCTTTACATTGTTAGAATATCTTTCACATCAAGAGGCCTGTCTCAAAGCCCTCCACATATTGTACCGTAAAGTACAGTGACTGTATTTTTGTAGGCAAATAAAGCAATGTTTTCTAACCTCCACTTTAATTATTTCTGTGATTTTCTTAAATTTTTGCGCCCTCTCTTTCCTGACTAACCAAGAGGTAGAAATAATCTACAACTATACCCCCTTGATAATCTTGATAATCTCTACCAGGTCATCAGATAATCTCCCTCAACTTCCTCGTCTCCAGGGAAAACATCCCTAGCTTCTTAAGTCTCTAGAATTGAAAATCCATTCACTTTTTGTGAGTACCTTGCAATGTAATCGTATGGTAACACTTCGTCTGAGGTATGTGCAACATGAATTAAAAACAAACTGAACTTTCTACCAGTACCATACAAATAGATACAGTTTTCATTTATTAATAATGAATGCATCGCACTGCAATAATCCTGTGAAGCGAGGGATAAGGAGGAGGCAGGGACAACCATGGTGCGTGGTTCTCAAGTTGCCAAAAGCCATTACTACTGTAGTTCCATAGTGCCAATGCCAAGGACTGGAGCCAGAATCAATTTTAATAAATCTTTGCATTTGTTTCCTCTTGAAGATAACGCTTGAAGGTATTTCTTGATATCCTCAGATCTGTGACCAATTGGGTTAGGGACATTGAGGGGAAGTGAGGAAGGGCAGGCGACCTGCTCCAAAGTACAGGAGAGTGGCCCAAGGAGGATCCTCTCTCCCTCCCAATAGAGATGTGCCTGGCCTCTGCTCAGCATTCCCCCAAGGCCATTCAGCTGAGCTCATCTGTTTTGTATGTAGGAGAAAGATACCATGTGTTCAACTGATAATTGAGATTCTGTCCTAGTCTGAGCCCACACTGGAAAGTGTTGTTTCGGATGGCTTAAAATTGCATTCTGCCCACACACACAAAGACACACACGCAGACACACAAAGATTATTGAGCGGCTGAAGCATGTTAAATCGGACGTTCTGCTGGAAATAATGTTGTCCCAATTATCATTTTGCATCTATTAAACAAAATCGTTCAGCATTAATCTAAATATAGAGGGGAAAATACTGGCAGAGTAAATATCTGTAAAGGAATGGTTCCATCAACCAGAAAACCATTAACTGGAACCGCAGAACTGAACATTGTCGCAATTTGCAAGTCGTCCAACACATAGTTGTTAGTCATTCTCACTGTGCAAGAAGTGGAGTCACTTTAGCAAATTTAAGGGTCTAAATATTTCCCAACAGGATTTCTCAATAATGAATTGATTCATTATTGAGAAATTCTTGCTGAACTATGGAAACGATTCTCCAGAACTAGATCGCATTGGTGAGGGCATTGTATGTCGAGTCACCAGAAGGAGTCCCCATTTGCAAAACTCAGGTTCCTTATTAAGAAATCCTGTGAAGAAATATTGTAAGCCAGACACCTTAATGTATTATTCCTTCTTTCTCAAAATTAACTGGCAATAACCACTGCTGAAGTTTTCCATTGATTTGAAGACTTTGATTGATTGGGCAAAAACACAATGAATCATTCAGCTGTAATTTACTGATCACTGCCATCTCCACCTCATGGCTTTCCTATTACAGACAAAAGTACAATCTGAAAGAGAATAGCACTGGTCACAATGATTCAGGGACAAAGCCAGCAAAGATTAATGACATGACACGGATAATAGTAAATATGGAAGAAATACTGTCTGCAAGATAGCTTGACATGAACGCAATTGTGACCTGCACTCCTCCACGACATTGGTGTATAGGCTGTCAAAAGGGTAAAGGCAGCACTGAGCCACACACACTAGGAAGTCGTAGATTTAAATCCTGCTCTGTGCTGAGCTAGCTGATCTCAACTAATTCAGCAATCGTAAGACAATAATTGTCTTCAATATCCACAATTAGAGTGGAGAAATTCAGCTGCGATTCCTATTCCTGATCATCATACAGAAAAGCCCATGGTGGAATCTCTGTGTACGTGTTTGATGTTGTGTGTGTATGCTGTGTGCACATTAGGTAAGGACAAGATTGGCTTTGGCTGTGCAATAGCCTGCCAACATCATTGCCAAGGGCTGTACATGAATGATGGCCACTTGGGTGAGATATTTGAGGGTGTCCGGTATCTATGGAAGCCGAGTGGAAGAAAAATGAAGTTAATCCTTAGGACTGGGAGATATTAAAGAACAACTGGCAGAGGGGAAAAAATGAGATACAGGGAGTATGTTTTATGAACTAATGTTGACAGAAAACAGCCAACTAAATATTAGGGTTCCCTGATGGTATGTGAGTAAAGTAAAAATAAATGTTTCATCATGTGGTGTGCTACAATAACAACAACAACAACATGGATTTATATGGCACCCTTCACACCAGGTGGCATCCCAGAGAGCTACTAAGCGATGTACATGAAGAAGTGTCCAAGGTTCAATTGCTGCTTTGTGCTGAATTACTTTATATCAGCCAGGACAGTGGAGGATGCAACAGATCCCCTGAGCTAGGGAGTGGGCAAAGCTAAACTAAAGTCCCTGCTCCTAATTGCTGCCCACCTACACAAAATGGGCTTGGGTGTGTGTTAGGTGAGAAAAGATCAGGCACAACTCCCCTCACCATGAATGGTCTACTGACACTTGCTATCTGGGCTCACATGTGAAACATAACCACTTGGGTAAGCTATCAGATGGCTGTGAGAGTCTGTGGTTATGTACCCAGCAAGAGTTACAACAGGCACAAGAGCAGAAAAGATAGAGGGCAGAGGAAAGTGCAATGTTCAGTGATCCAGGAGTGTTAAATGTAGCTGTACTAATGTTCGTGGCAAGAGGTGCTGGGTGAAGGTTTCTATTGACAATTCTCCTCTCAGGCAGAGGCAGTGAGCAACACACAAAGAGGAGGCTATCCTGGACTTATCTCACACGTCACAAGGGTGCAGGTCACTTGGCTACATTCATGGCAAACAATGTGAAGAACGGCGATTGAGAAATGAAAAATAATTAGAAGAAACAAGAAAATATCAATGTAAGACTGCTGTTATTATTTATAATTCAGAATAATTTCTTCAGTTTTACTGTCACAAATAAGCAGCCTTTCTCCTCCTTGTCACCATTGTTCAATTATTAGTGTCATAGATTCAATTATATCCACATCCAGTCAACTCACAAAACCATTCTGACATTGGCAGTTCACAAGTGAGGAGGGCTGGGTATAATTTGGGGAGAAGATTTAAGAAGCAGAATCAAAATTGTTTCTTTATATAATGCTCAGATGTTGTTTTATTAAAGAATCCATTAACAGCCTAGAATCTGAAAGGGTCTGTACTATGTCAGAGTTACTTTAATCACTTGGCCTTTGCATATGTATTTGACGAACATCTTATTGCCATCATGCAGCGTACAATTGTTTTTCACATCACAGAATGACAATTACTGATGCACAGAAAGCAGATATTTGTGACACTGTGTTTCCTCCTACACAGAAAATGAAATTCATAGCATTGATTTATTATTTATACCTGAAGGTGTGGGAATTTTGTCGAAAGATTCTCCCTCATGCCCAAACTGTTCTGTGTGCTGTTAGAGGTAAGATTCTGAAACCAAGAATCTATCTAGTTTCCTGTGTGCAGTTTTCAGGACTCATGAGTGATAGAAAAAAGAACAATGCTGGAGAAACAGCTTTCTGTCCCTAGGTGTCTCCAACCATGCTTTGAAAATATGATGTAATAAAATCTGCTTCTGACATCTAGTGGCTGAACTTTAATACTGCATGTCTCTATTTTTATTGTATTTACCAGCAGTTTGGTCACAGCTGATTATTTGTAGTGTCCCAGTCAAATGTCAACTTCCAGTGGACAGATGGCCAGATCTAACATAGCTTGCGTATATACGTTATACATGTCTACAAGGTGAAATACTGAGATGGCTGTTGAGATACTTTGCACAACTCTACAGTCTGGGTCCTTCACCTCAAGAGAGCCAGTTTCAAACCCAGCACAAAGAAAGCATTGAGCATCTCCCATGTCAGTGTTCAAGATAGACACATCCAGATCAATTTCAGATTGGCCTGGAAAACCATTTGGCCTTAAAATTTAAGATCATGCAGAACAGTTAAAATGTTTAAATGTTTTATTCTGCCTTAATTTGGAAGGCAGTTCTTTTAAGAATTACAGAAAAAACAGTTTCCAAATTAATATTCAATTTTTAAAAATCCACAATTCTGCATAATATTACATTTTAAGATAAAATGGTCTTAGAGAGTAAGACTAGGTAAATTTGTCATTTATTGAATTCTGAGTGTGTTCAGCCTGGCGCAGTGGTAGCACTCTTGCCTTTGAGTCAGAACGTTATGGGTTCAAGCCCCACGTCAGAGTCACATAGTCTAATTCCAGTGCCTTGGGACGACCTCCCGACTTGAAAGGCGCTATACAAATGTAATTTTTGTTGTTTGTTTGCTGTAAACTGACACTCCAATGCAATGTTGGGGGTGGGGGATGCATTGTTGGAGGTTCCGTCCTTCGGATCAGATGTTTAACTGATGTCCTGTCTAACTGTCCAGGTACATTAAAGATCCGATAGCACTATTCGAAAAGAGAACGGAGCTTCTCCCGGTCTCCTGGCCAACAATCCCCCAAATAAAACTGGTCACTCACTCCATGGCTATTTGTTGGAACAACAACAACAACAAAATTACATTTGCATAGCGCCTTTCACGTCGGGAGGACGTCCCAAGGTGCTAGACAGCCAGAGTTTCGGACCCGAGCTGAGGGTCGGGGTGGGAGAGGACAGTGGGGGAAGCATGGAGATCAAAAGCACGATTGAAGAGGAGGGTCTTGAGGTGGGTCTTGAAGGTGGCGAGGGAGGGGGCGAGACGGAGTTACTGCGGGATGGCGTTCCAGAGGGTGGGTGCAGAGTGGCAGAAGGCTGACCTGCCGATAGTGCGGCATGCAAGACGGGGGACGTGAAGCAGGCCAGAGCCTGCTGAGAGGAGGGAGTGAACAGGATGGTAGGGGGTTAGGAGGTTGGAGAGGTAGGGGGTAGCAAGACTCTGGAGGGCTTTGAAGGTGAGGACCAGGATCTTGAACTGTATCCTCTGTGTGATGGGAAGCCAGTGGAGTTGAGCAAGGATGGGGGTTATAGGGTTATGGAGCCCAGTGCGAGAGAGCACACAGGCTGCAGAGTTCTGGATGATCTGCAGCCTGTGGAGGGAGGAGTTGGGGAGGCCGACAAGCAGTGAGTTTGCGTAGTCTAGCCTCGAAGTAATGAAGGCGTGTATGAGGGTTTTGGCATGAAGCAGTCTCAGAGCCGGGCGATGTTGGACTTTGTTGTGTGCAATTGGCTGCCGCATTTCGCTCACAAAATATTTTACAGTATATCTTGTAAGCGCTTTGAGACGTCTTGACAACGTGAAAGATGCTAGACCAAAAGCAAGGATTATTATTATTATTCTACCAGTCTTTAAAGCAGTCAGTAAGCATAGAGCCCAAATACAATTTGAAAGAAGTGTTAGTTCTGCTGGGCCAAAATAGGCAACCAAGAAGTTATACGTGTCAATTTGATGCAATTTTTTTTAGATTGGTTGTCATGGAATTACAGAAATTTTAGCTAGACTCTGAGAGCTCTTTAATTCTTGATTTGTGCAATCCATAAAGAGCAACTCAGTTTCAACCCTGAATTTAATTGCAGCTGTATTCACCAAAGTGCAGTGACCTCAATAGTGAGGACGATAGTGAGCGGACTGTAGGATTTCATCAATACTGAAGCTAAAGTTGCTAATTAGCTCAACCAGATCCAGCACCACTGGCCCCACACCGCATTCTCTAACGATGGGTCCATTGCTGAGCCCCAGAATCACAAGCATAACAAAATGTGTGTTACATTACCATAGTTAATGCAAAGTAAAGACTATCAGTAAACACAAGATTCTGCGGTTTATATCGGCAAAGTCTCCTTTTATGCACAAATGTCTTTCTTTATTGGATTATAAGAACAAAGATAAAAGAAGTGTCCAATAAATCAACTCACGGATGAGACTCCGAGGCTGTTTAGAGAACAAAGTTAAATAAAAAACAGATGTTGCAAACATCTAAGGGCACCGTTTGCAAAGCATAAACACCTGAATGATTCTGTTTAAACCCTTAAGTATATTTTAAATACATACAGTATACAGAAGTTTAATATTTTCCAATAGTCCAACAACGAATAAATTGACATGAATTTTTGAATGGGGAAGGGGGCAGAATCAGGAATCAGCTCCAGATACAGGCAAGTAACAAAAAACAGGGATTCTTTGAAAAAATGTGAAGCGAAGGAAAGGTTTAGTCTGTGTTTCCGTCAGATAATCTCTTCTTTGAAGGAGACTGCTTTTATCTAGTCATCTGCATCTCGTTAGAGAGTTTTACTATAAATAAAAGAATCTGCAGGGTTGCAGAATGGAAAACCTGAACATTTCTTCACTGTCGCACAAGAATTTGAATTTTTACTTTTTAAAAAGAATACACTTTTCCCTAATAAGTAAGTACCTATGGTGTTTGTATCTATAATTGTTTGACAGGAAAACAGTGGCAACTCAGCCTGCGGGTGAGAACCTAAGAATTAAAATAGTGAAACTTCTCGGATTGAGCAACAAATCACAAGTTGACGCTTGTAAACACGTTCAAGAGAAGCATTTTTAGGAAACAATGTTTGGGGGGAAAAAGCATTTTCTTTCATGCAAAATTGTCATGTGACATCAGGGATAAAATAACCCGAAAATCCATTTCAGCACAGTCTGCATTGTCACACTTTGTGTCTGCATACTAATGAAAAAAGGTTTGACAAAACAGCTTTTTGTGAAGACACTAGACCTTTCAGTTCTAATTTAAATAACCCTTCTTTGCAAGCAGGATTTATGTTAATTGCATTTTGTATTAAGACCCTTTTTTATCCCCGATGGCTTAGCGGGTTTATCCAGTGAGTTGCTGAACCTTATAGAGAAGGTCTTCAGATCCAATCCCAGGTTGTGCTTAGTTACCACTATCGAATCAATTGGCCTCAGCACCCGGAGTTAGTGAAGGGGACATCAACCAGGGTAAAGGTTTTCATTCCTGATTCCCATCCAGCCTGTGTATCAGCCTGGCTCAGTTGGTAGCACTCTTGCTTCTAAGTCAGAAGGTTGTGGGTTCAAACCCCACATTGGGACTAGGAATTCATCCAGTCTAAGACGATACTGAATGCAGTACTAGGGGTGCATTTCATTGCTGGAGGAAATGTCCTTCAGACGAGACATGAAACCAAGACCTGTTCAAGTGGATGTTAAAAATCCCATGGCACTATTCGAAAAGAGAAGGGAGTTTGTTCCTGTGCCCTGGCCAACAATCCCCCCCCATAATAAAATTGGTCACTCACTCCATGGCTGTTTGTGGGACACTGCTGTGCACAAGCTGTCTGCCAGGTTCCTCCACAAAACACACAGTCACTCCACTTTACAATATATCCTGTGAGGCATTTTGAGACATTCTCCTGAAGTGAAAGTGGTATAGCAAATGCAGGGATTATTACAAATAATGTTATCCAATAATCCCTGCTAGAGGTGCATAGAAGGTGCAGGCTTGGTTGAAATCGCCCTTCTTACTGACATTGCAATTTTTTTTGGAACCAAAATTGTGCAATTCACCAGCAAATTCATTTTAAAGGTCAAGAACAAATGACCATCTTGAAAGCTGGCAAAGGTCATTTGGAAGCTGAGATTTTGTTTCCGCCCTTTTTATTGGACTCTTTGTGCCTTTTCTCAGTAAAACCCAAGGTCGCAACAATGAGGTCAGCAAATGGACTGAGGAATTTTGATCACATTAAGAGGTAAACCTCACTAGTGACATTGGATTACTGTACTATATCAGTAAAAATAATAATAACAGTGCTTGCATTTTATAATAATCTAGTGCTTTATATATCACATATAATGTCTTAAAGCACTTGGGTTGGTAGCTAATTTGTAAACAGCAATGTCGCACAAACAGCCATGAAGCAAATGTTCAATTTTTTATCTGCAGGATTGTTGGCTGAAACGTTAAGAGAAACTCCTTTTTCTTTTTTGAATAGTACTATGAGATCATTAATTTCCATTTGAACAGGTAAGAGCCTTAGTTTTACATTCCATCTGAAAAACAGCATATCGGATAATGCAGCACTAGCTCAGAATTGTATTGGAGTGTCAGTCTAGACAAAGTCCAATGTGGTGCTTGAACATATGCATCTTGTGACTCAGAGGCAAGAGTGCTCCAAACTAAACTAGACTGACACTTGATCAAATGAAAAAGACTGCATAAAACTGATCATATCAGTGTACCTTAAGGTGAGTTTTCAATTGACTTTTTGGCTGACATGTATCTTCATGGTTTATATTTAGGAAGGTTGCAAGTAGTGTAGTGGAGTTCAGTTTGCCAATGCCTAATTTTCAACCTCAATAGCTATTTGACTAAGGCAACAGATGGAAATTAGTGGTAAATGTCTTCAGTAAGAATGGGGAGAGAGAGAAATTTCACAAGAGATAATAGTAGATTTAAGAAACAAGATAACAATGAGTAGAAGAATCAGCAAGGAGAATGTGTTTGCACCTGGACTTCCTTTAAAGCAGGATTTTATTCTGTTCTCTGTACAATGTTACTAAACAGCATGTTAAATCCCCCCTGAGTCATTATTTACAAACCAAAGACTTGTGGAAAGGCCAATATTTAGCAGCTAATTAAAAACAAATAGACCTATTTGAATCTGAAGCTTGCCTCTTCATCTGCAGTGTGTGTGTAAATTCAGCCGAGTCTTTGCATTGGTTGGAGGCAAGATAAAATAACCTTTCAAACACATGCGTTGGTAGAGTGAGCAAAATCACTACCAGAGGTAAAGAAAACAGATAAAACAGGTATTCACAAAGAGATCGTATTTTCGAAACATTAATGAAGCCAATCTGACAGAACTGGTCGAAGTTCCAATTTGAACGAAACATGAAATTGACATCAATCCTGTATTGTAATTTAACCCCGTAAATCAGGCTTCCATTCTTTGAAGTTAACACAAACTCACAATCGCACAAGTCCTCGATCTTTAGATCTCTGCCATTATTTAATCTCTCCCATTAGCATCGTCCTGCCTGTCCAACCTCTCTAATAAAATTCAGATTAAGAAACGCTCACAGGCTGTTCTAATTAGCTCGAGATTTATTTCTTTGTTTCTGGGCCGCTGACAGTTTGAAGATGATTATCCTGCAAATGCACTCATACAAATCAAACTACCCGCCTGTGTTCAGTATGTGGAAGGGTTTGATGTGAATTAGTTACCAATGAATTGAAAGTTATTGCATTCACTTGCTCAGTCACTCGTCCTCCCCTGGGCTCATCATATTTAACTCTCGCAAGGTCTCGTTCTAAACCCAGATCCACCCTCCTGTTAGTTTCAGTAATGACTCAAATGCATGTGGTGATGTCGATGGTTTCATTTCACTGACTGAGAAAATCTCTATGTATTTTCGCGCATTTTCCCCATGAAAATCTTCCAATCTGAGAAATCAATTGAGATGACAAGCGATCTCCAGTATAGTACACAAACTGGGGCAAAGACGAATGAATGGACATTCTGATAACCTTGGGAATCTTTGCAACCAGTGACTCATTAGCGCCACCTCCACTGACAAAGGTTGAATGCACAATTTCAGATCGACTGCAAAAAGATGAACTGAGAAATGCATTAATGCTGGAACTGTTAAGGAAGAGGTGCAGTCGGTAAACTTCACAAATGAATGTCAGTCAAATCCCCTGGCGAAGTGAAGTGAAGCAAACTACAACACGTTCTTCCATCCCATAAAAGACTTCACACCTTTGGTTGGTGTTTGGAGTTGGTGAACATTTTACGTTTCTAAGAATATATTTTACAGCCCCGCTCAAAGACAAAATGTTGTATTAATTTTGGACTTTAAAAATAATAATAATAATCCTTGTATTTGATATAGTCCCTTACCACATCTTCAAGACTTCTCAAAGTGTTTCACAGAATATACTGTAAAGTGAATTGACTGTACATTTTGTAGGTGAAATGCAGCAGCCAATTGCATACAACAGTGTCCCACAAACAGTCGTGGATTGAGTGACCAAATTATTATTATTTTTTAAGGAATTATTTTCCCGGGAAAAGCAATCCGCCAATCGACTGACAACCGTTGCTACTTACTGCTAGGTAAACAGAGATGTGCATTTCGCCCACAAATATACAGTCAATTCACTTTACAGTATATTCTGTGAAGTGATTTGAGACTCTAGAAGACGTGAATAGTGCTATATCAAATACAAGGATTATTATTATTATTATGTGATGATAAGGAAACTTGCCTGATGTTTGGCCCTGCTGAGAATCGCTTGTGAGGCGAGTGCTCGAACAGAATGGATCGGCGATCTGACAGATTGGCGATACATTCAATAAAATTGGATGAAAAGACTGAAAAAACAGCACAAGACAGTCCTTTAGTCTGAATATTTAGCTGCTACAGGTACCGAACATTGGGAACTTGCTGAGGATGTCCCAGGGTTTCTCACCTTTTTTGAGTAAATACTGTAGTCAGAATCAGTGATAGCCACCAGCCGCCACCCAAATCTAACCAAGAATAAGCAAAGATCATTAATTCATTCATTCACCAGTCAGGTAGAAGTAAAGGAGTTTGTTCCAGGTTTACTGTTAGTGACACTTTTACTGAATCATTTCTGACTCTTGCACAGTATTATAGTATATTTGCTGTCACGTTGTTGCCCCTATAAAGTCATTATGCTCCAAAGAGTAACTGATTGTGTGAGTTGAGATGTTGCTTTGTGATAAGAAGCTATATCCAATCAATTATATTAAAGCAGTTAATTGGTCTGAGCCAGAGTAAGAGTTGGAGTGCTACAATTGGGATTAGCACCCTGGCAATTAGGAAGGGAAAATCAACCAGCTATCGATTTATATCCAATGGCACATGCTCGTAAATGACCTTATAAGGATAAGATTTGGCTTGACTGGACTACTGACACCCATTATCTAAGCTTCCACTTGATGAAATAACCTTTACAGTGCCTTATCTTACTTTAAAATATTTGAAACGTCTCAAAGCCTCTCCAATTCATCATCGAGTGTAGTGACTGTTTTTATAAGACAAATATCACAGGCATTTTGCTCACAGAAAAGTCAGTCATGAGGGGAAGAATAATAATGCTTCAATCATGCTGGAGCCCAATTGTGCACAACAATGTCTCACAAACAACCATAGAGTGAGTGACCAATTTTATTTGGGAGGTTTGTTGGCCAGTAGCACTGCCTCAGTCTTGGCTAGCTTCAGCCAGGTCCCAAAGGGCTGCCAATGTGTTTGGAAACAAACCCAATTTTAGAAGAGGGGCAGACTAAAAGGGGAAAGTTGCCACAAAAATATAAAGAATTGATTTGTCAATTGTCATAACCATGAGTTATTCTTCCTCAATTGATTTAAAACCAATGATAAATTGTTGTTGTCTTGGAAAATAACAGGTCGGTTCTGTTCATTTAAAATTCATTTCATTTAGAATAATCTGGATGTAAGATGAGCCGCAAAATTGATTTAGAGTGAACAAGACAAATTCCTGGGCATACAATATGCTTGCAATGTGGGTGCTTAGATACAAGATGATCACATACAGTATTGTATTGCCTTCCTCTTACATGAAAATGTCAGTAAGATAATTAATAGGTAATTGTTAGTGAAGATCACCAAACAGAAAAAATATAGACACTCCAAACAATGATATCGCAAAAGTTAAACAGAGAATGTACAATAGAGACAAGCAGTTATAATATTAATTCTACAGTCAGGAAGGGCTAATAACTAAGCATAAGTGTGCACATCCATGGAATTAACTGCTATTATTGTTTCTATTTATACCAACTACTATAGGCTTAATTTTGTTTTAAATAAAATAATTAATGTAAGCTTATTTTGTTGCACATTAATAGGATTACAAAGAGGTTAACACTGCACAGTTTTAGATCCAGCCATATGGCCAATGGATGAGTGACATTTTAATTAGACACCACAGAAAGGCTCAAAAATGCCCAAGTCAAACAGTCTGTCAATAAAATAACCACAAGGACTGAAGTGTTGGTGGTATCTAATACTGGACAGACTATTAAAACATCAAGACTATGTGGGACACTGCTTTATGCAATTGGCTGTTACATTTCACCCACAAAATATAGTCAATTCACTTTACAGTATATTGTGTGAAGAGCTTTCAGCCGTCTCAACGACACAATAAGGCGCTATATCAAATGCAAGGATTATTACATTATTATCACAAGTGCTTGTAATATTTTCAGTTGGTGTTCAATAAAAATGATAGATTCATTGCGCTCAATTCAATGATGTTCAATTAATAGAGATCACTAGCACATTTAGCAAATATCACTGGCACAATTAAAACATATACATTATTGCAAAGCAGGCTGAAAATGTATTGGTTCAGAACAGTTGGGGTGAGTAATTTGTGGTGGGTGATTAGATGCATACATATTTGATACGTGAAAACTATCACATCACATACCTTATACTTTCCCTCCCCCATCACTATACCGATGCTCCACGTTAACCTCACGAATCTAACACAAAACTGTGGAAATTTTGATATCGGAATCAAAATAGACTGTCTCACCAACTCATTTTATTCCCCCTTCCCCATACGCTGCTCAAGGAAAGCAGAGCTCTGTACACACACCGCACATACACTTAAAGCTTTGCTCCTTGGTCACTGACTGACTGACTGACTGCTGGTGACATGTTGGAGTCCTGTAGCTCAGTGGTTAGAGCACTCGCTTTGCAAGTGAGAGACCTGAGTTCAATTCCAGGCAGAGGGCGAAACCTTGGGCAAGTTTCCTTACTCCACACAGAGCCTAATAATAATCCCTCCAAAACCAAAACCAATAATAAATTGGTCATTTTCAATCTACGACTGTTTGAGGGACATTGCTGTGCGCAATTGGCTGCCGCATTCGCCCACAAATATACAGTCAATTCACTTTACAGTGTGTTCTGTGAAGCGCTTTGGGACGTCCTCCCGACGTGAAAAGCGCTATACCAAATGCAAGGATTATTATTATTATTATTATGTGTAATGCCAGAAGAGTCAGCAGGGCAGGGCAGGGCAGGACAGGGCACAGACAGGTCAGTAGCTCACTAGGAAACTTAAAGCTGGTCCAGTGTTGCACTAAACAGCTGGTGGCAATTGGGGCGAAAATATGGCAATTCATACAATATGGAATCTGTCATGAAATGCCGTATTTTGCCCTTATTTTCCGCTGGTTGTGTGATGACACGGAGTTGTGCTGTTGCGATGTGATTTGCACGCTGAACCCTGCCCAAACACTCAACTATAACCACAGGGTTAGTCAGCAGCCTGACAGGAGCGGTGGGAGGCCGTGCAGGAAGCTCTCAGATCACTCCGGCTGCGGTACAACTGCAGTTTGTAGAAAGCTTCCAGTTGGGGATTGTACACAGTACAGAGTGAGTGAGAGAGAGAGAGAGAGACATCTCCCCCCAAATAAAAAAAAGCCCCTCTCTTCAGCAGTGAATGAGTTAAGTGTTGTAAAGTTCCTGGACTATTGCACCATTCCGCTCGGCAGATCTCAAGATGTTTCATGCTGTTTCTGCTGGCCATTAGCCAACTTTCATGATCAACTCAGCTGGACAGGGGAGAGTCGAGGCTCCCTATTGCTGAAGACTTGGCCCACCAAGCGCACCAAGCCTTGGGAGTCACCGCCACCTCCGGCGGCGCTTCCACATAGTGCGCTCAATACTCGGAGCGCCTGAGCCCCGAGACTGCCCCCCTTTAGGCCGCCTCACCATCTCACATCTCAGCCATATTGCACTGGAACCTCATCTTGTGCTACCCGCAAAGCAGTAAGTGTTTTGCATCAACGCGGAAAGTGCAGTGATAAGTGCACTTCCACTTCACAATCTATCAGTGACTCTGTTGTATGTCTCCCGTTCTATAGTGTACAACAACAACAGTAGCAGCAACAGCACATTATATTTACATAGTGCCTTTCAGGTCAAAAAGATGTCCCAAGGCACTGGACAGTCAAGGGTTTGCACCCAACCTGGGGGTTGGAATCAGGAGAGGTGGAGGGTAGGGAGGGTGGCCAAAAGCACGATCAAAGAGGAAAGTCTTGAGACGGGCCTTGAAGGAGGCGAGGGCAAGGCAGAGGGATTCCTGAATGGAGTTCCAGAGAGTGGGGGCAGAAAGGCTGAAGGCCTGACCACCAATGATGGGGAGGGCAGGGGACACAGAGCTGAGGGAGCAGACAGGTTGGTATGATGTTAATACCAAATCCCTGACTGTCCAGCGCATTGGGACGTCCTCCTGACCTGAAAGGCTCTGTACAAATGTGATTTTGTATTGTATTGCAAATAGGTGGTGCCTCCAACCACGTTGAGTGTCTCCCAAATGGAAACCTCTCAGTCCCAAGAGGCAATTTGTTTCAGCACTGAATCACAAAGCTAATTCCCAAAGTAAGTTTCGATCAGGGTTTCCTCCAGAAAAAAAATCACTCTCACACACTTCCACTCACAGTCAGAAGTTGTACTACCAGAAACGCATAATTTGGAAGCATTAAACAGCCAAGTGCATAACTGGGTTGGAATAATGGGGATGGATTTGTAAAATAGCCGAGTAGCTGTGATTGCAAGATCATCTCACACTGTCAGAAATGTCATTATAACCCACTGAAGGCCGATTAAGATCAATGCATCCGACAGAATCGATGAAAACCAGTGTTGTAATGAACACTGACCGTGTGAGTGAGCGGAATGAGTGAGTGAGAGTGTGAGTGGAGTGAGTGAGTGAGAGTGTGAGTGAGTGGAGTGAGTGAGTGAGAGTGTGAGTGAGTGGAGTGAGTGAGTGAGAGTGTGAGTGAGCGGAGTGAGTGAGTGAGAGTGTGAGTGAGTGAGTGGAGTGAGTGAGTGAGAGTGTGAGTGAGTGGAGTAAGTGAGTGAGAGTGTGAGTGAGCGGAGTGAGTGAGTGAGAGTGTGAGTGAGCGGAGTGAGTGAGTGAGAGTGTGAGTGAGTGGAGTGAGAGTGAGTGAGTGAGTAGATTGAGAGTGAGTGAGTGAGTGAGTGAGTGAGTGAGAGTGAGTGGAGTGAGTGAGTGAGTGGAGTGAGAGTGAGTGAGTGAGTGGAGTGAGAGTGAGTGAGTGAGTGAGTGAGTGAGTGAGTGGAGTGTGAGTGGAGTGAGTGAGTGAGTGAGTGGAGTGAGAGGAGAGCGATAGCCACTTACCCTCTTGGCTGTTGACCTGGACGGTGATGTGCAGAGCCTCGGGGCTGCGCAGCCTCTCCCGCAGGTGCACTTTGCCCGTCTCCCTCTCGATGTGGACCGGGGGGTCGGTCGGAGCGATCACCTCAAACCAACGCCCTCCAAAGGTCCGGTCGGGGACGGCGAGGATGACATCCCCGACGTTACTCTGCTCGGACACCGTGACCGAGTGGAACACGTCCTCGGCCGCTGCCCTGGTCCTGGTCCCTCTCCTGCTCCTGCGGGGCTGCAGGTCCGCGGCTTTCACGCTGACCATCACCGCCAGGGGGTCGCTGACCTGCGGGGGGGCACCGCCATCCCGGCCGTCAACCACCAGGGCGATGGCTCTCACCCCGAGCAGAGAGCCCACCAGCAGCACCTGCCCGGTGCCCGGGACCACGAACAGGAGCGGGTGGGGGAGAGGGGAGCGGTACACCAGGTCGGCGGTGCCCCGCGGGCGGTCGGTGTCCGCGGCCGTCACTCGGGCGATCTCCGACCCCAGAGGGCACGTCTCGTCCACCTCCACCCGCGGGGCACCCGACGCGCCCGCGGGGCTCCGGCCGCTCGGGGTGGGGAGGGGAGAGGGGCTGAGCGTCAGGACGTACCGCGCCCCGAGCTGCCCGCCCGGGGGGTGGGCGGGGACGGGGGTCTGGGGGAGCCGGGGAGCCCCGTCCCGGTCCCGGTCCCCGCCCAGGGCAGGGCGCGCGGTGCCGCCGAACGGGTGCGGGGGCCGCGGGCCGGGCACCGGGGTCCTGGGGGGGGTCGGGGGGGTGGGGTGGGGGGTCTCGGAGACGGGGCCGTGGAAGGCGGCTCCTCCGGTGCTGGAGAGGAGGGAGAGGCAGTGCAGGAGGAGCCGAGCGCCTCCCGGAGTGTCCGCGGGAGCCATCGCTCCGGTCCCCCCCCCCCAACCAGAAGGGGGTCCCCGGTCCTGGGACGGTTCTCAGGCAGTTGCGGGCGAAAGGGAATTGCTCACTGCGTGAAACAGAGAGAGAGAGAGAGAGGGGCTGTGAGGCGGAGAGGCTCTCCGGTTGGGGTGAGAGGCTCTCCGGTTGGGGTGAGAGGGTGAGAGGCTCTCCGGTTGGGGGTGAGAGGCTCTCCGGTTGAGGGTGAGAGGGTGAGAGGCTCTCCGGTTGGGGGTGAGAGGGTGAGAGGCTCTCCGGTTGGGGTGAGAGGGTGAGAGGCTCTCCGGTTGGGGGTGAGAGGCTCTCCGGTTGGGGGTGAGAGGCTCTCCGGTTGGGGGGTGAGAGGGTGAGAGGCTCTCCGGTTGGGGTGAGAGGCTCTCCGGTTGGGGGTGAGAGGCTCTCCGGTTGGGGTGAGAGGCTCTCCGGTTGGGGTGAGAGGGTGAGAGGCTCTCCGGTTGGGGTGAGAGGGTGAGAGGCTCTCCGGTTGGGGGTGAGAGGCTCTCCGGTTGGGGGTGAGAGGGTGAGAGGCTCTCCGGTTGGGGTGAGAGGCTCTCCGGTTGGGGTGAGAGGCTCTCCGGTTGGGGGTGAGAGGCTCTCCGGTTGGGGTGAGAGGGTGAGAGGCTCTCCGGTTGGGGTGAGAGGCTCTCCGGTTGGGGTGAGAGGCTCTCCGGTTGGGGTGAGAGGCTCTCCTGTGTTGTGTTGTGCTGAGGGAGAGGGTTTGTTGGAGCTCAGGACAACCTGCAGCAACTTTCATTCAATCAGCGGCAGCCGCCGGGAGAGCGCCAACTCCGCGCTCCAACCCACACCCGCCCCACATCCAACCACAGCGCAGCGAGGCGGACCCCCTGTCCCCCAACACCGCCCCGGCAGCCAGGCTCACAGCGGGGGGGGGGGGGGCAGGGGGGTGCAGGGGGGGGGGGGGAGAGAGAGAGCAGAGGGAGAAATAGAGTAGAGAGAGAGCAGAGCAAAGGGAGCGATAGAGCAGAGAGAGGGAGAGAGAGAGCAGAGGGAGAGAGAGAGTAGAGAGATAGAGTAGAGAGAGGGAGAGAGAGAGCGCAGAGGGAGAGAGAGAGCAGAGGGAGAGAGAGAGCAGAGAAGGAGAGATAGAGTAGAGAGAGAGATAAAGTAGAGAGAGAGCAGAGAGATAGAGTAGAGTGAGGGAGAGAGAGAGCGCAGAGGGAGAGAGAGAGCAGAGGGAGAGAGAGAGCAGAGAAGGAGAGATAGAGTAGAGAGAGAGCAGAGGGAGAGATAGAGTAGAGAGAGAGAGCAGAGGGAGAGATAGAGCAGAGAAGGAGAGATAGAGTAGAGAGAGAGCAGAGGGAGAGATAGAGTAGAGAGAGAGAGCAGAGAGGGGGAGATAGAGTAGAGAGAGAGAGAGCAGAGTGGGAGAGAGAGAGAGAGCTGAGAGAGGGAGAGATACAGCAGGGAGAGAGGGAGAGGAGCTGATCTAGAGAGAGATGGAGCAGAGAAAGAGAGGAGGAGCTGATCTGGAGAGAAAAGGAGAGGAGCTGATCAATAAAGAGAGAGAGAGAGAGCAGAGTTGCTGACCGAGAGAGAGCAAAGTGTAAGTGTAAATGGGATCTCCTTGGAGCTGAACTGGCTTCAAGGTGACACTTGCCAATGTAATGTCGGAATTGAACCAGCTATCTGTGGCGGTCTTGGTAGTCTGGCTCCTGAGCAGTGTCTCGGGGCAGCACTGCCAGCCTGGCTCATCGGCAGGACCTGGAAGGGCAAACCAGTCACTGGGGGCAGAGAGTCATCCCACTCAGATCCTGTCAACTCTGCAAACCAACCCCAACGGGTAGCGTGATCCTAGATGGACAAGCAGCGGAGCAGCTATATCAATGGCAAGCTATGAGGCTTTAGTTGGTTAGACTCCAGCCGTACCCCAAGTCACACTCTGGGGTCCCCAAGCCTTGGCTCTTGCCAACCTGCACCTAATACATTCTGGAATTAGGTAAGAGGATGCGTCCGTCCAGGGAGAGAGTGCGCATTCTCTTCCTACACTCAATCTCTGGAATTTCCATGTGTAGGAAATGGAAATCTCATCTTGGTTCGGATACTCTTATGCACAGTGATAGGTTTTTGCATGTGTCAGACACCCATCTACCCCCCCCAAAAAAAAGAATAGCTGATCTAGAGGGACAGCAGAGTTGCTTATCCACAGCTCGAGGATAGTTGCTGATCTCCGACCTGGGTCTCTCAGCCTCAGGTGGAGCCACAAGCTACATAGTTCTTGTCATCTCATCACTGGCCCTACAGACACGTGTAGTCATGGAAATAGTTTTTGATAGCCCGGTTTAATATATATATATATATATATATATATCGTCGTTGTATTATTTCTAAAGTCTTAGTGGGAACCGGAACAAACTGAATGTGATATGAATCAAACTTAATGCGATCTGATTGATCCCCCCCTAAATTGCAGCAAACGCTCTAAGTGATGCAATTAGTTTTAGTTTTATTATTCCGCCCGTTGGGGGCAAAAGATAACAGCAAAGAAAGCAACTCTGTCAATGTGAATTATAGTTCCATAACCCTGTAATCTTGGTGAATGGTTATTATTGTGCTTACAGTGCCCAAGGTGGCCCGGAGCAGGAGCAGGAGTAGCAGGAGCAAGAGCAGGAGCAGCAGGAGCAAGAGCAGGAGCAGCAGGAGTAGCAGGAGCAGCAGGAGTAGCAGGAGCAGGAGTAGCAAGAGCAGGAGCAGCAGGATCAGGAGTAGCAGGAGCAAGAGCAGGAGCAGCAGGATCAGGAGTAGCAGGAGCAAGAGCAGGAGCAACAGGATCAGGAGTAGCAGGAGCAAGAGCAGGAGCAGCAGGAGTAGCAGGAGCAAGAGCAGCAGGAGCAGGAGCAGCAGGAGTAGCAGGAGCAAGAGGAGCAGCAGGATCACAAGCAGGAGCAGAGCGCAGACATGATCTGTGGACACAAACCGTGTTGGGCAGAGAGAGTGTCTCCCATTTGCACTGTTGCAGTGCGGGCAGAGAGAGTACTGCCGGAGTGAGCGATCAATCATCCCCACCAGCAGCCGGACCAGCCCCGCCGGCACACAGCGGCTCAGCACACCCTGTGCGCCATGTCACAACGCAGATCAAAGTTTGACAAGTATTCCAGGAATAACGCTGGTCTCGTCTCAAACCCCTCGTTGTTTCTCCCTCCACCCCCCCCCCCCCATTATAGTGTTGCAGAAGCAAAGATGAAACGAGTTGTGTTTGCAACCACAGGTTTGGCCGCTGCAGAGACACACACACAGAGAGAGAGAGAGAGAGAGAGGATTGCGCTTCACTTTATAACGATGACATCGCACGCGAGAGCCGCAGACACGATGCTCGGATGTGCAGTACATTCTCCGCAGAGACAGACAGACAGACAGACAAGTCAGACAGACTGTGTCTCCGCGATGCATGCACTGTTGGGAGTGTTGCAGAAGTGAAATCCACTCGCTGAAAACTAATTCTTGTTTTATTTATATGTTTCAGTTGCAAATTTGCCTTCTGAATAAAACAACATCGCTGGAGAGCTGTGGGCACAATAACACACAACTGTCAGGAAATATCGCTGTTAGGACAGACGCTGTCAGTTCAGCGCTCTCTGCACACTCACACTTTTCCTCGTTACTCAGTCAGTCTGTCTGTCTGTGTCTGTCTGTGTCTGTGTCTGTCTGTCTGCTTAAAATGCTGCATCAGTGCGATTCTGTGGCACGAAACAGTTCACCCCTTTCTCTGCAGCACTGAATCTCAATGGGATAGAGCAGCAGACAGAGCAGTCAGGTACTTTGCTCTGAGAGATTTCCTGATATCCTACAGACCCTGCCTGGAAATAGTGTGTGTGTGTGTGCAAAAGTGAACCAGGCACCTATTGAGTTGAAAAGAAAGCTTCACCAGGGGTTGGAAATATTGTTTTTTTTAACGAGTTTGGGATTCTCAGCATCTTGCGTTGCACGTTAGTTCAGCTCAAATGTGTGTGTGCTTTTGTGTGTGTGTGTGTGTGTGTGAGTGTGAGTGTGGAGAGGAGGATTAACAGCGATCTGATGTTGATCCGAGGGTCAATTTTTTCACTTAAATAAAAATCTGAAAGCAAAAGCAAACTTATGCTCAATTCCCGAGGGCTTCCCAACCACACGCTCTGGTGTCGGAGCGAGAACTCAACAGTATAAATAAAGGCAATCACGTCGAAAACTTTTAAAAATATTGTACAGAGAATTTTATAATGACCTTTCCCTCCCCCCCTCCCTCCCCCCCCGATGGATTTCCAATTAGTTTTGAGTTATAGATGAGAAGGAAAAACTATTGTATTGCAGTGGCGGTGTAGCCTCCAGAGACAGCCGGGGCTGGGATGCCTTTACAGGATACCTCAGATATCACGTAAAGACCAAGTCAGTGCTTCCTTTCTGTTGAAGTGGATAATGGTAAGTAAATTTAAGACAGTAATCCTATTGAGGAGATCAGAGAATTGCATAAATCACAAGAGCAAAGCTTGATTAGTTATGAACCTCACCAGAATCTCAGGATTGAACCAGTGCCTCAATCCACACTAATACACCAGGTATCTGTGAGGAATTTTCTTGCCATTCAAGATTTGGATTTGAGTTTTTGCAACAATGGGTTTAAGATGCTGTTAATGTGCTAAAATGACATTTACCTATTGTATAACCTTGAGGAGTTAACCTAACGTGAGTTAACCTAACGTGTTTGTTTATTGAGATACTATATGATGTTCCTGTTGCAGTTCAGGTGCCACCAGGTCACCTACAATACAGCCATCACACTCCATTCCAGCAGTCAGATCTATTAGCAACGAATAAAATACAGTACAGTATATTCAACATAATCTATGTTCCGTGAACATTTATTCTTAAAAAATACATAACCCCAAATAACGAAGGTGCAAAGATATTCAGGAATAATGCTGTTTCTGAAGAACCGCTAAATGAATATCCTAATAATTTCTGCAAATAGGCCAGTTGCATTTAATTTAGAAATCTGATGTAAATCCAAAAAGTTCAGTATTCGAATCAAACTGAATCTATTCACCCTTTATATAAAGTCTATTAAACAGGTATTGTTTCTAAAATGTATCTTCTAAGGTGAGTGGAATTTACCCCATAATTTACCCTGGTTAGGCCTCAGCTAGAGTACTGTGTCCGGTTCTGGACCCCGCACTTTAGGAAGGATGTCAAGGCATTGGAGAGGGTGCAAAGGAGATTTACCAGTGTTAGAAAACTGAAGAATGCGAGTTTCAATCAAACACAGCTACTGTTTGCAACCAGAGTGATGTTTAGTAAACTCAAGGGTCCGTCCAAGTTCCCGATGGGCGTGGGCAAGTAAACACAATCAATCGATTCACTAACAGAACAATACTATCGTGTAGCAGTCCCTCCTCGTGGTCGTCTACTTCTGTCTTCTAGTTCTCAGTCTTCCATCCACGATAGGTATTGTCCTGGGCGCCCCGATCTTGGTCTGGCACGGCGTATTAAGCTTGCGTCTTTCCAATCATGGTGCAGACATTAGATCACCTGGCACAAATCACACTGGGTTCACGTGAACAGCAGCACCCACATTGTCCTTGAGACACTCACGTAATCTTGAGCGTACGTGCAAGCAGCACAAATACTGTCCTTGAGACACTCACGTAATCTTGAGCGTACGTGCAAGCAGCACAAATACTGTCCTTGAGACACTCACGGTTTCAGTCCTGCCCATGAGTTCCCGTCGGGGTGTCCGGTTATCTCATACTTAATCTAGAAGTTAATCCGTTCGCAACATCTACTTATGATTTTAACATTATACAAAAGATATAAATTCTAACACCAGGATGGTACCAGGAATGAGGGACTTCAGTTATCAGGAGAGGCTAGAGAAGCTAGGATTATTCTCCTTGGAGCAGAGAAGGTTAAGAGGAGACTTAAAATAAGTTTTCAAAATTATGAGGGGATTTGATAGGGTGAACAAGGAGAAACTATTTCCACTGGCGGGTGGGTTGGTAACCCGAGGACACTGATTTAAAATAGTTGTTAAAAGAATAGAGGGGAGGTGAGGAGAAATGTTTTCACACAGTGATTTGTTCGGATCTGGAATACATTGCCTGAAAGGGTGGTGGAAGCCGATTCGATAACCACTTTTAAGAGAGAAGTAGATAATTATTTGGGGAGGACAAGTTTGCAGGGCTATGGGGAGAGAGCGGGGGAGTGGGATTGAATTGGATAGCTCTTTTCAAAGAGCGACACAGACACAATGGGCCGAATGGCCTCCTTCTGTGCTGTATAATTCTATGATTCACAAGGGTTGAATTGGTTCCAATGAGACTTGTCTGGCAGAGCAGGCAGCTCTGCGAGTAATCCAAGGCATTGTTAAGGGTCGATCTGCCTGTCTGCCTTATCAATGAGACTTTGAGATGCAGCCATATCTTCAACTCTGCAAGCCAAAGCTTTAATGGGTAGGGTGCTCACAGCTGAACAAGCACACTGAAATTTATCAGAGCTGGTACATTACATGGTTATCATTTTATATATATAACATAATCCTTGCATTTGATATAGCATCATATAACATCATCAAAATGCCTTAAAGTTCTTTGCAGGATTTACTGTAGAATGTAGTTACTGTCTATTTTGTAGTAAATGCCTCCCGCCCTATATAATATATAATGCAAAACATGCACACATAAATAAAAAAATGATATATTTAAATATTTACAATCCTTTCCCCATTAATCAAAGCAGACCATGTATACAATTATCTTTTAAAAACAAATATTTCTAGACTGATTAACAACAGACGGACTTCCAGACCCCCCACATCTATAATAATGTGATAATATACGAAGCATAGCTTTATGAAGCACCATAATTAAAGCATCATGCACACCCACAAAATACATGCTCACTACATTTTACATTGTATTCTGTCAAATGTTTTGAGACATCCTCTGAACATGAAATGCATTATATCAAACGTAATGATTATTACTGTTCATAATAATGTGCATTAATACATTACCTAGCAAACAGATATTGTTGCAGCCAATAAAACTGGCCCTTTTTCTGTGATTGTGTGCCTGCAGATATACCCCTGGGAAACGGCACCAAAGGTAAAACATGGACAGCAACGGAAAGGGACAGTAATAGAGAGAGACAATAATAGAGAGGGACACTAAATATTAGTAGTTCATTCAATCCAGAATTAAATAATCTTTACGCTGTTTTCAGAGTAAACTGAATCAGAGAAAACCGTGACATCCAATGTCAGTTAAATAACCTGTTATATTCAGCATCCTTTATTTGAGGTATACACTTCAAAGGCAATACCCGAAGGAGGATTTTAGAATTTCAAATTTGCTCTGGAAAAATAAATGGGTCTCAGCAGAGTTCTGATTTTCCATAACCTTTATTTGTGTAACAGCATTTGTGTGAACGGTGTAAGGATTACAGTGATACATACTCTCCCATGTCTCTCAGACAAGCAGCTTCAAAGCCATTTCAGGACATGATCACCTTTAGGCTTTTTGAAAAATAATGTCATACTATGAGAAAAGCTTGGCCACTTATGATCCTGTTCCATTGTATACAGTATTGGAACTCGTCAAATGTAACAAACTTTGGATATAGAGGGAGAAATCACAAGCTCACAAGAGAAGTCCTTTCAGCTCATCTTATCTCATCTTTCCAGAATACCCATCCTCCCATCACAGCATCAAGCTGTTTTTTTAAATGAGTCAAGTTTTCCTTGTCTCACCCAACCTTTCCTAGTAATCTTTTCCTGTCATTAATTACATGCAAAACTAATGACTCGGAATTGAAACACTGATGATCATTTATAAGATAGTCCTTCTCTGATATAAATTTGTAAGACAACAACAGATTGCATTTATATAGCACCTTTCACATCGGGAGGATGCCCAAGATACTGGACAGTCGAGGGTTTGGTCAGTAGTGTTTAAGTAGGTCACAGAGGTAGGGATTGCAGAATTGTGGATGTCTCATAGCTGGTTTAGGAAGGAGGTGGGGAGTCCGGTAATCAGGGCAGAGGTAATGGTAGAAATGGCCGATGTTGCAGAAATGAGGGAAAGCTGAACAAGTGAGAACCTGGACATAAGGCTTAAAAGACAATGGGGTGGGGGTTGAACCAGATACAGAGGTTCTGCACCAGATATGTGAGATGAGAAGGTGAGAGGCACACAGGAGATTCTGTCTTGTTGACATTCAACTGAAGGAAGTTGGAATTCATCCAGGACTTTGTGTCTGACAATCAGTCAGAACAGCAGTGGTCCTGGAATAGAGGGTAGATTTGGATTTCATCAGCGCACTTGTTGAAATGGATCACAGAATCCATAATATTGCTATCCTTCCTAGTTTTTGAAGGTAGAGGTCAAATATATCAAACCTATTGCCATCCAGTCTGTGCTCAGCTAACTCAATAGACCAAATCCAAAACATTTTGTAGCTGTGAGGCTCAGAACCACACTACATAATGCATTTATCTTCCAAGTCAAGAAGGGGAGAATCTATGTTCTACTTTCTTAAGGAGCATGATTAGAATTCAAAATAGCAGTATTTTAAAGCAAAATTTCAGTTCTGGACACGGCAAAAAGGATGACATTGAAACATTTATTGAACAAAAGGTATTTCCTGCTGGTATTTGAAATCATGGAATGTAAGATGAGGAAACATGCAGTAATTAACAAGATTTATATAACCATATAATCATTCCTGAATAAGATCTATTGAATAGAACAGATCTTGAGTTTTAGTGCTGCTTTGCAATGTGGAATAGCAATCATGTTGTTGGTCTAACCACTTAACTGAACAGTTGCTCGGTATGTCAGGAACGAGTGCTATCAAATATTTAATAGTGATAATAACCAAGATAAATATAATACGTGGACCGATGTGACAAATACATTCTACCCAGTCTGCAGTCTGTAGAACAAAGGTATGTGAATCATGGTATCCACACAAATCGTACAGTGGTATAAAAGGCAACACGTACATACATCAATATTCTCGTACATTATTTGTAAGGAAGCAATAAAATTGAATAATAATAAAAAGAAAGTCAATGCGTTTCTTTGAACTAGCATATTCTAAATACCATTTAGGATTTATTCAGTCAAGGACTCTGACCAACTTCTCTGTGAAGGCTATACTTTCTAGAAAAGTCTGAAGTTTCTAACCAATTCCTTAAATGAAAGATTCTAGATACAAATAATCATCATTACATTTGGTATAGCGCCTTTCATGTGAGGAGGACATCCAAAGTGCTTCATAGGATACGGTGTAAAGTGGACAGACTGTGTGTTTTGTGGGCAAACAAGGCAGACAAGTTGTACGCAGCAGTTAAATCCTATTTATTGTTGTGGAGTCCAGTAGCTTAGTGTTTTGAGAACTCAGCTTGTAAGAGGATCCAGGTTTGTTTCCCGGGCGGGACAAAACCTTAGGCAAGTTTCCTTACTCCAGATGCCTGTTTACAACAACAACAAGATTTCATTTATAGAGCGCCTTTCATGTCGGGAGGACGTCCCAAGGCGCTGGACAGTTGGGTCGGGACCTGAGCAGGGGGGAGACATTAAGACAAGGTCCAATCTGCCTGATCAGGTTGACATTAAAGATCTCATGATGCTGTACGAAGAGAAAGGTTTTTCTCCTGCTGTCCTGAAACATGTTCATGATGTGGAAGGCACTATATCCAATACAATAATAATCAAATTATTATTATTCAAGAAGGGAGTTTCTCCCAGTATCCTGGCCAACAAGGCCACAAGTAAAATTGGTCATTGGGCTGTTTGTGGAACCTGCTGTGTGAAATTGGTTCAAACCTTTGCTTACAGTTTATAGTATATCCTTTGAAGCACTTTGTGATGTCCTGACACAAAATTATTTATTAAAAGTAATATTTATGCTGCAGGCTTCTATCCACTCTCCTCCCCACCACCATTTTAGTCTTTTCCAATTTCTCCCCCCTACCCCATCGTTGTGTCTTGTGGAGTCCTGTAGCGTTTTGGTTAGAGCACTCGTCTCACAAGCGAGAGTACCTGGATTTGATACTCAGGCAGGGCGAAACGTAAGGAAGTTTCCTTACTCCACACACCTCTGTTTACCTAGCAGTAAGTAGGAACCCAGTTGTTAGTCGATTGGCAGATCACTTTTCCGGGGGTAATAATTCCTTCGAAAATAAATTTTTAAAAATTCTTTGTTTAATCCACGACTGTTTGTGGGACACTGTGTGCAATTGGCTGCCGCATTTCACCCACAAGAGACGTTTTGAGATGCCTCAGACATGATAAGGTGCTATATCAAATGCAAGGATTATTATTATTAATGTCAAAACCCAGTGTGTTACCTGATCTACACTGTGCAGCATCCATCCAATAAATGCTTTTGTTTAAAGAATCTCTTCTAAATCAGGTTAAACTTAAACTTAACAGATGCAGTGAAAACCCTTTACCATTCTGAATTTTCAAATATCTGGGACATACCTTCCATTTATCTTTTATAGAAAACTTGCTTTAGCTCTAATATTAATTTTCCCAGGTCTTTAATCTCCACACCAATAAAGGCATTACCTTAAATTAATCTGGGTAACAATTCTCGAGATTTAGTCATTCATCTCATCGCTGTTTGTGAGATCTTTCTTATCCAAATAGGTGCTGCATTTGCTTACGGTCACCAATTAAGCACTTTGAGATGTTTCAGTTTAGAACGCCTTGTTATGGTGAAAGTTCTTTCTCTTACTGTTGCGATAAATAAATCAGGCCAATCCCTCAGGCTTCTCCTAGTTTTGCTGCTGTAGCAAAGCCTGGCTAAGGATAACAATCTCCTACTGTGCATCTCATGAGCCAAGTTTTAATGTGACCACTGAAAGGGACATCTTTGAGTTGAAAAATGCACACCAGGCAGCCAGTCAGTGTATGTGAGCATGAGATTCTTGCCAGATTTTCTATGAGATCACTGGTGTCGGACATAACGTGAAGTATCTTTTCACACTCATGCAATGGAAGATGGATTACGGCGGCAGAAAAAAAGAACGACAATAATTGTGAAAACAATAAGATCAATTTAACAAGTTCTATTGGTGTTTAAGAATACAGGTTTTATTACAATTTAAAATGGAAAAAAAAGCATGGTGCAGAATTAATATCCAGCAATTTTGTAATTCAGCACAAACTCACTCATCAGTAACACACCGACTGTACCATATTTACAACAAGATGAAAGTGGTGTTAGTTTTGAACAGGGGTACATTGCACAGGTGTGTAAAACAGCTGACAGAGCTTAAACTTTTTTTTAAAAAATCAAATCCCTTTTCAGCCTAGCCAGCCGGCAATTTTGGAAAATGAAAAAGCTAAATCACTACCTAACTATATGCTTCATACCACTTTCAATCAGATCTCAAAGACCGAGCATAAAAGCTCTGTCTGTTCCTTTGTTTGTCTGAGAACAGCTGAAGTCAACTGCGTAACGTTTTTCCAAAAGTGTATTCTGACTTATAAAGTTCATAGATCTGTGGGCAGAAATTGGGCATTCAGACTGAACATATTGCTCAAATCCCACCCACAAATTATGAAGGGCTTTGAAGCCACATTTTGCACACTGCAGTCTGACATTTATCCAAAACAAAATTCTTGTGCGCAACCGAATGGCTGTAAACCAACACAGACTATCACAGGAATCACTACAGATGAACCAGTTGTGAATTTATTTAAAATCTTGACAACTCTGAAGTGAAGTTGGGATTAATTTTTTACTTCAACTTCATTCTGGAACTAAATATTCTGCAGCTCTGGGAGCTCTGGGGGGGAAGAAGATGTGAGCTGTTTTCTTTACAAGCAAATTTGTAAAAAAAAATAAGTTAAAAAGCCATGATGCTTTATAAAATATAGTCCATAGACAAAGTGAGACATGGCTTCCCAAACACAGTTTAAATATATGCAACACCATTCTGGAGATTATGTTTGGGTCTTTCTTCTTTGTCAATACTGGAATGATATCAGTGTGTTGACTTTGTAGACATGATAGGATCTGTTCCAATAAACACGAGTGAAGTAGTTGACATAAGGAGAATAGTCCAGCTTAATCTCATGACAAAATCGTCCAAACACTGAGAACGGGTGGTTTGTGTCAGTGTCTCCATCCCTATAAAGCATCTGCAAGAGGAAGATAAATAAAAAAATTAAAATTACAACCAACTTAGAAAGTATTCATATCATCTCAGTGACCACAACAATATACTAAATTACTTCACCCACAGTTGAAATAACAAAATCTAATTGATTAGATTTCTTCCCTTTGCTGTCCTCCTACTCTCCTAAATGCAAGGACTTGTTGGGCACCAGAGACTCTGAAACCTTATCTAAGTGGCCATTCTTCATATGAGCAAGGACATTGAATGTGGGCAGGTTGTTTGGTCATGGGAGGACCTCACAGACACTCTTGATCTCATCTAACTTTCGAGCAGAGGATGACTGGATAGAAATCAGGATCCTGAATTCCAAGCCTAGTTTTCTTCATTGTAGGTCAACGGGACTGAGACTGCCCTGACTAAGATCAGATAGCTCTATGCTAACGTTAGATCCCAGATGCGATCAACTAATTCAGCACAGACTCAGAAACAGATCCCTGGCTGAGATCAGCTCAAACCTGGGAACTGAATCTTTGTAATAAAAACAAAAGTCGCTGGGAACACACGGAGATCAGGCAGCATCTATGGAGAGAAGAAAGTGAGTTAACATTTCAGGTCGATGACCTTTTGGCAGAACTCTGAGGTCTGCCTTTAGTTCAGATTTCCAGCATCTGCAGTATTTTTCCTTTTGTTAACTGAATGTTTGTGATCTGTATAATTCAGTTTCACACAGGACTATAGCTTTATCAATCCTGCCATCAGAAGTTCTACATAGCAAACTTAATGCTATTTTCAGAATGCAGAATTCTGCAACAATAACTCACATTTAAGTAGTGCCCTTTTCATAGGATAGTGTTGGAGCACGATGCAGAATCTGGCCTCTTTCTACATATTCTCCAAACAAAATAATAGTGAATTTGGATTTACTGCTACAAAGATATAAGATTCACCAGGGATCACGCTATGAAAGAAGAAATAGCCAACCTCTTATAGAAGATTGTATTAATTTAATTATTTAAATTATACATTAATAATACAGATTCACAAGAGGCATGCAATTGCAGCAACTCACTGCAACACAAAAAAGCTTTCAATATCCATCTTGCAACAGCAATTTATCATTACATCTCTTAAGCAACAAAATCTCCTTTGCTTAAAGCTACATAATTTTAAAGACTTTTTGAATAATATCTAACAAGAGTCAAGAGTGAAAAGAAAGATTGGTCAGCATATTCTATTCCTTCTGCCCCAACAAAATAAATTAAAGGAAATATCTTTAGTTTAGTACTTTAGCAAAATAACTAGTTTGCTTTGGTTAGTCGACATTTCAATGCAATGGAGCTTAAAAGCAGAACACTTTTTGCTATTATATTTTAGTCAATGCATTAGAATGAAATGCAACAGCCTAGTTTGGCCTACGATTATTTTATACATTTATCTTTTAAAAAGATCATTGATGCAGTTGCTGATTCAATAGTTGATTTAAATATACATGATGTCAAACAGATTTTAATAATGAGCGCACCAGTGGCAGGACAAGCCAACTGCACACTGCACAATTAATAAGGAATTTGCAGTGAGGCAATTCAGTTCAGCACTTTGAGCACTTTGCAAAGATAATTTGAGCACTGGACTGATTTTATGCTACTCAATAGTAGCGTTTTGCCCATCAGAGTGCTTTGCTGCAACACAAAGAATGTACTGCAGGATCATTTCTTTTTAAATACTTGTTCTAAAACAGGACTGTTCTGCCCACTGAAGCTCACAAACTACATGGATGAATCTAATGGCACAGAGTACTGCCCATTCGTGGTCTTTGAGCTTCATTATGCAGAGCAACCCACATATTTAAATTGAATTCAAGCATTAAAGCAAAAATAATTCTGCTTTGCTGGGTTTCCTTGTTGCCAACCAACTCCGCGCACACCTCTCCTCCCACTCCCTCTTTGAACCCCAGTCCGGTTTCCGCCCTGCTCACAGTGCAGAGACTGCGCTTGTGAAAGTCACAAACGACATCCTCTCTATCTGTGACCAGGGCTCCCTCTGCCTCCTCGTCCTCCTGGACCTCTCCGCCGCATTCGACACAGTCGATCACGCCATCCTCCTCCACTGCCTTTCCTCCGTCATCCCCCTCAGAGAGATCGCACTCACCTGGTTCGAGTCCTACCTCACAAACCACCAGCAGTACATCTGCACAAATGGCTTCTCCTCCCGCTCTCACCCGGTCACCTGTGGGGTACCTCAAGGATCCATCCTTGGCCCCCTCCTCTTTTTAATCTACATGCTCCCTCTTGGGGATGTCATCCGCATACATGGGGTACATTTCCACATATATGCAGATGACACCCAACTCTATTTTTTCACCTCTCTTTGCGACCCCCAGTCCCCTGATGTTCTGTCAGCCTGCCTGTCAGATCTCAGCGGCTGGATGAGCGCAAACTTCCTTCAGCTGAACGTTGACAAGACAGAAGCCATACTCTTTGGCTCTCGTCAACGTCTAAAATCTCACGGCTCTCACCTCCTCCACCTACCCGACCTCTCCTTAAAACTCTCCGAACCCATACGCAACCTCGGCATCAGGTTTGACCCTCAATTATCCTTCCTCCCCCACATCGGGTCCCTCACCAGCACCGCTTTCGTCCACCTCCGACGCATTGCCCGTCTCCGCCAATACCTCTCCCCAAAAGCCGCTGAAACCCTGGTCCATGCCTTTGTCACCTCTCAGCTGGACTACTCGAACACCCTCCTCGCCGGTCTCCCATCCACTACCATCCATAAAATCCAAATCATTCAAAACTCTGCCATCCGCATTCTCACCCGCACAAAAAACTCCGCTCCCCGATCACCCCAGTCCTTGCCAGACTGCACTGGCTGCCTATCCCCGAGAGGATCGATTTCAAGGTCCTCAAGTCCCTGCACTCCTCTGCACTCCCCTACCTTTCTGACCTCCTCTCTCCTCAAAACAGTACCCGCTGCCTCCGTTCCTCCGGGTCTGGCCTCCTCCTCGTCCCCCGAGTCCTCCGCTCCACCCTCGGCGGCTGTGCCTTCAGCCACTATGCCCCGAGGCTCTGGAACTGCCTTCCTCACTCCCTTCGTCTCGCTCCCTCCCTTCCCATTTTCAGGTCTCTGCTGAAGACCTTTCTTTTCTACCGCGCCTTTGGTCACCTTCCTCCCCCTCCCCCTGGCTCGGTCCCGGGATCCGTTACGGTAAAGCGCTCTGAGATGCCGTCCGGCGTGGAGGGTGCTATATAAATCCAAGTTGTTGTTGTTGTTGTTCTTGGGCTCAGATAAAACTTCCACATGAATCAGAAATACAAAGTGTTCTTGGAATAAACCTCAACCCATCTACTTATAAATATCTCTGCACTAGGTTTAAGGAAGTGAATCTTGCTTTCGCTCACAAAATACACAGTCAATCCACTTTACAATATATCCTGTGAAGCGATTTGAGATGTCTCAATGATGTGATAAGGCACTAGATCAAATTATTATTAGCACTGCTTTGCCTGGACATAACCTGATAGCAACAAATGTGAGGAAGAATTCCCAGGTTATTTCACAGAAATCATACAGTACTTATAATTCGGTCACCAAAATAGCAAAAGATAATGTAAGTCAAAGTGTTTCAATTACATGGTAACGTTACATTGGTATTCACTGGAATAAATTTATTTAAAAATTCTGTTTGATATAAATAAGCCGGATTGAAAGCATTCTCCACCCACCATGAGTTACTAAATTCCCAAACTTCATGGGGGTGGGGGGGGGGGGGTGGCGGGGAATGGACTTTGTGAAGGCAACAAGCTAATATGAGAGTAGAAATTGATAGACTCCTTCTGATGGACAAGTGGGTAAAAGCACTTGGTGTATTATCAATCCATGTGAACACCCTCTAAATCACTAATCTGTGCTGTTAGTGTTTCTTGGCTAAAGGTAATAATTGACCTTTAGTGCCCAAGAACTGGTAGGAATAACAAAATCATCCAGGATACCAGCTCCTGATCGCAAGGAAAATATCAAGCACATCTGTGCTACTATTCCATGCCAATATGCAAAACTCTAGGCTCATATAAAGAGCAGCTACTTGGGCAAGGTACCACCAGAGGGAGGGAGCCCAGCAAGAGTGAAACCATATATCTGTAACATTCAACACATTGCAAAGGGAGAGAAAAGGAAGAAATCAGGCAGGAATAAAACAAAGATAAGGAAGGGTGTGGTACGGAGGCTCAATGCACTGAATTGGGAGGTTTGATCCCCAAGGCTGATCACATGAAGATTTTGGTTATTACACAACAAAAGCAGAGGCCAGGTACCAGTTGTGGGAACAAGCAGAGTCACCTCGACCTGTTCTCCTTAATTCCCAGTGGCTGACCACTCAGAGAGACCGAGATCAGGTCAATCATCTACTCCTCTGACTACTGCTGGATTACTAGGAAGACTAGGTGAATTAAATGAGAGGTTTCATACTTTTTTAATAAAAAAGACAGAGAATCAGTTATTTCTGCTCTATTCCTTACCATACAATTGTTTCACCCCCACCAATATTATTCCGAATCTTCTACCACTGCACTGTGTAGGTGTTTTGAAAGCAGGTTTTCAATATACTCACATGGCCATTAGCAACATCCAGTAAGTCCTTAACTCGGCAGCCTTTCACTGGTCCCATCTCATTGCAGATTCCCTCTTCAACCACTACATAATTAGTCTTGTAGGATGTGAGAATCATATAAATATCTTCTGCAGATCTCCGAGAGTACACCTGGTAGATCTGGAGACAGAAAGATCTTCTGAAAACAGATCATTTACAGCAAAGGTCCTGGTTGGGTGGATCTGGAAACTTCATGAAAAGGAACACACATCTGTGTTTTTATACAAGGATATCTCTATTAGTAGTGATATCTGACTACTTTACTAGGAGACATATCCTGGATGAGCCTCAATTTCCTTCAGCTCAATGTGGGCAAAACAAACCTTGAAGTTTAAGCATGTTCACCCATAAAATACACAGTGAATTCACTTTACAGTATACCCTGTGAAGCACAACGACATAAGGTGCTATATCAAATTCAAAGATTATTATTATTATTATCTGTTCCCAAGGAATGAATCATGGGCATATTCAGACAGTGTCAGCACTTGCCATGCTACTGCCAGATTCTTTGCCATTTCACCTGCGGAGGTGCTGGCTTTCTGCAGGGTATGAGTTTGCCCGGGGACACACAGACACATAGACACACAGAGACACAGAGTTTCCTTGAGTTTCATCAATAATCAAAATGCAAGTAACCAGTGAAAGCACAAGTTTTCTGCTGCAAGTGAAGGTGGGAAGCTTCCTAACCTCTGAAGCAGAAAATAAGGACTTGACCCGCAAAACTCAGAGACACTTAATTTTGATTGTAAACCACCTTGATCCCCTCCTGAGCTCCGACTCATATATCCCTTGGCAACATAATAATCCACCTCTTAAATGTAAAGTGCTTTCAAGCGATCGTACGCACTAACTACATGTACTGCTTTCATAATGCATTTTTAGTGTTGTTGCAGCACCTCTTGGGTGCTGTCTTAAACAGGCAGAGAGGCCTGTACTAAATAGTCAAACACACACCAGTGCTAGGTAGAGGGGTCAGTCCACTGACAATGTTGGCATTGGTGACTTAGGGCTGGGACTGGCTACAGCATAAACACAGCATAAACACATCAAATTGGTCAAAATTGTGGAGGGTTTTCTCAATTTCATCCACTGGGGTACAGTTCCAATAGGTGCCAATTCTTCCCACCCAGAAATCAATTCTTCAGTGGACAGATTGAGCTAATAAAAGCACAAGTCAGCTTTAGAGATTTATTTCAGTATATAGCTACACATGGTAATACACAACATGCCATAATTATAGGAGGGAATGGACCTCTACCTGGCCAACTCTCCTACCTCCCCTGGACTTTGATTCCATCAGTCAACACCAAGTCATTATCATTGAGACCTTCAATGACCTCATCTCCTCTGGGATCTTCCCCCCACAGCCTCCAACCTCACAGACCCCCAACCCCCATAGTTCCCTGACTCTGACTGTCTCCTATTTACAATTGATCTTCAGTCCCTCTACACCTCCAATCCTCACCAGGACGACCTGCAGGCCCTCCCCTTCCACCTGGAACAGCGGCCAAAACAATCTCCACCACCACCACCCTCCTCCATCTGCCTGAACTTGTTCTGACATTAAACAACTTCACCTTCAAATCCACCCACTTCTTCCAAGTAAAACGTGTCGCTATGGGAACACATGGATCCCTGTCTGTTTGTAGGCCACCTGGAACACTCTTTGTTCTGGGCCTACTCAGGTCCCCTCCCGATCTGTTCCTCAGATACATCGATTACTGTACTGGAGCTGCTTCCTGGCTCTCGCACTGAGCTGGAACAATTCGCCAATTTCACTTCCACCCCTCCGTTACATTCACATGGTCCATCTCCGACTCTTCCCTTCCTCGACTTCACCATCTCGGGGCATAGATTATCCAGATAGCTTTTACAAGCCCACCAACTCTCACCGTTACTTGGACTACACTTCCTCCCAACCCACTGCGTGTAAAGACTCCATTCACATTTTCTAGTTCCTCGAACCTCCGCTGCATCTGCTCTGATGATGTCACCTTTCACACCAGAGCAGCTGAAATGTCTTCCTTTCTCCTCGGCCGAGAATTCCCCTCCACCATGCTTGCCACTTCAACTCTCCCTTCCACTTGCACTCTGACGTTTCCATCATGGTCTCCTACACTGTTCCAATGAAGCCCAGCGCAAGCTCAAGGAACAGCACCTCATCTATCTGCTAGGGACCTTACAGCCCTCTGGCCTCATTATCAATTTCAACCACTTCAGACCATAAGAACAGCTCTCATCTTCCTATCTCTCGTAACAGCTCACATTCCCCTTCACCCTCTTCAGTGACCATCAGCACATCATCTGGGTCCCAGACACACCCTTTCTCTGGTCTGCCTCTGGTGCCCTCCTTTGTTTTGCATCATTGACACCTCTTTAACCCATCATCCCCTGTCCTCCACCCCACTTTCTCCTTTGTCTTTCTGGCCGCGCCTTCCCTCTCTGTTTGTCCTTAAAACTTCTCCCTACCAACATCCCTCAGCTCTGACGAAGGGTCGTGGACCCGAAACTTTGACCCACTTTCCTTTCTGCATAGATGCTGCCTGACCTGCTGAGTGTTCCAAGCGATCCCTGTTTTTGTTTCAGACTTCCAGCATCTGCAGGATTTTACAATTTAGCAGAGGAGTGCTGTTCATTTGGGGGCAATACTATGACATCTAGAGTAATGTGTCGGTAAGCAGTTATTCAATTCAATGGAAAGTGCTCACCTCTTCTGTTCTTTTTCTTAGGTCCTTATCTGAATATAGTGGATGGGTGGTCACAGTCCGCCCTGTGCACAGCTTGACTGTTCCCATGAGCTGCATGCTGCCAGCCAGCACAGCAGCAGTAGGGGTTTGTTTTCTGTACAACAAGAATAAAGAAGTTGATTAAACGTATGAATTGAAACTGCAGCACTTAGTTGACATAGTTAAGATGTGAGTGGGTTGGGATGGTACAACATGATGTGTTGGTGTGCCAGTGCCTGAGACTGCCCGAAATGTAAGCTCTTCATCTGGACTGGACAGTCAGGTAGGAACAATGTGTAGAGAAGGGGGTCAGCCCCATGTCCACTCGCTCTTGCCTTTCAGCCACTAGCTTCAGAGTAGCACATTCAGTGATTTGATACAGTATTTCTCAACTAATGGTATAGTAGGCAGTGCAGAAAGCACGAGTGAGAAATACATTAATCAAAAGGGAGGTAGATCGGAGCCATTTTAAACATACTAAAGGGTTTTACATAGAATCCACAGCACTGAACCCAAACCATTTGACCCATCTAGTCCGTTCCAGTGTTTATACTGCAGCCATCCTAATCCCTCCTCCTGAGACTCCTCTTATCCCTCTATTTCCTTCTTCTTTGCTTCTGCAGGTTTCTCGGGATTAAGTTTAAAATTGTGGAAATAAACTATATTCTAATGTTAAATATCTACCTTCTGAGATTGCTGAACTTTAGTTTAAAAAGTACATTTTGAATTCTAAAAGATTGTACATGTAGTGTATCCAGACTCTAAAAGGTGTTCGACTTTTTAGAGAGTCTCCTCCACTAACTGAGGTCATTGGGCATCAAAGTAAGACATGAACATGGATTCAAAATTAACTAAACAGAAGGAAGCAGACTGTCATTGTTAGGAGACCTGGGTCAAAATGAGTGGAGGGATTGAACGCGGGGGTCTGTACTGAGATCCCTCTTGTTCCTTGTAAACACGAATAACCTGGATTCGCAGACTCAGTGCAAGGTAGTTGCATTTGCAGATGACAACAAGAGGGGTCGAAATGTGGACTAAGCAGCAGATAGCAAATGTCTTAGAAAGAGAGCTTGATAGGGTATTGACATGGCCTCGCGACTTGACTTCTTAACTGAAAATGTCCATGACATTAAAAAATTGTTAAAAAAAAGCTAATATATTCTATAAATATATCCTCACCAGAATTTTTAGTCCAACAAATATAAAAACATATAGTGTGCATTGTACCACACTTAATATTTTTACTGTGAATTAGCATTACGTGGAAGTGCAACATACAGCATGCTACTGCCGAGAGTTTAGAACTTAGTTACAAATAACACTGCATTATCTGAAGTGAGTTAACTAATCTTCCTGAAGCCACTTACTTAACTACCTGATATCAGCTTCCTGTTACTGAAAGGTACACAAATCTAGAATGATGAATATCCGCAAACATGTTAAATGAGGGTTTGCGTTATATAGCACCTGCAGGTATGAAAGTACTGAACGAGATAAGAGTGAGAGGATGGCAGTGCAGTTAACTAAATGCCAACTGACTGAAATTAAATCGGGAATTTTATCACTGAAAATAAATAGTTCTTTACATTCCTTGCTAAATTACTTCAGCTACTTACAGCCTACCATGTTGCTGCTAGGCAACAAAGGCTAAAGTTTTACGCTGTACAAACAGACCACAATCCTAGGCTCAGAAAAGAATCACACACCAAACATTCTTCTGTGTACAGAGTATTTATATAAATTCTTAAGGATAAATGATAAAACAAAGGTGTAGAAACCAGGTATTGAAGGTATTAATTCCAATATGGTATTGAAGTGGTCAAATACTACACGAAAGGGGAACCACAACAACTTGCATTTATATCATAAGATTGGTCTGGATGAAGATGACCTCTCAGCACACTCAATTTCATCCCTCCAGAACACCTGCCCCGACCATCCCCTCATCACAGCATCAAGCTGCTTTTCAAATGAGTCTTGTGTCCTGGCCCCCACCACACTGTCCTGGCCTCTCGCCACTGAGGAGAGTGAGCATTTCATTCCAGACATCGGGAAATTTTTATTTGTGCAGAACTCCCAGCAGGTTAGTTTATATATGCTTAACCATTGGGATGATCAAAATATTCTCTCTCTTTCTCTACAGCTGTGACTGGATAGTAGAAAAAGGCAATGATTAGAGGCTAAGATTCTGCTAAGACACGAGGTTAAATGATAATAATAATCCTTGCATTTGATGTAGTGTCTTATCACGTCGTTGAGACGTCTCAAAGCACCTCTGACAAAGCAACACGGCCCTAGCACTGTATTGGAAGAGCTAGACTGTGTGATTCCAAGTCTTGATATGGGGCTTCAAAGCGGTCAGAGCGCTATGTACTGCTATGCAGGCTGATGTCCTGCTTCTGCAACAAAGTAATGGACCAACCAGTTAAAACATTGCTGTAAATGAAGTTGGTACAGGTTGTTATGACGCTCAGCTGTATGCAGAGTGGAGGCTGCTGAAAAGAGCCTGATAGACATGGTTCCAGCTCGGCACGAGGCCTTCTGCACTAACTAAGAATCTGCTCTGCGTCACTCCGGGACCTGCCTTTGTTTTATCTGACTGTGTCCAACAAGCCATCTGAGCTGGCCTACAAAAGGAGGGTCATGGTCTGCCTGAAGAAATTGGACCACAAGATTGTGTACCCCCACTCCTCATTACACTCACAAATTGGTGATTAAATGCACAATAATAACAAAAGCTGGTTCTAATTAGTACTCCATGGAGTTAATTCCCTGAAAGTTTGATTGTTTAGTTTATAGTTTAAGCCCACCTCAAGACTTTGACCGCATTTCAGTCGTCTTTTTCGCACCCACCCCAAATCTCTTTAGCTCCCTCTCCCCCACTACCCCTGGCTCAGATTGTGAATCACTTTGAGACATTCTTCAAAGTGAAAGGTGCAATACAAATATAAATTGTATTATATAGGGCTAAATACAGAGTGACTTTTCAGGGCTGGCTATGTGCAGTAAAATATTCTTCACAATACATTCTTAGTAATGTTCTTCACATTACGAAGAGCTCGTCGGAAAAAACATCAGTAGGAATGCTGACGGAAATAGTGCCTCAACATGCCAGGCCTGTCTACCACAGGGAATACTACTGACTGCGAGATCATGGTCAAAGCAGGAATTGTATAGGTTACTGTGAAGCACATTGGGTTCCCTGAAAAAGTCTCACTTTACGTACCTGGATGGGAGGCAGCATTGCCTCTACCATGTTTCTCCAATGAACATTTTCTCAGCACTGGTACAGCAACAAAATAAAAGGCAGTGTTTGCGCAAAATGTTTTAATCTCCTCGAAAATGTCAAAACATTCTTTTGGAAAGGAAAGAATTAAGTCTTTCTGATCCACTGTGACAAACAGGATCCCCAACAACAAATAGCAGCAACAACAGCAGTAACACACACTCTATTTCATTCAGGAATTGAGCAGGAAGATGAGACTTCGGTTTAACGTTTTACACTAAGGATGGCTCCAACAATGCAGCACTTCCAGGGTTTCCCTATCACTGCACTGGAGTATCCGCCTGGATTACATGAATTCAAAGTGGGACTTGACCCATGATCTTCTGACTCAGAGCTGAATATGCTACCAACCGAGTCAATTTGACTTAATTATATCTTAAAAAGGTTTGATCCTGTCCTTAACCAATCACTAAGCCTACATACCTTCCAGTCTGTGTGCTTTACCCTCCGTAATCCAGTTTTACTAACACCAATTATAGTATTGCAACTGCTGTCGTGACTAAGATCAGCTAACTCAGGCCAGACTGGGACGACATATTTAACACCATCTAATTTGCCTCACGTGAAAGAAGCACAAGGCAAAGATCAGATACGTTATATAGTGCAGGCACAAAGGTACACCTCACCTGATCCAATTCATCAATTCCACTGTATCAGTATCATAGAATTCTTGAAGTTCAGAGAGTTCATCCATAACTTCTGGAAAGAACTGAGAAAAAACAAGGAGAGAACACCATTGTCTGAATCATTTGCCTTTACTCTAACACACCATCTTTTTACAGTGGTTAGCATTGTAGCCAATAAATGTTATCTATTCTCTCTCTCTTTTCCCAGACATTGTTGCTTCTCGTCACCCCAAGGTTTCGCTATTCTGGGACACCGAGTATCTGCAATGCTGCTCGGCAAGTAGTGGCTCAATAATAAGACGGTGAATCAGTAACAGCACTGACATTCTCGCTTGGACCAATCTATCCCTTTTGCCTTGCAGGTGGCAGACAAACCAACATTTTGTTTGACTGCTGACCAGCCAGCCTTTGTCTCCTCAATCCCAGTTGAGTCCCAGACCTCACTTACCTCCCTTCCAAGGAAGTTGGTTTTGAAAATGACACAGTGCTCATTTCTAACAACCTTGAAAGGATGAGTGGATCCACCTGAACCCAGAACCTTCTCATCCCAAGTTTGGTGCTTAACTAACATGAGCGACAACAGATGTTCCATCAGCAGAAATGTTGCCGGAAATAGGCCTCGACATGCCAGGCGTGTCTACCGCGGGGAATTTAAGTGCAGTAGGTTAACTAGGTTAATATCTAGGGATACTAAGATGGGATCTCACATCTCCTACTGCCCAAAAGCTAACATACATGTGGTTCACATACTTTTCAGTTACTGCAAAACGTTTAGTGATATACTTACATCCCTCCACATGCTGAATCCAATTATTGTTGGAACTGCGGTACTTAACATGAGAGCCTAGTTTAAAAGCACAAAGGATTAATTTTCAATACGCTTTCTATCTAAAACAAACAGCTTCTTGCTTCAGGTATATTGCATATTGTTCAATGGATAATTACTATCTCTCAGTCAGACAAGAGGCTGGAGTGCACAGAAATCTCTTGCTGTGGTTAACACTTTACAGCCCAGATGCTGGAACTCACAGCAGCAGAGTTTGTTTGGCAATTCTGGGAGGGAGGGGAATAAGAGGTGGGTGTGGAGAACACAGGGACAGGTTGGCAGAAACAAAGCCACGAGAGACTCGAAAGGGGTATTGTATAATTACTTGCAAAGCATACAGCTATTTCAGTTACAGACTGATGTATAATTAACCAACGATCAAGACTCAAATCTCATTTGTAGTAATTATTATATTGTATATTATGCCCTAGTTTTAACAACTTGAACTTATATAAGCCTTCCATGAAGGATAATTGTCTTGAAGCGCTTAAATCCTTTAGAATAAAAATACAGTAAAATTTTCTAATATTGCAGAAAGAGTAAATTGTGCCCACTTTGCAACAGCAACAATTTGCATGTGTATCGCGCCCTTCACATGAGGTAGCATCTCGGAGCACTTAAGTTTTATCAACTGCAATAAAAGTTAAGTAAATTATATGAATGCAAAGCAAATTTTACAAGTGCCTAGCTAGCTGCAAGGCTATTTCGCAATGAATCGACAATCCAGCCTCAATAGGTGGAAGCGCAACAAATAATGTTTGTCCCTCCCTAACACCTTCTCCCCTACGTTATTTAGGGAAGATTTGACACTCACCAAGGTGAACGCGGGCATAGGAACATTGTCTTACTTCTTAAGACAACTGAGCAAAGTGGACAAGCACCAATAGCAAGAGGATCGAATCTGGCTTCACTGGGGCACTGACAACCTTACTGTGAACATCACAAGAGCTGTTACAAGAAATAGAAAGTGTACAAGCTCCAAATAAAGAGAGGCTATTTCCACGAATTGGCAAGTCAGGGTTCCATCCTCAGCAACAGCTGCTATGCCCTTGATCAGAACACAAATTTGCCATAAAAATACAAGTTCAAACAGAGGCATACTATATCCAAATGTTTATTTTGTGTGCTTTTGACACTCAGTTTAAGAAATTCAGGAAAAAAAGTCACTGCAACATTATTATTGCTGAAACTATAAGTAAAACAGCAGCAATTTATAACTAAAAAGGCTTAATTTGATAAGAATCAAAGAGAAACAGGCTGAACTCACCAGAAACACTGGAGGTATTGTTTTCAGCCGGAACCACTTAAACACAGTCAACCAGAGCTGAGGAGCACAAACACCAAAGGCAGTGAACATACAGGCGTAAGGTGTCCACAAATACTTCAACCTGGGAAGGACACAATGTGCAGTAACAGGTGTTACAGGGCAGGACATTATTCAGAACAGTTCAATCAACAAAATACAGTCACTACATATTACAGTAAATCCTGTGAAGTGCTTTAGATGTCCTTCTGACGTGAAAAGCGTTAAATCGAATGCAAGGATTATTATTGTAAAGGAAGGTAAACAGTGCCACCTGCTGGCCGTTTGCAGAACCACTTCACTTTCCTTTCGCAACACAAGTTACCAACTTAATTTGTATGTATGTTTTTGCAGTCTAAAAACTACTGCACAAAAGAAAAAGAAAATGGAAATGTTAATATACACGGTCCCTTTCATGCACTGTGACCATTAATGGGGAATAACTGCCTCCTAAGAAACTTTAACCCAAAGATCTCACAAGAATAAAGCAACACCAGCAGAAGGCAGCCATTCCTTACCATAGAAACCACTATTTGTATTACACATAAAACTAGTTTAATAAAACAGGAGTTCATTCCCACTCCACATAACAAAGATGTGTATTATCTATAAATCATTAAGTAAGTCACTGAATTTTACTGGCACATATTATTAACACCTCGGCTGTCCTCGCGAACGGTGCAGAAATAAGGTGAAACGGGCAAAGCAATCACTCAAAGGCCTAATGTTCATTTTTTCTATTAATTGCTCACAACAGCCACCATCTCTCACCTCTGAATTTTAATCTCTCTTCTAACATCAAAAAGAACTTGGCCTCACTATCTCCTCTCATCTCAAGTGGGATTATTATAATATGTTAATATCATATTATCATCAAATCTCTTCTGAATTCAAATCAGCCTCCGTGGAGCTCTTTCTTCTTTACTGCTTAACATTCCTCATCAGAAAACCAGCTGCCAAATTGAAACTGAATTTTAAGACTTCTGGAATTTTGCACTTCAATCTGAATTCAATGATTTTAAAGCTAAGACTGTGAGAAATGTCAACAACAACAACTTGCATTTATATAGGGCCCTTCACTCAGGGAGGGTCTCGGAGTGCTTAACATTGGTGTGGTTTGACTTTGAGCTGGAAGGGGAGGGATGGACGTGACCGAAGGCACAGCCAAAAAGGAAACACTTCAGGTGTGATATTAAGACGGGCAAAGAGGGGGCAAGACTTAAGGATTGACGGAAGGACTCAGATCTTTAATCGGTAATGATCCTCTATTTCTCTCAATGCCTCAAAGACACAGTTTATAAATCTCTCACACATCTCTCGCCTCTGACGGTTCAGCTCTAATCTTCCTTCTTCGATTACAAGTCGTGGCCTCACTATCTCCTGCAAACTCAAAGCGGATTATCACATCTCCTCTGTTGTCAAAGCAGCTCCTTCCTCTTTCATGGCCAACATTCCCACCGACCCCCCCCCCCACCCCACCCCTTCAACACTGGAACAGTGATCCCATAGCTGGACAGGCTCTTCGAGCACGTCTGCCTCACCTCAAGGCAAGGTACATGAAAAGGTTTGCTGTTTAATAGGCAACCCTTCACTCTCATCTGTCGCCATCCTATCTCAGTCTGCCTAAACCTTTTCTATCTGTTATGGTCAATACTCTCCTGAGCTTTCTTTGCGTGTTTCTATCAAGGTCTAAATATGCTGTCCCCTCTAGAGTTCCCTCCCAGCTTTCTCACGATGTTATAAATCAAACTTCATCTCAATGTCTCATTCTCTAATGTTTTCTGCCCCCAGGATTCCTAACCTTTAGTCATTCTGTCCTCATGCAATTCACAAGCTGTTGATAATAATAATAATCCTTGCATTTGATACAGCGCCTTAGCATGTCTTTGACACGTCTCAAAGCGTTTCACACAATAATAATAATGCACAAACTTCTCATTTTTACTATTGCTCCTTTTAGCGTTGGACATCTAGTGTCCTGGACCACAGGCCTTGGCTCTTTATCTTGGTTTCTCAGCAAAAGAGACAAAGCATTGTGAAACCTCAGTGATTGTACTCACCCCTGGAACATCAGTGCCAGCGAGCCAAACAGCACCGTGTGGAACATGTGGTAAACTACCTCCGGCCTCTGCCCAATCATTGTGTTCTCCAGAGAACCATCACTCGTTTGAGGCACATTACTGCAGGAGAACAAGGCAACCGAGAATTAACTCATCAAGGGGATCTGTCCATCTGTGGCACAAAGTGACTTTAGAGGTGCTTCCTGTGCAAGTCATGCCAGTACGCAAGTCTTTAGTTAACTTAAAATTTCTCCTGAACAATGTGACTGCCTTTACTATAATTCATTGTCCTGGGCAAAGTGCATCAACAACAACAACAAGATTACATTTGTATAGCGCCTTTCACGTTGGGAGGATATCCCAAGGCGCTGGACAGTATACAGAATTTCAGACCCGAGCTGGGGTTGGGGGGGGGTAAGGGAGGGGAGGGGAAGTGGGGGTGACCGATGGCATGGTCAAAGAGGAGGGTCTTGAGGAGGGACTTGAAGGAGGCTAAGGAGGGGGTGAGGCGGAGTGATTGGGGGATGGAATTCCAGAGGTTGGGAGCAGAGTGGCTGAAGGCTCTCCCCCAATGGTGGGGCGGGTGGGTCGGGGGAAGTAGAGCAGGCCAGAGCCGGCTGAGCGGAGGGAACGGGCGGGTTGGTAGGAGGTTAGGAAGTCACAGGGGTAGGGTGGGGCGAGGCCATGGAGGGCTTTGTATGTGAGGACCAGAATCTTGAACTGGATCCTCTGAAGGATAGGGAGCCAATGGCAGCGCAGGTCATGGCTTGAATGTGGGGGAGAAAAGACAGTTGAGGGTCGAACAAGACATCTAGGTTCCTGCCTGGCTTGGTGAGTTGAAGTGTGCAACTATGGAGGTTGATGTTACCAGAGAACTGAGGTGCTGAGGCGCTGGTGCGAGTCAATCAGGAGAGCCTCAGTCTTGTTCACATTCAACTGTAGGAAATTTGCCCTCATCCAGGATTTGATGTCCGACAGGCAGTCTGTCAGGACAGCAGTGGTCCTGGAGTGAGGGTGGAGGCAGAAAGATAGAGTTGGGTGTCATCCGCATACATATAGAAGTTGACTCCATGTCTGCGGATGATGTCACCAAGGGGGAGCATGTAGATATTAAAGAGGAGAGGGCCAGATCTGACAGTGCGGGGGCTATAGGAGAAACCGTTAGAGGCAACGAAGTGGAGACGGTGAGTGAGATAATCTCTCTCACCATATCATTACAATGATGCCCTTCTGACTCTCTCAAAACAGCTCAAATTTATGTGAAAGAAATGTTTCAAAGGGCATTGCAGAATGAAATTAAAATTGGCATGAAGGGTGTTCTACAGACAATCCCAGCAGTTAATAAATGGGGGAGTGAATTTAGATGAGGAGAGGGAAAAAGAACCTATGAAAATTATGTGAATTCATTTTTTTGAAAAAAGTTTACTTTCAAGAAAATGGTCTAAAGATAGAAATCATCTCTTATGAGTTTGCAGTTTGAATAACATTGCTGTCTATCTATATCACACTATGTGGAATCCATGTGCAAACAAACACTTGCACAAAGGGAATTACAGATACCCTGAATAATGCAATTAACCAATAAAAACAATTTATTTCCTTTTCATTGGCTGTATAATTAAGGACACCTACTGTAATTTCCTCTGACATGTTTTACACATGGTTTGCATATGGCGCACAACAGATCCCAATGTTATTCATATTCTAGTAAAATAGCATGTTGTGTAATCACAGAGCACTCCTTTAAATGTCAGGAGAGATCAATCCGTCTATTTCCCCTAACCCCGGAGTCCCTAAGCTGGATTTCTCCATACATACCAGAATTTCTTGAAAACTACTTCGAAGGTTGAGAAAAGGCAGATTAGCAGTGCTGTCACACAGAAGGGAAGAAGACAGGTGTGCGTAAGACGGATAAAGAAATCCTGCGATGGGCTCTGAAAGGTTTCCTGACACAGCAGCAAGTTTGTATTGAAGTCCCTGTCAATGAAAGGAGAAAACGTGCAGACAATCAGAAAACTTCCCTGTACAACTGTAGTACGTCACTTCATGGAGCTCTGTAGGTTAGCACTAGACTTGATTTCAAATCCTCGGCTACCCAATCTTTCACGTTTTGTCCACAAAAATAGTCAATTCACTTTACAGTATATTCTGTGAGGCGCTTTGAGATGTCTCAAAGACGTGATAAGGCGCTAAATCAAATGCAAGGATTATTATAATATATTGATAAAATGAACTGTTTCTGTGAATAAAAACAGAGAGCTGGAAAAACTCAGCAGGTCAGGCAGCATCTATGGAGAAAGGAAAACGAGTCAACGTTTCGGGTCCACGAACCTTCGTCAGAACTGATGACGAAGAACTGAACTGACCCTTCGTTAGAACTCACTTTCCTTTCTCCATAGATGCTGCTTGACCTGCTGAGTTTTCCCAGCTCTCTCTGTTTTTGTTTCAGATTCCACCATCTGCAGTATTTTGTGTTCTGTTCATGTTTCTGTGAATATATGTTAAGAGATTCTGCTCTAGATTTATGAGCATAAATTGTTGAATTATGTTAATTTGTTGAATTCAGATTTAACTTTGAAGTCGGTTTTCTGTAGTTCTTAAAAGAAATTTGAATTACATAGAAACATTACAGTATGGAAACAGGCCATTTAGCTCAACTAGTCTTAGCCAGTGTTTGTACTCTACCTAAGCCTCCCCCACCTAATGTCCCTCTATTTCCTTCTCCTTCAGGTATCCATCAAGTTTCCTCTAGCTTCATAAATGGGTCACCCTGCAACATATACACTTAACAAGCAGATGAAGCACACACATATAGCACAAGTGTTTATTGATACTACATTAAAATAAGACTCTAAGCTTCATCAATACCTAGCACAAACATTTCAAACAATAAATAACCATTGCATTTGATAGAGCGCCTTTCACATCAGGAGGATGTGCATCTTATGAAAGGAAGAGACAAGTGCTCCAGGATTAACTGGTATTGTGACAGGAATAAGCTCAACATTACCTTGTAGTGTTCAAGTCAAACTTTGCTTCAAAGAACTTTAAAATGTGTTCATTTTCTTCTTCGGGGATCATTTTCTGAGTATTCAAAATGTAAATGATAAATTTAAACTTTGCAGTCAAAGTCAATTATACAATAGTTACAAAATCTCGTAAATGGTTGGTTTAGTACCCTCAGTGTTGCCTGCAAAACCTAACTTACTAGCGGTATTCCCATGATAATCACATTTTCATGCTTTGATGTTACTAAATGTCTGAGTCTCTTACCCACCTCCTTATAAGTGAGGCACAGCTATATTAAAGGGTATTAAAAACAATGTTCCCCTGCAGCTGTCTCTTCACGTCTGCATACATTCAATTGATCAAAATGATTGAGAAAAAATTGATGAAATAATCAACTGGAAAAAACAGTTTAGACATGTTGTTCAGATGTATTATTTTACAATATCCAGCAGGGCAAGAGGCAATCTTCAATAAACTAGTGCAAAACATGTGACAAATCTAAAGCCCATAGAAAGCTGCTGTTTCTCTCCAATACAGTACTGCACTTCTACTTACCTTGATCACAAGGTTTAAAGTCAATGCAACTGTGAAAACCAAGTAGAAATGAAGCAGTAATTTCATCAGCCTTACTACAAAGTGGCCATTTTTCAGATTTTGCTGTCAAACAAAAACAAGAGAGAAAATAATTAGAATTAAGGCTCGTCAATCAGTCCCTCCACCCACACCCCCCCAGCTCCGACCACTCCTCACAGCTCTCATCCCCAGCTCGGGTGCCCGCACAACAATATCAAACTCTTTGGGAAGTCCTCCCAATGTGAAAGGCGCTATATAATTGTAAAGTTGTATTTTATTGGAGAGAATTTCCATTTCATTAAAGAAAATCTGACCTTGTTCAAGTATTAAGCTCCAGTCAAATGAATTCACAAAGTTGATAGTAGCCGTGAATATTTTTGATAACTAAGGAGGATGTGAAATGGAATCCATTATTGTTGAACTCAAATGAAAAGTGGAATCCTGTAGCAGTGATTTAACGCACTCAACTCGCGAGCGAGAGGACCTGGGTTTGATTCCTGAGCAGAGTGAAATGTTAGGTAAGTTTTCTTATTCCACATGCCTCTGTTTTACCTAGCAGTAAGTAGGAACCTGGTTGTAAGCCAATTGACGGATCATTTTCCAGGGGTAATAATCCCTCCCTAAATGCACTCAATCCACCAATGTTTGTTGGGCACTGCTGTACGTAATTGGCTGCCGTGTTTCGCCCACAAAATACACAGTCAATCCACTTTACAATACATTCTGTGAAGCGCTTTGAGTTGTCTCAGGCCCTATATCAAATGCAAGTATTAGTATTATATTGCAAAAGGCAAAACTTTTTGAAAAAAGGACCCAAGTCTGGTTCAGCCACCTGAATGTACTTTGCAAGCTGTGAGGCACCTAGGAAGCTCAGCAAAGGGGAAGCCAGCAAAGCAGAATTTCTGAACTGCAAAAAATATCCTAATCCAAGGCACACCAAATACATCCTGTATACATCAGTCACCTGCAAATAAAAAGACAATCCTTCACTATTTTACAACGGCATTAGCATTCCCACACAAAAATAACAAAACATTTTTACACTGAAATGATTTGTGTGAATCAAGAACATTTGGGGGATTCGCTGAATTTCTCTATTGTTATTCAAATAGGTAGCAAAGTCACTTTTGTACATCTTGGATTTCTTTTTAAATTACAATTATGTAGTGTGAAATCTTCTAGGATAGTCTGTACATTAAAACCCTTTTATTAAGCTCTCTGATTATAACCATGACCTCAAATCTAACTCACGTCGCTCAGGGCTCCCACAGTAATTAAGCAAGCATATAAAAAGTACCCTCTTCTGAGGATTCTAGTAATAGGTTTTGCAAAGATTTCCAAAGACAACTTTATGAATAAAGTCCAATATGGCTGAAAGATTGATTGCACTGTAACTTGAAATTTATTCCACCGAGACTTGCATTAAAAATGTAGACGGATATTTGGAAATGATAGATTGGATCACCCTAACCTTTCATCCTTTGTTGGAGAGCACAATATAGCTTTATTCAAATGTTAACCTGCCTCACGCTGATTACAATTTTGCAACAAAAAGTTAAGACATCCCAACCACAATTACAATACAAATTTATATAACGCCTTTCATGTTGGGAGGGTGTCCCAAGGCAGTGGACAGTTCAGGGTTTGAATCCAAGCTGGGGGTCAGGGCAAGGGCTGGAGAAGATGACCGAAAGCTTGGTCAAAGAAGAAGGTCCTTGAAGGAGGCAAGGGAGGGGTGAGTCTTCTGAAAGGATTCCTAGATGAAGTCCTAGAGAATGGGAGCAGATAAGCTGAGAGCCATGCCACTGATGCTGGGGAAGCAGGCCAGTGCCCGCTGAGGGGAGGGAGCTGCCAGAGGGTTTGAGAAGGTCGTAGAAGTAGGGTGAGGCAAGGGATTTAAAGGTTAGATCCAGGATCTTGAATTCGATCCGTTTGGGTATGGGGAGCCAGTGAACTGTCCTTTCTCCCCCACATCCGCGCAATGACCGGCACTGCCTACCACCACCTCCGCAACATTGCCAGACGCCACTGCCTCACCCCTCAGGCTGCTGAAACGCTCACACACACATTTGTCACATCAAGACTCGATTACGGAAACTGCCTCCTCATTGGCCTTCCCAACTCTTCCCTTCCCTTCATAAGCTGCTCTTCCCTGCAAAACTCTGCTGCTCGTGTACTCTCACGCACCAGGCACCCTGACCCCATCACTCCCACCCTCGCCTGACTCCACTGGCTCCCCATCCCTCAGAGGATCGAATTCAATATCCTCGTCCTCACTTTCAAGGCCTCCATGCCCTGCTCTCTGACCTGCTGACTCCCTACCAACCTGCCCGCTCCCTCAGTTCAGCGGGCTCCGGCCTGCTCCGTGTCTCCCGCCCGACCCGCCCTACCATTGGTGGCCGGGCTTTCAGCCTCTCTCCCCCCACACTCTGAAACTCCATCCCACAGTCCCTTCGCCTCGCCTCCTCCCTTGCCTCCTTCAAGGCCGGTCTTAAGACCCTTCTCTTCGATCGTGCCTTCGGTCGCCTTCCCACCTCTCTTTCCTTCCCTCACTGCTACACCACCCCTCCCCCATGCTCGGGTCCCGACCAAAAAATCTTAAGATTAAAGGTTACAAAAAAAAGTTTTAAATGAACGTCTATAACCAGCAGCCCCCATCCCGACCCAACTGTCCAGCGCTTTGGGACGTCCTCCCGACGTGAAAGGCGCTCTATAAATGTAATTTTGTTGTTGTTGAGCCAGGTGAGGTGATAAACTTGTGGAACTCATGCAGGAATGGATATCAGCTGCAGAGGACTAGATAATCTGCATTTTAAGAAAGGAAGAGGTGAGTAGTCAGTGAACAGAGCGTTGATGTAATCTAGCCTGGACATGATCAACATGTGGATTAGGGTCTCGGTGGCCTGAGATGTAGTGATGGAGGCCGGCAATATCACGGAGGTGGAAAAGCATAAACGTGAGGTTTAAAGGACAGTTGAACAAGACATGAGCTTCCACTCAGACTCTGTGAGGTGGAATGTCCAAGTGGTTTGAAGCTGTCAGCGCCTGTTGATGGGAGCCAAACAGGAGAGACTCTGCCTTGTCAATGTTCAACTGAAGAAAGTTAGATATCGCTTTCCACAAAATCATCTATTGAATTTGATGGCTCAGGTGCTGACATTACACATGGGGGCTGCTGGTTTTAGATGTTCATTTAAAACATTTTTTTTTAAACCTTTAATCTTCAGATTTTTTGCAACCCGTTTTGCAACAACAAAAATAGCCAAATTTCTAGCCGTAATGTGGCTCAGGACATCGCTTCCTGCTTGCTGCACATGTACAGTCATTTTTGTAGTTCAAAATGATTTTTAGAAAAAGCAAAAATAAAATGAGGGGAATTAATTTTCCTCAATTTGGAGAAAATGAAAAAACCTGATGAATACCAAATTTTACTGACTAAAATCAGAAACCACAAGCCTAATTATACAGTATGAATCTGACTGGCAAGAGAGTATGACATTTACAAAACCAACTTTGAGACTGCAGAAATGCAACATTTTCAGTAACCCGATGTAATAGAGAATATAGATGACACCAGAGTGGTGAGACACAAGTTCAACTGCTCATCGAGACCACCGAACCATATGACACACACTCACAGACCACACACTTGTGGCAAATATTAGCATGCTCAATTTCAGAGAAAACAGGAAAAAAAACAGTGGAGAAATCCCATAGACCCAGCTTCACAGGTTAGACTTATTTACCAGCCCACATTGTCAGGCTCCTACAGAGCAGTTTTAAAGCAATGGAATTTGGAAGAACAACCGTACTAGTGGAATCAATTCAATGCTACTGCACTGCTAAGCAACTGTGAATGGTCACAAATTCAACTGTAGCATCAGAAGAGAGTTAGTGAAGTCATTCTATAAAAAAATGCTTGTGCAAATACAGTGGAAGCTGCTTAAGTTGGACACGTCGGGGATTGCTTGTTTTGTCCGAGGTTAACCGAAGTTTCCTTACCTCTTTCCACCCAGCAGAGGAGCGATGCTGTTCCAGTCGGACGGGAAGGGGGCCAATTAGCAGTAGCTCTGAGGTGACTGACAGCCTGAACCAGGTTGTGAATGGATGAGCACTCCACCCATTCACATGCGGGTCCAGCTATCAAATCAATCGCAATCTGACTCTCCCATCTCCATCCCAGAGCTGCTCGAGCAGACACACAGTGAGTTGACGCAGTGGCGACCAGAGCGGCATTCTGTCTGGATTAACTACATTTTTTCTGAATTAACCGTCATATTTAAAACAGGCAAGATTACAAATGAATCGGGGCCGGCCATTTTGTCGAATTTACCTGACGTCCGAGGTTAACTGGCGTCTGGATAAAGTGCTTCCACTGTATTTATCGAATGACTAGAGGTCAATTTTCAATGGCTGATCTTTGACTGATCATCCACTAACTAATAAAATAATTCCTGCAGTACAGTTGCTGCATTCCAGCACCCACCTCTCCCTCTCCCCCCACACCTCTCAGCAGGAATTATACGTTAGTTCTTCCATACCTTACGGGTTTGAACCAGATCCAGGCAATCCACCAAGAAAAGACTTATGGCTTGTACAAACAGCACATAGTGACTGATCTCCCACATCATTATAAAGGCAAATGTAGAGGCAGACATCAAGAGATATGAAAACATCTAGAAAAGGAAATGGGGAAAAAGCAGCAGGAACATTTAGGATTTATCATAGCTGATCCTTTTCAGACACATTTCTAATTTAATGAATTAAACTAAGTCATGAGGATGTAAATATCTCCAACATCGAGGCTCTGACTTTGAATCCAGCCCAAACTGCTGGGATTAAAGTCTCCTCTGCTGGATGTAAGCGAGACTACATAAAATGAGATTGGAATGAATGAATGATGTATTCTACAGGGACAAAAGCAAGTCAAGCATAAATCCATTCTGGTTTCTGTCACCTTCAGTAGAAACTGACAAATTTCTTATGTCTTTGATATGTACGAATGATTGACACAATTCAGTCTGGCTCTACTCTACACCCTTTTCAGCCAGTGAAATTTTTTTTACAACGGTTTCTTAACAACCAAGACGAAATTCCTCATTCTTCCTTAGATTCAGCCAATTCAGTATTTTCATTCACAAAATACAGTCACTCCACTTTACCATATATCCCGTGAAACTCTTCGGGATTCCTCCCGATGTGAAAGACGCAAAACAAATGTAAGAATAATTATTATTAGCAATAGAGTATTATTAATAACAACCAACACACCACTAACAACAACAGACAGGAACTTGCTTTGTTTCTTTTGGAGAAAAATTAACACTCCCTCCCCTCACTTCCCTGAACTCTAAATGATTACAAAGTTTATGCAAACAGATACAAGAGTGCAATGCCACACTCTTGCAGCAGTGATGCTTCAACAAAGTTAAGTGTTCCACATGATAGATAACTAGCTCAACTCTTGACAACATTATTAATTGCTAGGAGATTACAAGAGATTGGATGAAGAAAGGCCGTTGGGACATTCGACCTCACCCTTCCAGACTACAGTACTTCCCATCATCTTCCCTTTTCAGCAGAAAGTCACATAGGCACAATTTGGAAAATAATACTTCTATGTGACAACAACAACTTGCATGTATATAGTGCCCCTCACGCAGGATAGAGTGCCAGAGTGCTTTCAGGAAGTATCACCCAAAGGTAAAATTACTATCAGTAAAAAAAAATTCAGCTTCTTCTCTTTTTTTTTTGGTCAGCCGCGTGTCTGACACTCTCAGGAACACATCTTTGTTCTTAAGACTAGCCTAACCACATAGCATTCTACATATGCAAGCAACCTATGCACTGGAATTTCCTTGTGTTTGGAATTGTGCAATTCCGAAAGTGTTCTTGCTCTTTAGCAAGAGCTTGGGGATCCCACAGTGTCTATTGCTGCTGGGATTCAACCAGCTAAACCTCATAACTTGTCATTGAGATCGTTGTCTGGCAAGGTTCTCGCTGTTTGCCCAGCTAGGTCTTGCAGTGTCAACAGGAGTCTATTGCCCCTAGTGACTGGTCTACCCCTCCAGTCCTACTGATGAGCCAGGCTGGAGTACAACAGATACCAAGCTCAGGAACTGGGCTACCAAGAATGGGCTATCAAATGGGTTGACTAGATTCCAATACTCCGTTGCCTAGAACGTCACCTTAGAGCTAACTCAGTCTCAGGGAGACCCTCTATTCCTCCTACTCCCTCAGCAGGAGGATAGTCACTCACTGGCCATTTGACATCCAACTCAAACCAATCAATTGGTGGATACCAAGCCCTCAATATATAATAATAATAATAATCCTTGCATTTGATATAGCTTTTCACGTGGGGAGGACGTCCCAAAGCGCTTCACAGAATACACTGTAAAGTGAATTGACTGTATTCAAAGCCGAGTACAAGGCTTACTCAACACCAACTGCTTAATCCAGTCCTCACATGAGGGCTTTGGCAACAGACATACCCACCATGAAGTAGACTCCACCTCAAGAGCGATTAGCAACAGATCAGTGTAAATCAGAGTCCTATCTCCCTGCAACCGTTTTCTCCTATTTACCACAAATCCATGTCACTGCTTGGGCCTGAACTACAAATGATCTGAAGGAAACCCTCTATGCCAAGGAGCTTCAAACCACGAAGGAGAATCGTTTGGACAAATATTTTATGTGCCACAAGTTTAACCTCTGAGTTGGGACTTTGCTATCATTGAAGTGGACAAGAACGATAAGAGTATTCTTCTGCCCTCCTCAACCTGGTCCTCAAATAAACATTTGACACAAACTGAAGTATTTCCAAGAGTGTATTCCTGTGCTATTACTTCTTTAACTTCCTCACACTCACCTCCATGGTGGAGTTGATGTTGATCTTCAGATAGCTTGTGAGAGCAGCAACTTCTAATGCAAAATATGGTAGTGCCCAGTTCTCCCTTAAAGGAATGGCGTATTCCACTCGAGTCGTGTCTGTCCTAAAATATGCAAAACAGAAACAGTATCAGTTAAAGCACAAGCAATTTAGAATAGTAAAAAGCAATGAAAATGTTGCAACAAAAGCTATGGTTTACATGGCTGGGTAATGAACATACTAATTCGGCCATTGAGGAGAGATGAACCCTGTGCTCGCTTACTTTAATATCAACCAGTTTAAAAAATTGGTCATTCGCTCCATAGCCTATTGTGAGACCTCGCTGTGCGCATATTTGGCTGCCGCATTCGGCCACTCAAAAAAAGTCACTCCACTTTACAACATATCCCTTGAAGCTCTTTGGGACATCTTCCTAATGTGAAAAGCTCTAAACCAAATGCAAGGATTATTATGATGATGATTCTTATTATGATAACTGGTGGTTTGAAGTGCAGCACAGTGATGCAATTTAGTAGCGCTCTGACACACCATATTAGCAACAGTGATTATAGACCTAAGTAACCATCAAAAAAACATTGGAAGGACAGCATTTCCCATTCCCTATGCTAACGGTTTCCACCTTGTTGTAGTTACACAGTGGCACTGCAAAAGTAAGTCATCTCCACACCTTGGTCAGGAGCACTCTCACTTCTGGGTCAGAAGATAACGAATTCCATCCCCACATTCAGACTTTAAGATCACAATTTTGACTGAAACTCCAATGAAATGCAGACAAAGTGCTGCATTGTCAGAGATACCAATTTTCAGATGAGATGGTAATCTGATATCCCTTCTGCCTATTAGATGGCCGTAAAAGATCCCATCACGTTATTCAAAAAGAGAAGGGAGTTTCTTCCAGTGTTAGGCCAACAATCCCCCAGATAAACTGGTCATTCACTTCAGCCTTGTCCCACATAACTGTTTGTGGACTTTTCTGTGCACAAATGGCTGTTTGCATAGAAACAAAGTCGGAAGTTCCAGTATCATAAGGAAGCAGTATATTCTGTGAAGCGCGTTGAGACATCTCGAAGATGTGATAAGGTGCAATATCAAATGCAAGGATTATTATTATTATTAAGTGGCCTTAGACAGAATAAAAATGCACAAAAATACTTGTGAGCAAAGAGTGTCTTTATCACACATTGTTAAATCATAAGAAAGACAAATCAAAGATTGCAATTTCAGTCTCCAGGTTGTCTCACCGGTTGATTATGTACCACACGACTGTAAGCATGCCTGCCATCCACGTCCCACTCAGCATCCAGCTGGTGATATAAAGTGCAGTCACATACACCGCTTGGAGCCCAAATATAATGCCAATGTAAAAGTAAACTGGATCAATCACTTCCTGCAAGAGATGAGGTGATGGGGAAAAATAGGACTCAGCAACAACAGGTTTGGCACATAATATATTCACAGAGAATTCACCTTAACTTAAGCATGATAAGGAAGGCAGGTAATTGCTTTGAGTCATTTCCATTGATTAGAAAGAAGCTCATAAATAAAAACGGACCTGAAGATTTTCACCAGCTGACATGGAGTTAGCACACTATCACCTGAATAAGATTGGAGAGGCAGTTTTCTCTGTTCCCCCAAATTCCCACTAAGTAGGAATTCAAGATGGCAGCAGCCAAAACGTTTAGCACAACCATTATTCAGAAGTTGGGGGAAAGGGGAAAAACTACTGAAAACCACAAGCCATTCCTCAAATAAGGAATGAAATACAACAATGTTGACCACCTTAAGTATTATGACCGTTATAGTTTGGTGTTTCAAAGAATTTGACTGTCATACAGGTAAAATAACATAGCCACATTTGAAGAACAATTTAAGAGAAGCAACTTGATAAGCTAGAGCTCTTCAGCTACGAAAACAGACATTTCAGAGGGGACATTATAGAACTATAAAAAGTGACAAATGAGATTGAGAAAGTAAAACTAGAACAATACTTTCAGAGAAACCAAGGTACAGCAGATCAAGAGGGCAAAAAAAAATCTGGGTTGCAAAGTACAATTTCAGCTCAAACACCAGGAAGTATTTCTATACTCAGAGGGTAATTAACAACTGAAACTGGTTATTGGGAAATGTGTTTGAGACCAGGACTCATTTAAGAAGTCTCGATTCCCTAATGGAAAGACTGCAGATTGAGCATTCTGGAAGATTGAGATCAAATATGCCGAAGGGCCCTTTTCACTTGAACACTTCTTGTGATCGTGTGAGCCAGGTTAGCCTGGTTAAGTTGGTAACTCTCTCACAGAAGGTTGTAGGTTCAAACCCCTTGCCAGGATTTTGAACCTCAATAATCTAGGCTGACAAACCAATGAAGTATTAGGGATATGCTGAAATGTTGGAGATGACAACAATAAAATTACATTTGTATAGCGCCTTTCACATTGGGAGGACGTCCCAAGTTGCTGAAAAATCTTTCAGATGAGATGTTAATCTGAAGCCCCATCTGCCTAGTCAAGTGGATATTAAAGATTGTACAATGGCACAATTCGAAAAGAAAAGGAAGTTTTCTTTGAACTGATGAGGCTGCTGAGTATACCGATAAAATACACAGTTACTGCACTTTATATTCTGTCTGGTGAAGCACTTTGAGACATTCTTCCAGATGAAAGGTACTGTATTGAATGCAAGGATTTTTTTTAAACATAGGGCAGCTAGTTGGAACTATAGCCCAGTGTAACTCACTGCCTTCAAAAGATAAGGAAACAGTTTTTTTTTAAATTGCAAATATCGGACACGACTGTTGTCAGAGTGAGGCATTTGTAGTATTCTTGTTAGTAAAGAAAATTTCCTCTCTCCTTTCCTCTACAAAGCAAGGAAAAATATTTCACCCTGCACCCTTTTAATATCCTCATTTTCAGAATGAAAAGAAAATACATATACAAAGAGTTTCATTTATTTACTAAAATGAAATGTTCGCTATCTGTGTTCTGCGAGCGTACGCACCTGGCTGCCAGTCACACGGTACAGGATGCTGGCAAACACCTCTGGATACAGATGGATTTGCTGCACTGAATTGAGGGTCCTCATTGATAAAGTCTTGTTGTCATGCATCAGTTCAAAGAGACCTAATGATACAAATAAGACATTTTGGTATTGCATCAAAAAGCATAACATGTGAAAGGATAGATGAGGAAGGGAGTGGGGATAGAGGAAAGGAAAAGGCAAGTATCCCCCACCCACCAAACGCATGTCCTATGGAGAATGAGTAACATTTCCCCAATACTGAGTACACCTCCCACAGACCCAAGCACACCCTCCCAGAGATGACACTGATGCTGAACAACATGAGGGACACTACATTAGAGACACAGTAACATATTCAGCATCAGAGGCAAGATTTACAGTAAAGTAAGCTGTATGTATCGAGCAAGAATGCTTCAATGAATCCCATTAAGGGAGTTAGATAGTCTTAACCCACGCCCCCCCAAAAAAAATCTAATGATTGCTGAGAATTTTTAAAAATTACTTTTGGACAATTTTCTCTTTTATTCCTCTCTGAAGGTACCATCTCTTGTTGGATTATGAATTCACAGCCATCCACTACTTCACCCAAAAGGTCATTCTTCACATAAGAACATAAGAATTTGCTCAGCGAAAGAAGACCAAGGTCCACCTAGTTCACCTTCCACTATCCTGGTGTCAATTGCAAACCTAGTGAATGTAGGCAAGCTGTCTGTCTGTCTGAATGGGGCGGGGGGGGAGACACTTTGTAATGATGGAGGTTGGTAGCCCTTTGGGTGCCAAGGGCAATTGTAGTACTCCAACTGCTTCCCCAGATGAGATTAGCTATCTCCGCACACACAGGAATCCGATCATTAACATCTGGCCTGTAATGCCCAGAGCAGCACCAAGTGGTGCCTTTTACCCACTTAAACCAACAATGTTCTAAATAATTTTACTTTTGTATCAGCTTGTTATTGTTACCCATTAAAAATAGCTGTGGTCTGGTTCAGTGATTAGCTGACTCAGGCCAGGACAAATCAGGTTTGATTAACTTTAACCCACTCTGCGCTAGTTAATTAATCTTAATTAGAGCAGTACTGGACACACTACAATTGTTCTCAATGGCCATGTAACAAAGGGAAAGGAAAATTAACTCAGGTTTCCGCCCCTGAACACGATTCCCTAGCCCTATCAGTGTCTTGGACATCCTCCTGAAGGGAAAGGCGCTATATATATATATATATATATACACATACACACACAATTTGTTGTTGTAGTCATGTGTGGGGATGTCAGCCAATGACAGGATCATATTTGCCTGAATAGTCCGCCAACACCAACACCTTAACAAGGGTCATTTGGTCAAGATGCCAGAGGGCAACAGGTGCCTGTGGAACAATATCGCAGAAGGATGAGGGTAAAAAAGCTGTGGTCTAAACCAAATCCCACATACTGCCAATGTAAGCCAAATAAACGTGTCATAAGTGGCACTCCAGAGGAGGGTTAGAATATGGAGCATATTCCCAGTAAAATAAATTAGCTAACACAGATTCTCAGCTTTTTTGGTTAATCAGTAAAATCGCACGTAAAACACAAACGCAGAAGAATTGCAGAATTTCTGAAAATACCTTCCTGGATTGACCCCGCCTGCAACATCTTTTTATAGTAGTAATAATACAAGCCACTGTCCGCCTGAAAGGAGATTTCACGTTCAAGATCCTAAAGAGCAGGAAACGACAAATTGATAACAATAACCTCAAAATAAATAACAATAAAAACAGGAGGTCCAAGCATGATTAGCACCAACATCAAGACACCTACAACATATTCTGCTCATAAAGCAAAATCTTTACAAAAAATATTACATGCCTTATAAAAATGTCTAACTACATTATAAATGATTTGAACGCCTGTACATTGTTGCCAATGTACACTGGCATCACATCACACAGACTAGGATAACGTGGGAAAGATGGGGAGCTCATTATTAAAAATATCATTAAAAACGAAGCTGGGTAGCGTCACTCTTAGAAGATTTTGGGTTCATGCTCCATATCAAGGACATATCAAGGACCGTTTTGTTCGACCCTGAGCTGTCCTTTCTCCCTCACATCCGCATCACAACTGGCACCGCCTTCCATCACCTCCGGAACATCGCCAGACTACGGCATTACCTCACCCCTCACGCTGCTGAAACCCTGGTTCACGCCTTCGTCACCTCAAGGCTGGACTATGGGAACTCTCTCCTCGCCGGCCTTCCCGGCACCTCCCTCCACAAGCTGCAGGTCATTCAGAACTCTGCAGCTCGTGTACTGTCCCGCACCAGGCTTCGCGATCACATCACTCCCACCCTCGCTCTCCTCCACTGGCTCCCCATCCCCCAGAGGATTGATTTCAAGATCCTCATCCTCACCTACAAGGCCATTCACGGCCTTGCTCCCTCCTACCTCTCCGACCTACTATCCCCCTACCTACCTGCCCGTACCCTCCGTTCCTCTGGCTCCGGTCTGCTCCACGTCCCCCGCCCCAACCGCCCTACCATCGGTGGCCGGGCCTTCAGCCTCTCAGCCCCCAGGCTCTGGAACTCCATCCCCCAGTGCCTTCGCCGCTTCCTCCCTTTCCTCCTTCAAGGCCGGTCTCAAAACCTTTCTCTTTGACCGAGCCTTCAGCTCCCCTCTCGACTCTCTTCCTCCTCCTCGCTCCCTCACTTCCCTCCCCTCACCCTGACCATTTCCCCCCTCCTCGCTCCCTCCCTTCCCTCCCCTCACCCTGACCATTTCCCCCCTGCTCGGGTCATGACCCAACTGTGCAGCGCCTTGGGACGTCCTCCTGACGTGAAAGGCGCTTTATAAATGGAATCTTGTTGTTGTTGTTGTTGTTATGAGCTGATGGGTCTAGGCTGACATTGCAGCACATTTTTGAGGGGTACACTACATTGTTGGAGTTACTGACCCTTCAGATAAGGCATTAAACTGAGGTCCCATCTGCCTGTTCTTGTGGTCTTCAAAGATCCCATGATACTATTCAAGAAGATAAAGGTGTTTCTCCCAAAATCCTGGCCAATAGATCTCCAGATAAACTGGTCGTTCAACCCTGTTTGGGCACAAACTGGCTGCCTTGTCCACCTACAATTACAGTCACTATACGTATCAGTAATTACTGTAAAGCATTTGGAGACATTGACGCTTTAGGTGCTTTACCAAATTCAAGGATTATTACTGTTTTAAGAGCACAAACCTTAATATGTAATGATTCATTATACTTTAATTATTTAAAGACAGCAGTAGAATTTCTCTTCCAAATTAAAAATGTATTTAAAATGTATTATTGAAGGATCATATTGTGGGTTCATTTTGCCAATATTGTCATCTTTTCTTCCAATTTCGTCTTGCTGGTATAATGTTCCACAGGCATTTGCAGTGCTCCAGACCTTCATCCAAAGTACATTCTTCATGAGCAAGAGAATCAACAGACAGCTCAATTGTGGAAGAGATCACAGCCAAGCCCAATCCTGATCTCCTCCAAAGTCCAGACAGTTAAACGTTTCAGCAAGGATCACTGGACAGTGATCAGAAACAGGAACCCTAGCTGTGTCAATCTCTCCCTAATCTGGGCTATAATAATAATACAATAATCCTTCCTTTGATATAGCCCTTTTTCACATCTTCAACACGTCTCAAAGCGCTTCACAGAATATACTGTAAAGTGAATATATACACATAAATATATATATATATACATATAATGTCAATTGTTAGTAGCCCAGCTATGGCCCAAATGGTTGAGATCACTTAATTCAACACTGGCTAAGAACAGAACTTTGGCCTTCTGATGTCCATGGCTTGGCATGACACCAAGTACTGGCTTTATCTAACTGGGCACTGGTATCAGCTTGGCTCAGTTAGTACGTCTCTGGGTCAGAGAGTATGGGTTCAGTTGGGGCTAACACACCAGTGTAGTGCTTGGGGAGGCCTGGTTTGTTGTATGCTTGTCCTTCAGATCAGACCAAGGTCCCATCTGCTTGTTCAGGTAGATGTTAAAGATCCTATGACACTATTTGAAAACAAAACGAAATTTCTCCCAGTCTCCTGGCCAACAATCCTAAAGTTAAATTGATCTTTCATTTCATGGCTGTCTGAGGGACCTTGCTATATGCAAAATAGCTGCCACATTTGCCCTATAAGTTCACAGTCACTACATCCAACAACAATTACCCGCGAAATGTTTTGGGAAGTTTTGACGTGGTGAGGCTCTATATCAAATGTAAAGATGATCATTATTATTGAAGGAGTTGCAAATTGTGTTTTAAACATTTCTTTAAGATTTTACAATATTAAATAGCACAAATCTTCACTTATTTTGCAGAGGTTGTGTGGATGTAAAGTTGCAAATGAGAGATGATTCCCATGTCACTGGGTTTCAGGTATGAATTGGGCTATCAAGGACTCCCAGAGAATAATGGCAAGGCATTAACGGACAAGTAAAGAAAATAAACTCCACTCTCAGGCAGTGCTCAAGGATATTTTAGAGTTGTCTTAGCAGCAGTACAAGAGGTCTCAAATCAGGGTATCTGCAACACTCTCAACCAGGGAATCTGGCATTATGCAGACACTGAATACTCAAGGGATTAAGCATGGCTAGCTTACTTACATATGAAAGGCCAGCAAAAAAAAATGCACTGATGTTTTCAAATCTCAGCAGCACCATTCCTGACTAGTGTTTTATAAGGATTATATCTGCATCTTAAAATAAGGATCAAATCTATATAAAACACCTTTTACAATATAATTATCTCTGCTTGGAGCCACACGTTGAGAACTGCAGGTTTCCTTCAGCTATGCTAATTTTAATCTAGGTACTTGGGTTTTGGAATCTCGAGTCGAGTGGCTGATGATGGTTATGTAGCAGACACATAGAGCTCAGGACTCAAAACTGATGAAATCTGAACATGTGAGCCAAAGCATGCAGAATTCTGCATTCACACCTCAAGTTGCAGTGTAACAAAATAAACAAATATAAATAAATAATCCTTGCATTTGATGTAGTGCAGGGTTTACTGTAAAGCGTTGTGACTGTGATTTGATAGTTGAATATGGCATACAGCAATGTCCTACAAATTAGTAATTTTATATTGGGTATTGTTGGTCAGGACACCGGGAGATACTCCTTTGGAATCCTGTGGAGTCCTGTAGCTCAGTGGTTAGAGCACTCGCATTGTAAGTGAGAGACCCGAGTTCAATTCCAGACAGGGCGAAACCTTGGGCAAGTTTCCTTACTCCACACCTAATAATAATCCCTCCAAAACCAAAAACAATAATAAATTGGTCATTTTCAATCTAAGACTGTTTGTGGGACATTGCTGTGCGCAATTGGCTGCCGCGTTCGCCCACAAATATACAGTCAATTCACTTTACAGTGTGTTCTGTGAAGCGCTTTGGGACGTCCTCCCACGTGAAAAGCGCTATATCAAATGCAAGGATTATTATTATTATTATTTCTTGTTCGAATAGTGCCCTTAGCTCTTTAACATTCATCTGAACAGGCAAACGGGGTCTCAGTTTGACATCTCATCCAAAGGATGACACTTCCAGCAATGCAGTGCGCCCCAGCCCTACATTGGAGTGTCAACCTAGAGTATATAAGTTCAAAGTCCCAATGTAGGCGTTGAACCCAGAACCTTCTAACTCAGAAGTGAGAGTGCTACAACAACAAGATTTCATTTATAGAGCGCCTTTCACGTCGGGAGGACGTCCCAAGGCGCTGGACAGTTGGGTCAGGACCCGAGCAGGGGGGAAATGGTGAGGGGAGGGAAGGGACCTAGTGAGCCAGGCTGATATCTTAAATACAAGCTTTACACAAGCTCACAAGTATCAATGGGCAATCACCAGACAGAAAAATCTCAACACGCGCACACCTTGCACAAAGTCTAACAACTCATTAACCTTACTCATGCTCACACATGAAGATGCTCTTTTGGGAAAGGCGCTAGAGAATATTGCCATCCATTAAACATACTCTATTATTTTCAAGAGAGGTAAGCATACAAAAATTTCCAAACACACTGCTTGCTACCTGTACATTATTATAAAGAAAATTGGCACAGGATACTGGCAATCTTACCTGTCTATTAGAAAACCAGAATTTCCTCTCATGAAAGGTAGAAAGATACACAGCATACATCATACCACTGGCGATGGCTGCCCAGCTACCAAAGAAAACTTTCACCCATTGATGAAAGGAAGCTGCAAAATATTAAAAAGGTATTCTCAGGAGAAGAATATATGTAGACACATTCTGGGCAACACCCCATGGAGCCACCCCTAAAAGGTCACTCCCTTCAGTAGAGGAGTGATAAGGGATAAAACAAATGGAAAAAAATAAGGAATACTTGCTTTTAAAGGAAATTACTATAAAAATTGCAGGGAGTTTTTGTCCTGCTGAACCTTAGATATGAGAGACGGCCATAGTGAGGCCAAATGGAAATTTCCATGCATATGCGGAGCTTTCCGGTGTTGGTTTGGATACTCTTAAACTTAAACGTAGTGCTGGGTTTCTGCACGTGCCAGACACCTGGATGATCAAACAAAACAGTGACCTAAGGAGTTACTATTATTTTGCTTTGGACTCAATGTAAAACAACTGAAAATATATTTGGCAGAAGAAATAGTATTATGGGTTCTTTGAAGACCATCTTCAGTCTATACAGATGACCCCTGAGAATGCAACGATTGTAACTGGATCTCAGCAAAGGTCACTGCCTTCAGGTAATGCAGGCAAGGGGGAAATGAGAAGGAAGTTACTCAAAACATTTTTCTTCACAAATATCAATGTGAAAGCACTGGTTGGGAAGTACAATTGTGGCTGGAACATATTACTGTGTAAATGATAGCCTGAGTAGAAAAGGGAAGAGAGATCCTGTTTTTGTCCCAGTTTTGCTGCAGAAATGCAAATGTGTCCATTTTATGCTGGGGATAATGTTTGTCTTTCTGCACACGTGCAATGAAGCAGGCCCACACATTTTGGATAAGTTAATGTCGGGGTCCAAACCCCAAAATGCCACCAAGTGATCCTGCATTCTATTAAAGTCCTTTACAATGGACAAGAATAGTAAGAAAAAGAACAATTCACAGCCTTACATCTACTCTTTCCTTCTTTGTCCGAGCTGGTTGGTTTGTCTTCTTTTGGAGCAAGCTCCTCTGAGCGTGTCTCCTTGTCCATTGTTGGTTGTTCTGAGCATGAATCCTCTGACGTGTGCTGTAGTGAACATGTCTCCTCCAGTTTGGACTGCGGCGAACACGTCATTTCTTCCTCCTTCGGGGTTGGCTCTTCTTGGCACGGTTCCTTCTTATTTGGGACAGGCACTTCCAAAAACATCTCCTCCTCCTCCTCCTCCTTTGCGACAAGCTCTTTTGGGCATTTCTGTTCCCTTCGCTTTCTCAGTTCTGTCATTTCACCTGTAAAAGTAAAAGTACAAAGGAACATCAATTTTGGAATGTAAACAAATAAACACCTCATTATACCTGGTACAGGGAGATGATATGTGATCATGCTCCGTTATTGTGCTGGTTGCGACTTTATGACACCAACAGGGCTCCACTGTATAAACATGCTGAATATGGTATTTTCCTGCAAGGTTACAATCCTGTGCTGGGATTATATCTATGCTGATGCTCCAATACAGTGTTAAGGGTTTGCTGTTGTGTTGGAGGTGTTATCCTTCAGATGAGACGTTAAACCAAGGTCCTGTCTGCCTGTCCAGGTGGACATTAAAGATCCCATGGCACAAGAGATGGTCACCACCAGTCTAGGTTCACATATGAGATGTGACTACTTCAGGAAGATACCAAGGCTCTGTAGATATCAATTTGCACAAAGCTATCAGAAGAGACAGGGAGAAGTTTGACACATAATCTAGTATCGATAGTCTGAGACTAGATAGAAGCATTTAAATAGAGACATATGTGCATAGGAGCAGATCTCATAGAGCAAAATGTGAGCATAAGCACATTATGTTTGCTCTTGTAAAGAAGTGGTACAGTTCAGAGTGCACACTCTCCACAATGCTGTCTTTGGAACCTTGAACAAAAGCACCTCAAAGTCACATTTGATATGGTTTCCCTGTTGAGGCAGCTGCAGATAATACGCGTATTAAGGTCACAGAGTATTACTGTATTGATTCTGGCTGGAGGCTTAAATGGCCAAAGCTAATTAATTTTTTCACCTGCAGGCATTAAATTATCAGGCATTAAATTAGTGCATTAACACAAAAACAGAGACCCCAAAATAATTATTTTGGAGGTGGGTTGATAATGTGAAAGAGCAGAAGGTGCACCTGGGACAATGAAGAGCCAAGTTACGGTTTAGCTCCCCCTCTGCTGCAGGCACAGGGTTAGATCACAAGACTAACAGCTGAAGGTGGGGAAGCTTAATGGATAGACAATCTGGTTAAACCAGTTCCAGGGCCTCTGATTTCCCATGATGTCACCTTCAAGTACAGTAACTTTACTCTATTCACCCACATCTAGTTTTATCTACTTGTCCCCACCCCTTCTCCTTTTACCTCTTGGGATCTAAACCATCACCTTTAACACCATTACGCCACATGTCCGGCGTGGAGGGTGCTATACAAATCCAAGTTGTTGTTGTGGCTGTATTCATTTTGCTTTTAAACTACAAGCTTGTCTCTAGAGTCGTGGAGTCCTGTAGCTCAGTGGTTAGAGCACTTGCTTTGCAAGTGAGAGACCTGAGTTCAATTCCAGGCAGAGGGCGAAACCTTGGGCAAGTTTCATTACTCCACACAGAGCCTAATAATAATCCCTCCAAAACCAAAAACAATAATAAATTGGTCATTTTCAATCTACGACTGTTTGTGGGACATTGCTGTGTGCAATTGGCTGCCCCATTTGCCCACAAATATACAGTCAATTCACTTTACAGTATATTCCGTGAAGCGCTTTGAGACGTCTAGAGGACGTGAAAAGCGCTATATCAAATGCAAGGATTATTATTATTATTGTATTGTAAACAACAAAAACAACAAATTACATTTGTATAGCACCTTTCACATCATCCCAAAGTGTTCATTGTTCCCAGCTCTGATGTCCAAAGACCTGACAGATTCAGAACTTTCCATTGCCCCCATGTATGAGTGATCCAACTCAATAAGAAATCATTTTAAAATCCTTGCTTTTGAGTCTATCACGGCACAGAAAAATCTCAAAGCGCTTTACAGAACTTTACTTTAAAGTGCAATGACTATTTCTAGGCGAACACTCCATAGGATCAATTTGAACAAGCAATTAGAGACTGTTAGCCCGGATGCCGGGAGAAACTCCCTTCTCTTTCTACGCAATGCCACGGAGTATTTAACATCCTGAACAGGCACACAGTTTAACTCAATTTAACATCTCATCCGTGCTTTGGAACGTCCTCCCGAAGTCAAGGTCATTCAAAGGATAGGACGGTTGCAGAATTGGCATTAATATCCCCAGCAATAATAAAAACAATTCTTGCATCTGAAATAGCGCCTTATCACGTCTTCGAGATGTCTCAAAGCATTTCACAGAATATACTGTCAAGTGAATTGACTGCATATGTTGTGGGCGAACACATGCACAAATCTTGACATCATTGTATAAATGTTTACGAATAGTAAACCTATGGAACAAGCTCCCTAGGGAGACGGTTGAAGCAGGAAGTGTTGATTCCTTCAAACACAAATTAGATAGTTTTCTTTTAGGAAATAACATTATGGGATATAGTACATAAGTAGTTCGGGACATATGTGCATGCGATTGCCAGGAAGGTGGAAGGCGAACTAGATTGACCTTTGGCTTTTTTTCATCCAGCATTTCTCATGTTCTTATGTAAATATCATAGTGGGTGCGTGGGCCGCCACTAGAAATTTCATTGTGACCTCCTTTTGCCAAACAGCAGCAGCATAATCGCGAACAAAGCTGGGACCAAAGTCATCTGAATGTTAGGCAAATCTCCCAACCTCTGCTACCAGCATCTCATTAGTGGCGATAGCCTAAAACCAATTGTAATGGGGGTTCACTCACGCATGAACTTGTCAACTCTGTTGCAATAGTTACACGACAATGTCAAGATATCCACGTATGTGCGGAATGTCATATGCTGCAGGTGGGAGCAACGATTCCTGTTTCATGCCTGATCATGCCTGACTCCAGAACCACAAGGCAAAAGTGATCTAACTTCGAATCTCACACTTCTAGCCAGGAGAATAACAAGAGAAGACACTTGCAGAGAACAGACTGAGTTCCAAGGTAGTAACAGTTCAAGGTTTGAAATGGAGTTAATGAACATTACTGACTGAATAAGAACCGATACAGAACCCAACAACAGTGCCAGGAGATGGCTCTACCACAAGCCACATAGCAAGCCGAAAGAGTGGGGTAATCCTGCCACTGAATCAATCATTGGTGAGACCATACTTAGAGTACTCTGTACAGTTCTGGTCACCGCAGTACAAAAAGGGTATTGGAGAAATCGAGAAGATACAGAGGAGGACAACCAAAATGTTTGAGAGAATGGAAGGACTGGACTATGAGGAGCAAGTAAGTAAATTGCGCAGTTCACGCTGGAAAAGAGAAGATTGAGAGGCGACATGATTGCTGTCTTTAAGATTATTATTATTTTTATTATTATTATTTTAAAGGGGCAAGACATAATAGACCATGACAGGCGTTTCAACTTGTCCAGAATAGTAGAACCAGAGGATACGGTCTGCGATTGAAGGGGGATAAATTCTGAACAAATCTACCCAAACACTATTTCAGTGAGCGAACAGTGAACCTGTGGAACAGGCTCCTTAGAGAGAGGGTTGAAACAGGAAGTGTTGATTCTTTCAAACACAGATTAGATAGTTTTCTTTTAGGAAATATCATTATGGGATATAGTACATAGGTAGTTTGGGATATATGCGCACGCGACTGCCAGGAAGGCAAACTAGATGGATCTTGGTCTTTTTCGTAAGCAATTCTAATGTTATGTTCTTATTTTTAAAGCAAAGCCCAAGTACAACTGATGTGGGCAGGCGAAGAATGTCCCAGGTGTTCTCATTATCTGCGTTGAGATGGTCAGGTGCAATAAATGGCCTCAGTGTCCCTGAGTTAGGGAGGGGAAAATCAACTACGCCTCATCATCATTAACCAGACACTCTGGGTGGGACACTACATACCTGGATGCTGGGAGTGGACAGGAATGCACTTGGATCTCATGCCTGCTGACACTCACTGTCTAGTCACACACATGAAGAATTGATACCTGGATAAGGGACCCCCTTATGAGCCCCTTGGAACCAGAACAGAGACTAATAATAATAAAAATAATATTGACATTTGGTATGGCTCTTTTTACATCAGGAGGACATCTCAAAGCACTTCACGAGGTTATACTGTAAAGTGACTACGTTTTTTAGGGGAATGTATTTATCCTGATAAAAATGTCATACAGCCATACAGAACAGGAAGATATGTGCTGATTTAACTGAACTTAATCAGTATAGAGGTAGGGGCACTGCAACGAGTCGTAGGAGAGAAAGAAGCGAGTATCTCCTGATGTCTTGGTCAACAATCCTCCAAAATAAAATTGGTAATTCACTTCATGGCTGTTTGTGGGACATTGCTGTGCGCAAATGAGCTGAGACGGTCCCCTAAATACATCGACAGCATGCAACATAGATCCTCTACTTCACAATAAAATTCCGCAAATCGCTTTGAGTTATGCAATTAATTATTAATGTTAACACATCCTACAAATTACCCCACAGTGTCAAATATCCCCTACCTACATCACAGAAAACATGCCACATGCTGTCTTTAATAATAATAATAATAATCCTTGCATTTGATATAGCGCTTTTCACATCGGGAGGACGTCCCAAAGCGCTTCACAGAACACGCTGTAAAGTGAATTGACTGTATATTTGTGGGCGAACGCGGCAGCCAATTGGGCACAGCAATGTCCCACAAACAGTCGTAGATTGAAAATGACCAATTTTATTATATTGTTTTTGGTTTTGGAGGGATTATTATTAGGCATGTGGAGTAAGGAAACTTGCCCAAGGTTTCGCCCTCTGCCTGGAATTGAACTCAGGTCTCTCGCTTGCAAAGCGAGTGCTCTAACCACTGAGCTACAGGACTCCACTTTAACCCTAACCTTGCACTGAGTTTAAAGAATGAAACGTTATCAGGGCTCTTCAATTGAAAAAGATCAACAATCACTCCTATTTAAATTCCGGTTCTTAATGTTTGAGACTGCTTCATTGAGTTAGGTTGATCTGTCAGAGTAACAAAACAGACTCTTGGCTTCAGGGCCCTGAAGCAAGTTTGGACCCAGAAATTAACAACACTGGGTGTATTCCTGATTACCATCTGGTGGCCTTTTCTGCATGTTACTTTTGTGAAAACAGGTTTGCACTCAGCTGTATTGCCTCCTGGGCTGAAGCAACCTGATGACCCTAATCAGCCAGTTAGCTCAAACATAAAGAATGGTCACTTGGGTGAGGTAGTAGGGTCACTGGGTGTCTGGTACTGAACCACATCACAGAATGTTACATCACAGAGAGGGAGCATTCAGCCCATCAAGTCTGACCCATGAGGAAATACATCACCATGCGTAAGGGTATCCAAACCAGACAGAGTTCCATGCATCCCACCTACACATGGAAATCCCAGAAATAGATTGTTGGAGTGGATCGCGCACTCTTTCCCTGGAGGAACACACCCTGCTTACCTAATTCCAGAAAGTATTATGTGCAAGTTGGCAAGAGTCAAGGTTTGGGGGATCCCAAGTCTGAGTTGAGGTACTGCTGGAGTCTAACCAGCTAAAACCACATAGCTTGTCATTGAGAGCACTGCCTGGCAAGTTTTCCTGCTGCGTGTCCAGCTAGGACCATCCTACCCATTAGGATTTTGGCTTGCAGAGTTAATGAGAGCTGAGTGGGAAGACTCCGTGTGCCCAGTGACTGGTCTGCCCTTCCAACTCATGCCAGTGAACCAGGCTGGCTGTGCTGACATCAGCAGTGCCATGGAATACTATGTACCCACCCACCTGGCCCAGGACCTGGACTAGCAAGACAGCCACAGAGGGCTGGATCGATTCTGACATTCCATTGCCAAACATGTCACCTTTGGAACCAGTACAACTCCAAGGAGACACTGCTTACCTCCCCCTCAAGGAGAATGTCACTAGTTGGTGGTTTTATATCTGGCAAGTTTGAGCCCTCACTAGGTGGATGGCAGTTACCAGGAACTCCCTGCTTACTGGTGCGCAACACAGCTCAGCATGAAATACTTGAGAGTATTGGCACCATTTCCTGTCCGCAGCTCGGACATATGTACCTTCCCATTGAGTTATAGTTCCACCAATTGAGGTGGGGAATTTAAGCAACAGCTGGTTACCTCTCGGCAAACCAATCAATAATCCAGGCTCCGGATATAAGAACACGTGTTCAGGTATTCGGACTCCAGGTAGTGCTTTCCAACAGCCATCGGCCCAAGCTTCAGAGTTTCCTCATCAGCTATCAGACGGATATCTGCCTTTAGCGTGATGTGATGACCTTTACAAGACCGCTTGCAACATGCCAGTCACCTTGATGATCTCGAGGTCCAAATCCAATGCGGTATACCAGGCTTACTCAGCACCAGCTGCTTTATCCAGGTCCTCATGTGAGAAACTTTTGCAAATAGACATGCCTGCTGTGAAGTCCACTCCAGGGTGGTTATCCACAAGCCATGGGGCATGCACCCTTCTTACTCAATTCCAGAGAGTTTTAGGCACCGTTTGGCAAGAGTGAAGGCTTGGGAAACCCAAAGTATTCATTGGGGTACTGCTAGGGTTTAATAATCTTTGTGGTTTTAGCCAGCCATTACAAGCACTGACTGAAAGTTTCCTGCTACTTGTCCATATAGAACCACCCTACTCTTTGGGGCTTTGGCTTGCAGAGTTAACAGAAGTTACATGGGAAGCCGTGTAGCAATATACACTCTGGGGTCCCTCAGCCTGGGTTTGAGGCTTGACTATACAAACTCCCTGCTTGTCAGCCTCCCCAACTCCTCCCTCCATAGGCTGTAGATCATCCAGAGCTCTGCAGCCCATGTCCTCTCCCGCACCAGGCTCCGTGACTTATCATCCCCATCCTCGCTGACTTCACTGCCTTCCCATCACACAAAGGATACAGTTCAAGATCCTGGTCTTCTTCAAAGCCCTATACAAATGTAATTTTTTTGTTGTTGTTCTCACCGACCAGTGCGTAATATTCTCCAAAATTAGGTAAGGAAGGTGTACCCTCCAGGGAGAGAGTGCACATTCCATTCCACTTCCACATATGCAGAACTCTCAGTATGGTTTATATACTCCTTTATATATCCCTTGTGTGTCAAAGACACCTGGCTACCAAAACAACATGAAGATAAATACTAATCCAGTTTTGAAATTGGATGGAACACCAACCATATTTATAATAGTCCAAACCACAGGAGAAGATGGTCCCTCTGGAAAAGACAGGTTCTCGAGGGGCCATGTCATGAAGTGGGCAGTTCCTTTAATAACCTCCTACCTCAAATTTACACTGACCAGACTGGATTTCAGAAGTTTCTTGCGAGGGCATTTCTAACTCACAATATCCACCAAGAAAATTCAAAGCAACAATATTTTCAGAGTAATCAGTATGCACATTTTCTAAGAGCAAAGTGGTAATTTTCTTGTGCGCGTTAAAGTGAAGTACAAAGCAGCATGAAATAGAACACTTCTCTAATTTCAGGATTCAGCGTCAGCATCATGCAATGGCTGGATACAAACAGGGTAACTCGCTGGTAGCTTTACTCACTCATGGAGCAAGTTTTTATTTCACAGCTCCTTACGGAGTCAGCTCTATTTATATTACATGTGTAGTCTGAGATGTAGAGTATCATCTGCAGTTGTATTCTTTTCTTGGAAATAACAGAGATGTTCATAGATCCTGGATCAAACAGGTCATGATTATTTCCATCACTTAGCTGTAATGTTACAGATATACAGCATTATTCAAGCACCGTACAAAAATATGACAAACAAAATTAGTGCTTTGAAAATGATGGAATGCGAGCTCTCCCAAATTCTCAGTTGGTAACGTCATTATCTATAATGAAGTGGAATCATACAGGCACAGGGCATTTCAGGTTTGATGCCTAATTCATGCTGAATTTGTTGATCTAGGCCAGAGCACAAATAGGGCAACTATATTTCGCCTCAGCATTGCTGAACGACAGAAAGGAAAACATGCCAGTTTCCAAATCTTGATCGCCAAGAAAGGAAGTTCTTCCATTTTTATTAATCTAATATAGGAAAATCTCAAAGTACTTTGCAGTAATGACAGTAAAAAGTGCAGCAGATATTTTGCAAACAAAATGTTCCGCCCATGGTAGAGCATAGGTCGGGGAACAAGCAAAAGGCCTGAGACAGCCAGGCGAAAGTGTGGGTCAAAGAGGAGGTATGAACAGGTTGGAGAGGTGGGGAAATGCTGATTTTTTTAAAAATCCTATTGTTCACTTCTGTAAATTCACCCTTACTTAAAAATTTGAGGAAGCCCTGCAGCTGCCTACACTTAAAATTTGTATCCAAGAATTTAATAGTCACTTCCTCTGCAGTAAATCCTGTGAAGCACTTTGAGATATCCTCTTTAAAGGCGCTGTATCAAATATTTAATATTATTATAAAATAATAACTTGTACCTAAGAAAGTCTGCTTTACATGACAGTATTTCAAATCAGCAAATAATCTCAATCAATTCAAATTAAAAACAGCCTTCAACAACACATTTTAGTGCAAAAGCATCACTGAAGTTTATATTTAACAAATTACATTTTTCAATTAAACTGATGCCCTCAAGTGCAGAGCTGTGTGCACTGTATAAATATTGATGAATACACTTTACATAATCCCTTCAAAAAAATAATCATTTGGTCACTGAATCCATGACTGTTTGGACATTGCTGTGTGCAATTGGCTGCTGCATTTCACCCACAAGATAGTCAATTCACATTACAATATATTTTGTGATGTGCTTTGAGACGTTTCAATTATGTAATAAGGCGCTATATGAAATGCGAGGATTATTATTGTTATTACATATCGTTTTACATTTCAGCATTGAGATTCTCAACATTTTGTGGATTGATTTATACCCTGAATATGCAAATTTCTCCCAGAGCTCAAGGAAACAGCTATTCAATGTTTACCATGGTCTTTTTTTTAAAAAAGCAGTCTTAATCTGGTGCAGAAAGTATTTTATCTCCAATAATCCTTCCAACGGTGAATCTTAACCCTCATTTCCAGTTGGAGCACATGCACAACTCTTTGCATCCTGGATTTAACTTAAGTGTAATAATAAACTGCAAAGCCAAGAGATGTGAGAGTAAATAAAGTAGGAGGCTCGCAGTAAGCTGTTCAGGTCCAGCCAGTTTTAGACTCTTGATTGGATTTTACCTACTTAATTCTGCAAAATGCTTACCAAGGGTTTAGCAGCTGGTGCGTGTGAGAGTGGGTGAGGTGAGTGTGAGGATGGGTGAGGTGTGTGCGTGGGTGGGTTTAGTGTGTGTGACAGTGGGTTTAGTGTGTGTGAGGTGTGGGTGAAGTGTGTGTGAGGGTGGGTGAGGTGTGGGTGAGGGTGGGTGAGGTGTATGGGAGGGAAGAGTGGGTGAGGTGTGTGCAAGGGTGGGTGAGGCGTGTGTGAGGGGTGGGTGAGGTTTGTGTGAGGGTGGATGAGGTTAGTGTGAGGTGCTTGTGAAGGTGGGTGAGATGTATGTGAGGGTGGGTGAGTAGAGTGAAGGTGTGTGAGGTGTGTGTGAGGGTGTGTGAGGGTAGGTGAGTAGCGTGAAGGTGTGTGAGGTGTGCATGAGGGTGAGTGAGAGTGGGTGATGTGTGTGAGGGTGGGTGAGGTGTGGGAGGTGTGTGTGAGGGTGGGTGAGGTGTGTGAGGGTGGGTGAGGTGTGTGTGAAGGTGTGTGAGATGTGTGTGAGGGTGGGTGAGTAGCATGAAAGTGTGTGAGGGTGAGTGAGGGTGGGTGAGGTGTGTGTGAGGGTGGCTGAAGTGTTTGTGAGGTGTATGTGAAGGTGTGTGAGATGTGTGTGATGGTGGGTGAGTAGCATGAAAGTGTGTGAGGGTGTGTGAGGTGCGTGAAGTGTGTGTGAGGTGTGTGTGAGAGGTGTGTGTGAAGGTGTGTGAGATATGTGAGGGTGGGTGAGGGTGTGTGTGAGGGTGGGTGAGGTGTGTGAGGGTGGGTATGAGGTGTGTGAGGGTGGGTGAGGTGTTTGTGAGGGTGGATGAGCTGTGTGAGGGTGGGTATGAGGTGTGTGAGGGTGGGTGAGGTGTGTAGGTGTGTGTGAGGATGTGTGAGGTGTGTGTGTGTGAGGGTGGGTGAGGTGTGTGAGGGTGTGTGTGTGAGGGTGTGTGTGAGGGTGGTTATGAGGTGTGTGAGGGTGGGTGAGGTGTGTGAGGGTGTGTGAGGGTGTGTGTGAGGGTGGTTATGAGGTGTGTGAGGGTGGGTATGAGGTGTGTGTGAGGGTGGGTATGAGGTGTGTGTGAGGGTGGGTATGAGGTGTGTGAGGGTGTGTGTGAGGGTGGGTATGAGGTGTGTGTGAGGGTGGGTATGAGGTGTGTGTGAGGGTAGGTATGAGGTGTGTGAGGGTGTGTGTGAGGGTGGGTATGAGGTGTGTGAGGATGTGTGTGTGAGGGTGTGTGTGAGGTGTGGGTGAGGGTGGGTGAGGTGTGTGTGAGGGTGTGTATGAGGTGTGTGAGGATGTGTGTGTGAGGGTGTGTGTGTGGGTGTGTGTGTGGGTGGGTGTGTGTGAGGGCGTGTGTGGGTGTGTGTGTGTGAGGGTGTGTGTGGGTGGGTGTGTGGGAGGGTGTGTGTGAGGGTGGGTATTAGGTGTGTGAGGTGTGCGTGAGGGTATGAGGTGTGTGAGGATGTGTGTGTGTGTGAGGGTGTGTGTGAGGGTATGAGGTGTGTGTGAGGGTGAGGATGAGGGAAACCCAGTGAATATCCAGAGCACCAGCCATTGCACGACAACACCGGGAGCCCAGGCCGCCCCTGTCCCTCACCCCCACAGCCCACAGCCGAGCCCTGTGCCACACACACACACACACACACACAGACACACAGACACACACACACACACAGACAGACACACACACACACACAGACACACACACACACAGACAGACACACACACACACAGACACACACACACACAGACAGACACACACAGCCACACACACACAGACAGACACACACACACACAGACAGACACACACAGACACAACAGACAGACACACACACACACACACACACACAGACACACACAGACACACACACACAGACACACACACAGACACACACACACACAGACACACACACACACACACAGAACACACACACACACACACACACACAGACAGACACACACACAGACCAGACACACACAGACACACACACAGACACACACACACACAGACACACACACACACAGACACACACACACAGACACACACACACACACAGACACACACACACAGACACACACACACACACACACACACAACAGACACACACACAGACAGACACACACACAGACACACACACACACAGACACACACACACAACACACACACACAGACACACCACAACACAGACACACACACACAGACAGACACCACACACACACACACACACACACACACACAGACAGACACCACACACACAGACACACACAACAGACACACACACACAGACACAGACACACACAGACAACACACACACACACAGACAGACACACACAGACACACCACACACAGACACACACACCACACACACAGACACACACACAACACACACACAGACAGACACACACACAGACACCACACAGACACACACACACACAGACACACACACACACACAGACACACACAGACAGACACACAGACAGACAGACACACACACACCAGACACACACACACACAGACAGACACACACACCACAGACAGACACACACACACCACAGACAGACACACACACCACAGACAGACACACACACACCACAGACAGACACACAGACACACACACACACACAGAGACACACAGACAGACAGACAGACAGACAGACACACACACAGACACACACAGACACACAGACAGACACAGAGACACACAGACACACACACACACAGACACACACACAGACACACACACACAGACACAGACAGACACACACACAGACACAGACAGACACACACACACAGAGACAGACACACACACACACACAGACAGACAGACAGACAGACACACAGACAGACAGACAGCAGTCAGCGCGATCGCCAAAGGACATCACGGCACAAATAAAAAAGATAAAAGTAAAACACAACACTAACATCACTAACAGCCCCCGAGCCGTCACCTTCCTCCACAGCCGGAAATCCCCCCCACGCCGGTGCCGCGTGTAATAGTGTCCGACTGTGGCCTCACCACAGGGTTCCGAGCAACGACGACAACTGCTCCTTCTTCTGCTTATTTTCTGTGTGTGCAGTGTTCACAAAGTCCTGTTACCCCCCCCCCCCCCCCCACCCACCATTTTTTTTGCACACACACAGTGCACTGACCATCCACTGAAACGCGTGGAAGGACGATGACACTTTGGATGGGGCAGCGCAGTGCTTCGTTGCATTTCGGTGCAAGTGTTGTCACTGTACGTCGCGGTCCTGATGGTCGGTGCGAGCGCCATCACTTTCGTGGCAGATAATGATCCGTCACCACGTTCCCGGCGCCTCGGGACTCCCGCCCGACCTGAAAGGCGCTTTATAAATGGCATTTTGTTGGTGTTGTTGTTGTTCGATGTGAGATCTTCCGCAGCATATGGACTCGGTGACGAGGAAGTTACTGGTGGCAGACGTTCTTACACGCGGCGCATCTGCCCACGGAAAATAAAAATTCATCGTAATAAAAAAAACGCGGTAACCATCCTTCACGTGCAATAACGTCTCGATGTGGACAAATCTGTCGGCATCAAAGAAATGTTGAGAGTGACAGTTATGTTCAGTACAATTGACGTGGATTGGGCCTTCCGCCTTTCTGCCCCAGTGCTTTGGGACTCCATCCCACATTCCCTTTGCCTCGCTCCCTCCCTTGCCTCCTTCAAGACGCATCTCAAAACTCTCCTCTTTGACCGAGCCTTCGGCCGCCCTCCTACCCTCCCTGCCTCCACCCTCCCCGATCCCGACCCCCAGCTCGGGTCCAAATCCCTGACTGTCCAGCGTCTTGGGACATCCTCCCCACGTGAAAGGCGCTATACAAATATAATTTTGTATTGTATTTAAAATATAAGATGGAGTTGCACTTTAAACTGAGATCTCCAACAGGGTTCCTGTCTTAGCTCAGTTGCAAGGTTGGTAAAAAACAAATATTAATATTAATATTAATCCCTACTCAAACATTAAGATAACTTTTGTTTCTGTAAATATTAATTCTTACATACTGAAGGGAGCTACATTTTAGATTTTGTTTTTTTGCTGTATCTTTGTGGTTCTCTCTTTGGAGTCCTGTAGCGGTGAGAGCATTTGTCTCCCAAGCGATAGGACCTGGATTTGATTCCCGGGCAAGGCGAAACGTGAGACAAGTTTCCTTAGTCCACATGCCTCTGTTTACCTAGCAGTTGTTATTATTACCTTTAGCTGTGTTGTTTATCCCCTCTGTTCTCAGATTTTTCTTTAGCCAATTGTAAACAAAACATAAGTCACTGGGAATACTCAGCAGGTCAGGCAGCATCTATGGAGAAAGGAAAATGAGTCAACGTTTCAGGTCCATGACCCTTCGTCAGAACTGGGGCATGTTGGGAGAGAGAGGCTTTTAAGGGCTAACAGAGAGGGGGAATGCAGGGCAAGGAAGACAAAGGAGAAAATGGGGTAGAGGGCAGAGGATGGTGAGTTAAAGAGGTGTTAATGATGCAAAATTCCCTTGCCTCCTTCAATACCCATCTCAAGACCCTTCTCTTCGACCATGCTTTCAATCACCCTGCTTCCCCCACTCCACCATCCCTGATCCCGTCCCCCAGCTCAGGTCCGAAACTCTATCTGTCCAGCACCTTGGGACGTCCTCCCGACGTGAAAGGCACTATATAAATGTAATTTTGTTGTTGTTGTTCTTGTTCTTTACAACAACAACAAAATTACATTTATAGAGCGCCTTTCATGTTGGGAGGACATCTCAAGGCGCTGGACAGTCAGGGGTCAGGACCTGAGCATGGGGGTGGGGTATGGGTGAGGGTAGGCAGAGAGTTGGGAGGGCGACCGAAGGCACGATCGAAGAGGAGGGTCTTGAGACCGGCCTTGAAGGAGGCAAGGGAGGAAGCGAGACGAAGGGACTGTGGGATGGAGTTCCAGAGTGTGGGGGCAGAGAGGCTGAAAGTCCGGCCACTGATGGTAGGGCGGGTCGGGCGGGAGACAATGAACATTCCGGAGCCTCTGAACGGAGGGAGCGGGCAGGTTGGTAGGGAGTCAGCAGGTTAGAGAAGTAGGAGGGGACAAAGCCATGGATGGCCTTGAAAGTGAGGACGAGAATCTTGAATTCGATTCTCTGGGGGATGGGGAGCCAGTGGAGTCGGGCGAGAGTGGGAGTGATGGGGTCGCGGAGCCTGGTGCGCGAGAGTACATGAGCTGCAGGGTTTTGGATGATCTGCAGCTTGTGAAGGGAAGATTTGGGAAGGCCAATGAGGAGGGATTTTCCATAATCAAGCCTTGATATGCCTAATGCGTGGGTAAGGGTTTCGGCAGCCTGAGGTGGCAGAGTCTGGCAATGTTGCGGAGGTGATGTCAGGCAGTGCTGGTCATGGCACAGATGTGGGGGGAAAGGACAGTTCAGGGTCAAACAAGACACCCTGACTGGTTTGATGAGGTTGAGTGTGCAGCCGCGGACGCTGATGCTGCCAGCGCCCGAGGTGCGGAGGCACTGGCGCGAGCCAATCAGGAGGGCCTCGGTCTTGCTGACGTTCAGTTGGAGAAAGTAGTCCCTCAACAAATATATTAACTCTATAAAGACAAAGTTACGCTGATGTGAAAGTATTTGCACACTTAGAAATCATTTAGATTTATTGCTGCTCCACTGATATAAAACAATGGGGGAGTGGGGGGGGGGGGGGGGAATGTAGTTTGTGATATATTTATCACCAGAAATAATACTGCATTACCCCAACACCTATTATTTCAATCTCACTAGTTAAGTGTTGTGTCAAAAACACCAACAGTTACAACTGAGATGCAAATAAATATCACAAACAATTAATTGGATCTGTATTCATGTTGATTTTTAATTCTTAATTACAGCAGATTTAGCTTGTGTACCTCATTGATTTAGCTTGAGAGTTTCAGATAGAGGTTCTTATGCAGATTTATTACCTGGCAGAACTGATCCCCTAAGAAATACATTGATTGCCATTTTAGCCGCTCAGTCACCAATTGCACTCTGGCTAGAGGTTGGGAAAAAAAAGTAACAGCAAAGAATTTTTTAAAAATGTTGACACAATTTCCTTCCACCAGAAGATTGTAAAACAGGCTGTAAAATTGTATGTGACTTATTCAGTTTTTATATTCTATCTTTGAACCTTGAAGTGGACTATTCTAAGTTCAAAGACAAACTGTAAAATATAGACTGGATCATAAATAATTTCTAATTATTATCCTCCGGGAGTAATGAACAGCCATTAACAGAAAATGACACCAAAGTTGAACAGTCATGCAGGCTGGGTTTAAGTTCAGGTCAGCCTTTGACTGCACTCCTTTTTCGCTTCCTGCCTCTGAGATGTGCCTCTCCTAAGACCCCAAATTCCACCTACTCTTAGCCTTAGTAAGGAACTTCTTAATATTTAATATCATGCAGGAATGTGAAAAAACAATCTTAAAGTCTGCTTTAATTTGGAAACTGGCTTTCTTTGGTTCTTCAACCGGTTTCCAAATTAAGACAGAATTTAAGAAATTTCCACTCTTTTGCACAGGTTCTTTAAACTTTAAGTCAAACTGGCCACACAGGTTAACACTAGCTGGAATTTCATGCCTCTGATGACATTTACCTCCGACCCCCACGACCCCCACCCATACACGCATTTAAGATTTGAAGTTCACCTGGTTGTTTAGAATTCTTAGTGTGAATGAGGGCACAGTGTTTGCTAACCAAATATGTCATGTAACTGACTTTTTGTTGACATCATCATACACATTGGTTTTACAATGTAAATCAACATTGGGAGCAACACAGCCAAAACCAATCATGTGCTCTTCCAATAAATATCTATTTTGTTTTTTTAAATTGCCAATTTTTCTTCTCCAACAGTGACCAATGTATTATTATAATTTGGTTACTCAATCCATGACTGTTTGTGTGACACTGATGTGCACGATTGGCTGCTGCGTTTCACCAACAAAATATACAGTCAATTCAGTTTACAGTATATTCTTTAAAGCGCTTTGAGATATTTCAACAATGTGATAAGGCACTATATCATTGCAAATTTTTTAAATATTATATTGTGCCATGATAGTGCTTAACTTCTGATGTGAAATAAATAAATGTAACTTGTTGTTGTTGTAGCTTTGGGCACACACTTTGCTAACACTGAGTTCTGAATCTGAACTGCTCCATCATGGCAGAGTAATAGTTTGGTGATTAAATACCCATAGGAAGGAAAAGTAATTCCAGGCCCCTATATCATGGTTCCTACCCGGCATTTACAGAACAGTACTGCAGTTCAACGGATTTGGGATTAACTGCCTATATCTATCCTCTCAGCATCTGAGGGCAGCAATTGCATTAGGGGAACATAGAGGGTGAATATTTTTTTAAAAAAAGATTAAAATAATTAAAATTGAAACAACGCTTTCCATTTAGCAGGCAGATAGGGTGGGCAGCATTTTGTTATTCGTTTGGAGTTACTACAGGAAACCACAAATTCCTGTATTTACTTGTTATTTTTGTAATAGCCTGCCCTAGATGTTTCGAGTTGAGTTACTTCCTGAACCACACGGGCCAATTACAGGAAAAATAAATCTTCAACCATTGTTTTCTATTTATGACTAATCTAATGGTGATCAAAGCCACTTACTACAACAGATTGAGCTGTACAGTATGAAATGTAGTTAATGTTTGCTTCTTGTGAGCAAAATGCCTAGATAAATTTACATGTGGCACACCACCGCAATAAACACTTTATTTTACTAGCCACAACTTGTACATATAGTACGTCAACAACAACTAGCATTTATATAGCACCCTTCATGTATGGTAGTGTTTTGGAGGGCATAACTGTAGCGGAGCTTGACACCGAGCCACAAAGAGAGTAATTGTAAACATGGTCAAAGAGGAACATCTTCAGGAGCACTCGCCTCGCAAGCGAGAGGACCTGGGTTTGATTCCCAGGCAGAGCAAATGTTGGGCAAGTTTCTTTCTCCTCTGTTTACCTAGCAGTAAGTAGGAACCCGGTTGTTAGTCGATTGGCGGATCGCTTTAGCCTGGGGTAATACACCCTTCAAAAAATAATAATAATTTGGTCACTCAATCCATGAATGTTTGTCGGACGCTGCTGTGTGCAAATAAGAACATAAGAACACAAGAAATGCTAGACGAAAAAAACTAAGGTCCATCTAGTTTGCCTTCTATCTTCCTGGCGGTTGCATGCACATATGTCCCAATCTACCTATGTACTATATCCCATAATGTAATCTGCTAAAAGAAAACTATCTAATCTGTGTTTGAAAGAATCAACACTTCCTGCTTCAACAGTCTCCCCATGGAGCCTGTTCCATAGGTTCACTATTCGCTCACTGAAATAGTGTTTGCGTAGATTCGTTCTGAATTTACCCCCCTTCAATCGCAGGTCATGTCCTCTGGTGCTGTGGCTGCTGTGCTTTGCCCACAAAATATGCAGTTAATTCACTTTACAGTCTACTATAATAACATAATAATAATTCTTGCATTTGTTATAGCGCTTTTCACGTCTTCTAGACATCTCAAAGTGCTTCACAGAGTATACTGTAACTGTATATTTGTGGGCGAAACGCAGCAGCCAATTGCGCACAGCAGTGTCCCACAAACGATCGTGGATTGAAGTGATCAATTTCTTATTGTTTTTTTTCTTGAGGAATTATTATCAGGCGTGTGGAGTAAGGAAACTTGTGCAAGGTTTCGCCCTGCTGGGAATCGAACCAAAGTCTCTCGCTTGCAAGGCGAGTGCGCTGATCACTGAGCTACAGGACTCCATAATTATTCAGTGAAGCGCTTTGAGATGTCTCAAAGATGTGATAAGGCGCTATACTAAATGCAAGGATTATTATTATCATGTCGTTGAGACGTCGCAAAGCACTTCACAGGATTTTACTATTAAGTGCAGTGATTGTGTATTTTGTAGACAAACCCGCCGGAATTAGAATGACCAATTTTATTTGCATGGCGGGGACGGGGGACGGGGGGGGGGGGGTGGGGGGCTGGTGGTGGTGGGGGGGTGTGCGTGGGGGCGGGGGGCCGGGGTGGACATTGCCCAGGACATGGAGGGAGCTGAAATTTTCCTTCAGAAATTCACTTCATTTTCTACCCAGTTTTATCCTCTGGTTTTTTTTTCGCAAAGAGTTTGGGATTTCTTTTATATATATACATACACACACGCACATATATATATATATACATATAAATATACAAAAAAAACACCGCTAAGAGAGAGGCCTAAAAAAAAATGCAAATGGTGGTTGCTTGTTTGTTGTAGTTGTTTTGTTGTTGTTGGTTGTAGTTGTAATAGTAGGAGTAGTAGTAGTAGTAACAGTTGTTGCTACTGTGCACACACCACACATCCCCAACGCCAGATTTAAAAACAAACACCATCCCGCTCAGCCACTCAGCATCTTAGCCCCGCCCCCCGCCCCGCCCCCCGCCCCGCGCCTGCGCTCTAACAATCAGCCTCATTGTTGGGAACCACTGACGTCACGCGCCATTCATTCCACTGCCGCCGACGAGTCCACCACGGGAGTGAGCAGGAGGGGTGGTGAGTGCGTCAGTCAGTTCCACACACACACCCGTTATGGCTGCACACCGCGGCTGCTGCACGAGCGGTTACATCAGTGGCGGCTCTTTCAGAGAGTCGGTTTGCAAACGCGGTTCGGGTCAAAAGAAACCATTTGTTGAAACAGTTCAGCGGCTCTCCCCCCCCCCCCCCCCGGTGGTCTGCCCCTCACCCCGGGTGCTGAGTGTGTGTAGTGTAGTCGGGCGGTGACGTAGCTCTTTGTTTACACTCAGCTCAGCGTTCAGTCAGTGCTGAGGGCGGGCGGAGCGCGGGCGGCCCCTGCCACTGCCCTGCACTGCCACTGCCCTGCCCAGCCACTGCCCTGCACTGCCACTGCCCTGCACTGCCCAGCCACTGCCCTGCACTGCCCAGCCACTGCCCTGCCCAGCCACTGCCCTGCCCCAGCCACTGCCCTGCCCTCGCCAACAGCCCCGCTCTTGGCTGCCCGGCCACCGGCTCTGGGTGGGGGGGGAACTTAGCACCAACTTTGTGGTCGGAGGTGTTGTGTTGTGTCGTGTCGGGGAGAGAAGGGGAAGGCAGGGAGGAAAGAGGAAGCGGCGTGGCAATGTTTTCCTTCCCTGTGAAGTGATCACCTCGCCCCCGGCTGTGGCCATTTGTTTACAACTTTTTTTTATTTTTTACTAAAAAAGAAAAGAGAAGAAAGAATCGGGGCCCGGGATCCCCTCACCCCCGGGAGCTTCAAGTCAGTACAAACACAGCAGCAGCAGCAGCAGCAGCTTCCTCCCCTCTCACTCACACACAGACCCCATGCCGCGGTGCAGGGAGAGTTTCCTGCTCCTGGAACAGGCCGTCACCGTGGAATCCAAGGAGATCGACGCGCTGGTGGCGAAGATCGGGGAGACGCTGCAGCTGCAACGCAAACCCAGCGGCGGCGGCGGCGGCGGAGGAGGAGGAGTGTCGGCCAAACAGCAACAGCAACATTACCAGCAACAGCAGCAGCAGCAACAACATCAGCATCAGCAGCAACAGCTCCAGGAGCCGCGAGTCGCAGCCAAGCGCCGCATCTGCTGTATCAGCCAACAGCGCAGCAGCCCGTACCGCATCCCCGCCCCGGCCCGAGCCCTCACAGCCCGGGGCTCCCTCTACACCGACCGCAGGAAGCGAGCCGCCGCCGAGCAGCACACGGACCCTCACCACATGCTGCAGGAACTGATCCTGTCCGGGAACCTCATCAAGGAGGCGGTCAGGCGGCTCCACGCCGAGACCGACTATGTGAACGGCTTAGCCGACGAGCTGCAGTAGGAGAGCCCTGGGGAGGGGAGGGGGGGAGGGAGGGGAGGGGAGGGGGGGCCCGTCCTTTACTGACTGCCACTCACCCACAGACAGACAGACAGACCAGCGAGAGGGTGAGGGAGGGGGTGATGGTGAGGGAGGGGGTGATGGTGAGGGAGGGGGTGATGGTGAGGGAGGGGGTGATGGTGAGGGGGGGTGATGGTGAGGGAGGGGGTGATGGTGATGGAGGGGGTGATGGTGATGGTGAGGGAGGGGTGATGGTGAGGGAGGGGGTGATGGTGAGGGAGGGGTGATGGTGAGGGAGGGGGTGATGGTGAGGGGAGTGGTGATGGTGAGGGAGGGGGTGATGGTGAGGGAGGGGTGATGGTGAGGGGGGGGTGATGGAGGGGGTGATGGTGATGGAGGGGGTGATGGTGAGGGAGGGGTGATGGTGAGGGAGGGGGGTGATGGTGAGGGAGGGGTGATGGAGGGGTGATGGTGATGGTGAGGGAGGGGGTGATGGTGAGGGAGGGGGTGATGGTGATGGAGGGGGTGATGGTGAGGGAGGGGGTGATGGAGGGGGTGATGGTGAGGGAGGGGGTGATGGTGAGGAGGGGGTGATGGTGAGGAGGGGGTGATGGTGAGGGAGGGGGTGATGGAGGGGGGGGTGATGGTGAGGGAGGGGGTGATGGTGAGGGAGGGGGTGATGGTGATGGAGGGGGTGATGGTGAGGGAGGGGGTGATGGAGGGGGTGATGGTGATGGTGAGGGAGGGGGTGATGGTGAGGGAGGGGGTGATGGTGATGGAGGGGGTGATGGTGAGGGAGGGGTGATGGAGGGGGTGATGGTGATGGTGAGGGAGGGGTGATGGGAGGGGGGGGTGATGGGTGGAGGGGGTGATGGAGGGGGTGATGGTGATGGGAGGGGGGTGATGGTGGGGGTGATGGTGATGGTGTGGGGGGGTGATGGTGAGGGAGGGGGTGATGGGGAGGGGGTGATGGTGAGGGAGGGGGGGAGGGGGTGATGGTGATGGTGAGGGAGGGGGTGATGGTGAGGGAGGGGATGGGAGGGGGGTGATGGTGAGGGAGGAGGTGATGGAGAAGAGGGTCGGGTTCACCTCTGCAAATCCTTGTTTACTTCGGAAGAGGAGCCGCGGACACGTCACCACTGTTTCACACGGGGACTACTGATTAATAATGTGACTTTATTGTGTTTTTTTATATATATATATATATGTATGCGTGTGTGTGTATATATATATATAATAATTGTGTGTGTGTCCCCCCGTCCCTCCTTTTTAAAACGTTCACATGGAGCACATCACTCGGGGCAGGTCCTGAACCAGGACCACCACACACACAGCTGAGTGCCGGGGATGGACGGCGGCGCTGTAAATAACCTTTCTCTGTCACAGTGAGAGAGTGAGTGAGTGAGTGAGTGGTCGTTCCCAGCCTTGACCTGCATTTAATGCAGATTTCCAGCAGTCGCAGGTTTTGTTTTCGTTGATTAAAACCTTTTGCACCGGTCCTCTGGTTAGAGAGAGAGAGGGAGGGGGGGGGTGAGGGGGGATATTTCCCCCAACAGAAGCAATGCAAACAAATGTCAGCAGTGTGATCTTTTTGGCTGCTGACTTCTTCGATCTGAAGATTTTCGAGGTGTTTTTTTTTCCCTGAACGGGTATTAACATAAGTTACATAGCCACACCATGTTTACAGCAGTGAGCAGCAGCAGCAGCAGCAGCAGCAGGCGGGCAGGGCAGGGCAGGGCAGGGCAGGGCAGGCAGTGAGTGGGTGCCACGCTGCCCTGATGCCTGTTGTTTGTGCTGGAAGGGAAGGTCGCTTCTCGGTCTGACCTCGGATGGGATGTGTATATATTTTTTTTGTGTGTGTGTGTGCAACGTATTTTGTGACTTGACTTTTATTTCCACAAACGCTTTGTGGGGGGGGAGTTGTTCTGGTGCATCAGATGGACTGACCCCACACTCACTCGGTAGGAGGGAGTGTGCATTTCACAAGCACTGACCACATCTCCCCAGGAATTCCGCCAACTGTTTACAACACACGTCGTGACACCCCCCCCCCCCCACCCCCCCTCTCCTCTCCTCTCCTCTCCCACTGGCCCTGGGACCCCAGTCTCATGGGGGGAGGAGGAGGAGGAAATTTGGGGACGATCGCTTATATTTAATACCTTTTTTTTAAAAAAAAAGAAAGAAACTTTTTTTTGTTGATTATATTAAAAAAAAAGCAAATGACACTTCGCATCGGAGTGCTCTGTTGTGCCTGTCATTGCAGGATAAGGATGTCTTGAATTAAAAAAAAATATGTGTTGGTTAAATCATTTGACATGGTTTTTCTTTCCATTGCCTGTTTGCAAGCGTTTAATTCACTTGGGAAGGAAGATGTATTGTCTGGGTTGGGCACGACTGGGTCGCAGGGTGTACTGTAATCTGTTTTCTGTAGCAATGTGTGTGTGGGGCTGTGGTCTCCTCACCCTTCCTACTTCAGTTAGATCCACAGATAACCCGATTAGCTCCTGTAGTAAATAAGGTGGGGTCTGCATTTGAACAGTAAGCGCCACCAGCTCCAGAATTGCAACTGCATTTGCATTAGATAATTCATTATCTCTTGGGCTACAGAATTGTGCTCTACCAATTTGAAAAGATCCATATTTTTTTTATTGGAACAACTTGGTTTCCTGTTCATGCCAAAGGATGGCCACTGTTTGTTTTGGTCAGCCAGGTGGGGGTCAGACCTATGCGGAAACTCCTCACCATGTTTAAGAGTCCTTAACAAATAAGAGTGCCACACACACCTCCTATACGTGCAAATTCCCACGTATTGGAGTGGAATGCACACTACCCTGGAGGCGGCTTCCTGTTTATCTATTTCAAGGGAGTATTACATAATGGGTTGCAAGAGGCAAGGCTTTGGGATTCCAGGTTGTTTTGGGGTACTGCTGGAATTCAACCTGCAAAAAAAAAATCGTCTTTTTGAATGAAAAAATCCCAATTATTTTTCAGTTATGTTTAAAAGCAAAACTGGGACTAAAGACATGTTAATAATAAATAATAATCATTGCATTTGATATAACACCTTACCACATCACGACGGCATCTCAAAGCACATCACAGATATACTGTAAGTTGGTGTGACTATCTGTATTTTGTGGGTGAATACAAAGTCAATTTGCCCACAGCAATGACCCACAAACTGGAGTGAATGACCAATTTTATTTGGGGGATTGTTGGCTAAAAACTTGGGAGAAACTGCCTTTTCGAAAAATGCCATGGGATCTTAAATGTCCACCTAAACAGGCGGATAGCACCTTGAATTTAATGTCTCATCCGAAGGATGGTACCTCCTTGCCGGTCTCCTATCCACTACCATCCATAAAATCCAAATCATTTCAAAACTCTGCCGCCCGCGTTCTCAGCCGCACGAAACTCCGCTCCCCGATCACCCCAGTCCTTGCCAAACTGGACTGGCTGCCTATCCCAGAGAGGATCGATTTCAAGATCCTCACCCTTGTATTCAAGTCCCTACACTCCTCTGCACCCCCCTACCTCTCTGACCGCCTCTCCTCAAAACAGTACCCGTTGCTTTCGTTCCTCCAGGTCTGGCCTCCTCCTCGTCCCCTGAGTCCACCACTCCACCCTCGGCAGCCGTGCCTTCAGCCACTACGCCCCGAGGCTGTGGAATTCCCTTCCTCACTCCCTTCGCCTCGCTCCCTTCCTTCCTATTCTCAGGTCTCTGCTGAAGACCTTTTCGACCACACCTTTGGTCACCTTTCCCCCCCTCCCCCTGGCTCGGTCCCGGGATCCGTTACTGTGAAACGCTCTGAGACGCCGTCCGGCGTGGAGGGTGCTATATAAATCCAAGTTGTTGTTGTTAACATTGCAGCAATCCCCAGCACTTCACTGGAATGTCAGCATGGACAATATAGGTTCCAAGTCCTGATGTGGGGCTTGAACTCACAACCTTCTGACTCAGAGCCGAGAGTATTACTGACCAAGCCAGGCTGACATACAGCCTGTTCCAACACGTGGTAAAATGTATAGGATAATTTGTAAAAATTCACGAGTTCTTTCTGGGTAATTGAAGCTTTTTCTCTGCTCCCCCACTACTTTTTCTCCCCTGATTACAATGACTTGCTTGAGTCTTTTTACCTCAGATGTCCTCCTATAACTCATCCAAGAGGCTATTCATCATTTGTGAGCCTTCTCTGAGTGTTGCCAGGCCATTTGACGGAGTGGGGGTAAGGTGGGGTGCGGGTGAGTGGGGGGGGGGCGGGGGTGCTTCACAATCAAGCCTAGTCCAGTTCCAATCTGAGATCAGATAATTCAGAACAGAGATTGAGCTTGTGATCATCTAGGCATGAGGGTCATTTCATTGGTGCTTACATGAACCAGTATTGTTCTTATTTGATTCTCCACAAATTTGGATTATTCCAAATATATTATATAGTTTGATTATTTGTCTTGGAAATTGAGGATGTTCCAAAGATTTAGTCCCTGTTATGATTTGTTACCTCAACTCCAAACTAACAAAACCTTTCTGGTTCCAGCTAGCCATATTGCCGCTCTTGTTATTCATTGTAAGTAATGAGATAATCAAATCTTTTCAAGTCATAAATGTGGGATTAATATACACTGTAGAAGACAAGAGTCAGATTTGGATGAGGATGGCTGCAACAAAAACAGTAAGTGAGAATGGGAACAAGAGAGAAAGATATCAGCAGAGTAAAAGATTAGAGAAACAAACCAGGTTAACAGATGAGAAAGATGTAAGTAGTCACAGACCCCAGGAAAGATAAAGATTGCATCTGTTTTCTAAGACCAGGCAGTACAGAACTGCTGACAGCTAAGTTCTCCCGAATTGATAAAATAGTTTAGAATCATAGAATTATACAGCACATAAGGAGGCCATTCGGCCCATCGTGTCTGTGCCGGCTCTTTTAAAAGAGCTATCCAAATCAATCCCACTCCTCCGCGCTCTCCCCATAGCTCTGCAAACTTGTCCTCTCCAAATAATTACTTCTCTCTTAAAAGTTGTTATCAAATCGACTTCCACCACCATTTCAGGCAATGCATTCCAGATCTGAACAACTCACTGTGTGAAAAATTGGACATATGTTTGGAAGATTGGCAAAAGAATTCCAATGTTAAATGTCTGGTGATGCCCTATTTTCTATTTCAAAACATCTTTTGAGAACTGTATTCCTTTTTTCTGTATCCGTCTACCTGTTCAGGTGGACCTTAAAAAGAAGGAANTTTTTCCTGGTGTCCTGGCTAACAATCCTCAAGATAAAATTGGTCATTCACTTTATAGTCAGTTTGTAGGACATTGTGTACAAACTGGCTTCTGTGTTTGCCTACACAATTGTCAGATAATTATACATGTGAAGTGCTTTGAAGTGTTTCATTGTTATAGGCATGATATCAAATGCAAGGATTATTATAGCGTTTTGCCAACAAAATACACAATCAATCCACTTTCCAATATACTCTGTGAAGCGCTGTGAGACATCTCCATGACGTGATAAGGCACTATATCAAATGAAAGGAGGATTGTTCTTATCTTATATATTAAAACAAATCAAAACATTTATTATAAAAATACCATGATTTAGAAATTCTCTTTAGATCTGTTCACTTCTAACATTTTGTCCTCTAAGAGGATAAATGCTCCTTTGTAGTTTGGCACTGTAGGTCCCAGGTTTGTGCTATTTGCTGATACTGGCTGGAAAAAGTGAATTGGAGGAGGTTAAGTAAAAGGATTTAATCCAATTTTTTCTTGAGTTCCTAAACAGAGCACGTCTTACCTTAGTCATCATGACTGTACGTTGATTATTCTTAGACAAGAGCATGTGTTTCCTAATGTTAAATGTAGATTTTGATTTATTTAGCTGGTGAGTATTGTTCCCTTTGATGTATGTCTTATTGTGTCAAACACCTGAAGGCATTTCACAGNTTTTTTTCTGTAAAATGTAGTGTCTTTATTTAAGCTCCGATAGCCTATCCCACACGAAGGGCACAATATAATTGCAAGTTGTTGCATATTTGTAGGTGAATGCAGCTGCCAAAGTGTGTACAGCATCGTCCCACAAATGCCATGAAGTGAATGTTTTTTTTAATCTGGAAGATTTTTGGCTACCAGGAGAAACTCTCTTCTTGAATAATGCCCACGGGATCTTTAATGTCATCCCGACCAGCTGGGATCTTGGTTTAACATCTCATCCAACGGATGGCACCTCTGACGATTGAGCCAGGCTGACACCTCATCATTGCTTATCGTGTTTCAGATATCGATTTGACAGGATTTAGAGAAATGGCTATACAGGTTACCTGATGTCAGTGAGTTGGGTTAACTTACATGGTTGAAATTGTAGTACATGAATACTGTACATCTTCGGAGCTTATTTTAAATCAAACTATGCACCAAAAAAGTTAATGTCCTAACTCACATTCCCTAATTACAGCTTTTTTCAACCTGTTAGTTTCTTAAAAATAATAATTGTGTACTGACGGTGAGAATACTTCATTATGCCTTCTTGCTGCTCTTTCATGCCCAATTTGCTCAGCATCCTGTAGATGAAAGCTCTACACAAGATCAAACAGTATGCAATGGGAGTATCTTGTGTGCCTTCATGTTCTTGATTTCATGTCCACCACCCAATTGCAGTCTGGATCCCTTCTAATCTAATAAACCTGTCAGGTGTATGCATATTGTAAAGGTTACTGTCCTATGAATTGCCAAGAAAATAATATATCCGCCACAGGCTATATCTAACTTGTTTGTGGCACAATAGCTAGGAAGGATAGTTCACACAATTTGTTCATCTGGTAATCGTGTGTGTAGCATATAACAACAAAACAATACATTTTGTGTATTACGTTTCATGCAGGGAGGATATAATCAGTTTGTGAATGGAGACCATGGGGTTGTGGGGAAGATATTGCTTTAGTGCCTTGCATTAGGCAGTCTTTTTGTTGACCACCATTTTTAGCATTGCAATGAGGTTAGTCTCGTTTTTAAACAACATTAAGAATGTTGCATAGACTTTTCTTAACCAACATTAAAAATATTCCAGAAACTGTGGAGACAAATTATTGCACAGAAAGATGAAAGGTTGGTCCAATCGATTTTTTTAAAAAAATGATTTAAATAATAATACTACTAATAATAATGATAATCCTTGCATTTTAGATAGTGCCTTATCACATCATTGAGACGTCTCAAAGCACTTCACAGAATATACTGTAAAATGAATTGACTGTATATTTTATGGGCGAACCACAGCAGCCAATTGCGCAAAGCAGTGTCCCACAAACAGTTGTGAAATAAGTGACCATAGTATTAAAATAATAAGTAAAATAATCTTATTAATAATCTTAAGATAATGGAAACTTTTGTTAATACGAAGGGGTGAGAGATGCTCTGTTTCTTAATGGGTTAAAGGATAACTAGCACTTTGAATCTGCAAGCAAATCTCATATATTTCAACTCCCAAATGGGGAAATAGATTTAAAAGCAATTGTTAGTTTCACTTTTATTTCTCTCTTCAATCTTTGCTTTATAGCTTCCTTTCCCATTTATGATAACGTGGTAGCAAATGATAACGAGGCTTATGTATTTAATAAGCATTTAATAAAATTAACTTTTGAACATTTTTTGTTCTTTCCAGTAGATAAACGCCATGTACTAATAGTTGATAGAATGCAATGCGCTAAAAAAAAAGTTGAATTCACCAGACTGTGAGTCCTAGTTGCAAGATATTTTCATTTTCTTTTCAATTATTTGCTAAGCATTAATAAGTAAGAGTACTCATTCTGATTCAATTCCAAGAAAGGTGTGTACCTAATGCCTTGCCAAACCAAGGATAGCCAGTTAATTAATAGACTTTATCTTTAGTCTTTAGGTTGTATATACCATTTAAAAGATAGTAATAATAATAATACTCCTTGCATTTGATATAGCACCTTATCAAGTCCAAAGGACATCTCAAAGTGCTTCACAGGATTTACTGTGAAATGAGGCACTGTATTTTGTAGGCAAACGTGGAAGCTCAATTGCACACAGCAATGTCCTGCAAACAGCCATGAAACGAGTGACCAATTTTATTTGGGCGATTGTTGACTGGGAGAAAGAAACTCCCTTCTCTTTTCGAATAGCACCGTGGGATCTTTAACATCCACCTTAAAAGAAGTTACAGCTGGGGTCATGTGTTTAAATTTACATGAATGAGATGCTGTTCGGTGTTGTGCTATCAAGAAAGACCAGGCATGTAACTGAGAGAAAGGAAACATAAGGAGGCGTATCGTATGTGTTCAGGCTTGGGATTCTCCCAGTCGACTGTCAGTGGGTGGAGACTCAGCAGCAGTTTTGTTTTTCGGTTAAGGTGTGGTGCAGGGAAATGGTAACAACAAGGCATCTTAGGCTGATGGGGTCAGACGCTGGGGAAGGGTGAAGGAGTGAGGAGGGGGAGGGAACTAATATGGGAACACATGGCCTTTGGTGGCTCAGTGGGTAAATGCTTGGTGTTGTGTTTCAGACCAATATGGACTAAGAAGCTCCCAGATATTGTCTGGTCTGTATTGTATTATCCGATCTTATATCATGGTTGCTGCACAGAGTACAGGTGGTACAATTGTCTCCAGCTGGGAAAGGGAAATTGTTTTCTTGTTCCTGATTGCTATCAAGAGACTCCTGCTGGAAAGTGCCCAAGTTTGAATATGAGGAGAGGACAAGACCACTTCCCTTTGAATAGGCCTTTCTTTGATCATTGCCCAGCCTAACACATGAAAGGAGGACGGCTTAGGAGGGCGGCTGGTACCTGTGAAGCTTCACAACCACAGAAGCCTTCAGAATAAGAGGAGAAAAAAAGAGCAAGATTGGAATACAGAGAAAATAACCCAAAAATAACTCCTCGTAAACCGTATTGGCTGCTCGAGAATCACCTCTCACATTTCCTGTTAGTTATCAATGGTTAAAAATATGCAACTCATGCTGATACTAATTCAAGGTCAAGTTACTGGAAACTTAAGAGCTGCCATTAACTAACCTTTACTCTGCAGTCATTGGTAGTGGCTGCATAAATATCATAAAACTATACTGAAGGCAAACAAAATAAGAGGGAAAACACACAGCAAACTGACAGGTTGTAGTGATTGATAGCGATTTACTTTGATACTTTAATAAAACAGATTTCTTAAGGTGACCATAAAAGTTTATCTGATGCTCATTCCTGCACTAAAACGATATGAGGACATATGTAAATTTGGGCTGTGTGGCTTGATGTCTCATTGAGCACTAGATGACATGATTATCACTTTCACCACATTCAGACTGTTTCTCAGAAGGCAGGAGCCAAAAGTATTAAAGCCCAAAGTATCAGCAAGCAGTAGACCCCATACATACACACAAACCTTCGATCAACATAATTCCCTTTTGCTATTTCATTATTTTTTGCAATAGGCGTTTCCTGCTCCTGATAAGCATCAGAACTATTGTAAACAGCTGGCAGGGGGCATGTTTTTGTAATGTAGGTCAACTTTGTAAGGAGAAATTCTATATTTTTCCCTCTTTTTAAGCTATTATAAATAAATAATTCTTGAAATTGATACAGCGACTTTCACATCAGTATCACGTGTTAAAGCACTCATCAGGATATTACTATAAAGTACGGTCACTGTGTATTTTGTAGGTGAATACAGCAGTCAATTTACACACAGCATCTTTGAAGTGAATGATCAATTTTATTTGGGTGTTGGTTGGCCAGGGAGATACCGGGTTAGAAATCCCTCTTTTTGAACAGTGCATTAATAAATTGTAAAATAGTACATTAAAACGTGATGGTGAAGGGACGCCATGCTTGCATTTTATAAAAGTGTAAATTGTCAGATGGAGAGAAGAGGAGGTAAGGGGGTTCCACTCTACTGTCCTGTGTTCTTAGGAAAGAATGAGAGTAGGAGATATTGATTTCAACACATCATATTGCATTATGAAATAGTATGGTTTGGTGACCAGGAAGTGGCTAAAATTGGAAAAAAAAGGAGCTTGTGCAAGAACATGACAACATCATGTATGATATTGCATAACACTTTCTCTGTTGACAAACCTGGAACTTCTCCGGAAGAGAAAAAAAGCTCCCAATGGTTTTGTTCGTTCTGGAGCCATTCCGTTGAGGAGTGAAATGAAATAATTATAGTACTTGGATCTGTATTTAGCCTGTTGCAGCTTGATTTCAGAACTGTAGCATAACAAGCTTGTGAGGGTATCATATTCCTCTTAAATATGAGTGCTGCTATGCCCAACATAAACATAAGAACCCTTAAACGTGGGGACATGTATGATATCATTCTTGTAATTATCAGTGGGTAGTTTTGAGATAAGTAACACACACTCACTAACTGTGAAACAAAAGTTCTCAAAATAAACATTGCTTCTATTAGCCGTTGTGAAAGTCATAAAATCAAAACCAAATTGAACTTAAACTCCTTCCTATTAGCAATAATAATTCTTGGATTTGATATAGCATCTGTAATTTTGAAACAACTCTAAATGATTTGCAGTAATTACTTTTGAAGTGCAATGACTGTGTTTGTAGATGAGTGCAACATCTAATTTTATACAGAGCAACATTTCACAAAACTGTCAGGAGTTTTAAGGATCAATTTATAGAGGAAAAAGAGTCCACTATGTTTCTTGTTCCTGATTTGTATCAAATGATCAATGGTCACGATATCAAGAGAAAATACCTTCTCTTTTTCAATAGTTTGTTGGATTCTTTAACATCAGCCAGAACAGGCAGATAGGACCTTTGTTTAATGTCTCCAATAATGCAGCAATCCCATAACGGGATCATCACTAAGTGGTGCATGATGAAAAAGACAAGAGGAAGGAGCGATAGAACTGCGTAGTTATTGAATCAAATTGAAAACAAAGCCAGATGCACAAAGTATTTCAGGCAAAGTATAAAAATATAAACTTTAATATTTACACTACAGTAAATATCGCTCCCACTGCTTGTTTTTAATGAGCATGCACGAGATGCCTAGTAGCGATCGATCAGTTGGTCTCTTAGAGCATTAGCTCAACGTTTTGGCAAATGAAGGCTACCATTGCCCAAGTCCCGTACTCCAGCACGAGTTACCACCTTTAGGATGGAAGGGAAGAACAACTGGAAGGAAAGACATCAGGAGCTTGATACATCAAGGTCCAGTTTCTAGTTAATGCAAAGTCAGAGATTGAAAATATTGAGAATTTAGCACTGAATGTGCATTGTTACTCTGAGAAGAAATGGAAATATCATGTGGGCAGTGGGAAGTTGGGGCAATGTAAAGATTCTATATTGCATAACACTTTCTCAGTTGACAACTGAGAACTTCAATGAAACGGAAGTCAAGCCATTTTCCAATAGTTTTGTTTGTTCTGGTGCTATGCAGTTGAGGAGTGAACTGAAGCAATTGCAGTACTTGGCCTTTTGTGGGAGGGGAGTTTTTGCATGTAAACAGTTGTAACATCATCGTCAAACGTGTGTGAGAAAGAATTTGCAGATTTAAATTTGTACATCATCATTAATGTGAGGAGGGTGGGGATATTACTAATTATTTTAAAAAAACAGCTGTGCTTGATCAGGGTATAATTAGCTATAGTAACTGTTCACTTCCTCCTCTAATACTCTTCTTCTGAAGCGCTGTCACCTGCTGGGGTACAGGTCTGTAGGTATTGAGATCCCTCCAGTATCTTGCTCAAGTGATCTTTTTTTATGCATCACCGTGGAGCTTCATAGCTGAGCCCAATGCTATTCCTCCCTCGATATCCAGACACACAACCATCCCAGCCAGTGATCAGGAGTTTGAAACAAAACTGATTCTTTTTCTTCTTGAGCTCTGAAACCAATTGTAATGCCTCAATCAGTGGCCTGGCTAAGATCAGCTAACTCATTACAGGTGGGGATTGAAACCTGGGACTTTTCAGAATCTGTATGAGTCACTTTGACACTAAGTAGAGTTTTACCAGATGTACCATTGTGGCAGCTTGTTTATAATTACTTTTAACTTTTGGATATCTAATACGATGCTGACGGTAAGACTTGGGCATCCATCATATCCTCTATGGTAAAATAGTGTTGGTTTCCTTATGACCTTTTTAACAGGATTTGTCCTTGTTTTTAAATCCCTCCTCGGCCTTGCCACATCCTATGACCTCCTGCAATCTACTGCTCACCACTCCTTCAGTTCAGTGAACACCAGGCTGCTTGATGTCCTTCACTTGACGTGCCTCACCATCGGTGGGTGATCTTTCAGCTCTAACTCAAAGTCATCCCCTATCTCTCCACCTTGAAAGCCTTTCTTTTCTACTACAACCTTTGACCACCTTTCTTCGCATCCTTCCTCAGCCCGCCCCATCCCCAATCTCATACTGTCTTCTGGATCAGTGAAGCTATTCAAGGTGTCATCCTGATGTAAAAGGTGCTTAATAAAACTATTTTGGATTTCCCATCATAAAGACGTATTGAAAAAGTTTCTATTTTTAGCGACCAGACTATAACAAAGAACTTCCACTTGAAAAATTTACATAAACAGCATTATATTTGTCATAGAAACTATGCGTGGGGCTTACCACATTTACTGTACAGTAATATCTGTGTCATCAGAACAGGTTCACACAGTGCATTGGAGACTCAAGTAAAGCAGTGTCATTCAATGTGTACAAGAATGCTCTGTGACTTTCCAGATATGTGAATATGTGACATTGAGCATAACTCTGATAACACTTACAGACACACATCCTTTTGCCGTGACGTTTTTCTAGGAAATGCATGCACACACACATCTTGGTAGTTTGTACATTTTGCCCTTTAGCTTGAGCGGGAAGTGTTCATTTTCTAAGAAAGCACCACATTAACCACTCCCATTCTACAAGTTTTAAGCTTCCGTTTCATCAAAAAATAACCAACCCCCCCCATTCCCTGTGTTTCTAGGTTAATCTTGATTAGATTGTCAAAAATATCAGCCCTGCTCAGTTACTAGCTCTCTTGCGTCTGAGTCAGAAAATTATGGGTTCAGGATGATGATGATTATTATTAATATTATTATTAAAATGTATTTTAGCACAAGAGAAATGTTGAGTACCGGTGATGTCTGAACATAAGTACCTGAACAGGCAGAAAGGACCTTTGTTTAATTTGGCATTGTTGCAGGTCAACTTCAGTCACACATCTCCCTCCACTCCCTCCTCGAGCCCCTCCAGTCTGGTTTGCATCCTGCCCACAACACAGATACAGCAATTGTCAAAGTCCCAAACGACGTCCTCTCTATCCGTGACCAGGGCTCCTTCTGCCTACTCGTCCTCCTGGATCTCTCTGCCGTGTTTGACACAGTTGACCACGCCATCCTCCTCCACTGCCTCTCCTCCCTCATCCACCTTAGTGGGATTGCACTCGCATGGTTTGAGTCTTAACCAACCGTTTCCATTTCATCTCAGCAAATGGTCTCTCCTCCCGCCCCCACCCGGTCACATGTGGGCTACCCAAGACTGCATCCTTGGCCTTGTTCTTTTCCTTATCTATATGCTCCCTCTGGGCGATATCATCCGCAGTCACGGGGTAAACTTCCACATGTATGCGGATGACACAAAAGTCTACTTTGCCTCCTCCAGTACCAACTCCAGGTCCGCCAATATTCTATCAACTTGTATGGCAGACATCAGAGCCTGGATGAGTGCAACTCTTGCAGCTGAATATGGACAACACGGAAGCCATACTCCTTGGCTCCCGTCAACGTCTTCACTCCTGCGGATTTGAACTCCTCAACCTCCCTGGGCTCTCCCTCACATTCACTGAAGCAGTGCACAATCTAGGCATCTGGTTCAACCCTCAGCTGTCCTTCCTCCCCCACATCCAGTCCCTGACCAGGACTGTCTTCTTACACCTCCGCCACATTGCCCGCCTCCGACCGTAGCTTACCCCAAATGCAGCAGAAACCCTCATGCATACGTTTGTCACCTCCCACCTAGATTACTCCACCACACTCCTCGCCAGTCTCCCCAGCTCCACTATTCAAAAGATTCAGCTCATTCAGAACTCTGCCGCCCGCATACAGACTCGGACCAAACTCTGTACCCACATCTCACCAGTTCTAGTCAGGCTCCAATGACTCCCCATCACTGAAGAGATCAACTTCAAGATCCTCACACACGTGTTCAAATTCCTTCACTCTCTGGCACCTCCCTACCTCTCCGTCCTCCTTACTTCCCAATCCGCCACCCAGTGCCTCCGCTCAGCTGGCACCGATGTCCTGCTCATCCCTTGCATCCTCCACCCCACCATCAGAGGTCGCACTTGCAGCCACTATGCCCCGAAACTCTGGAACACTCTTCCTCAATCCCTCCGCCTTGCCTCCTCCCCTTTTTCAAGACCCATCCCAGGCTGGGAGTCAGGCTCTGCCACTGTTAAGCATTCTGAGACGCTACCCTGTGTCGAAGGCGCGATATAAGTGCAAATTGTTGTTGTTGTTGTCTTCCAAAGGACTGCACCTTCAACAATGCAGTGACCTCCACAGTAATCCATTGGAGTGTCATCTTAGACTGTGTGAGTTCAATGTCCTAACATGGAACATGCAATTGTGGCCACAAAGCCTGATCTATGATATTTGAGATAGTATCCACATCCACATCCCCTTTCTTACTCCCACTCTGAACAAACTAATTCAACAATTTGAACCCCATGAATTACTAATCCCTTTATTCAGACCTTCAGAAGTTCTAACCGTTTAAATAGTCTCCTGATGTATAATACTCACAAACTAGAATTTGCAGACTCCTGATGTTGGTAACACCTCTGCCTGTAGGCATTCTTTTATCTCTCATTAATTCTTTTCCAGTTGGTGCCTCATGTGTTATGATCAACTAATAATAATAATAATAATCCTTGCATTTGATATAGCGCTTTTCACGTCGGGAGGACGTCCCAAAGCGCTTCACAGAACACACTGTAAAGTGAATTGACTGTATATTTGTGGGCGAACGTGGCAGCGAATTGCGCACAGCAATGTCCCAGAAACAGTCGTAGATTGAAAATGACCAATTTAATTATTGATTTGGGTTTTTGGAGGGATTATTATTAGGCGTGTGGAGTAAGGAAACTTGCCCAAGGTTTCGCCCTGCCTGGAATTGAACTCAGGTCTCTCACTTGCAAAGCGAGTGCTCTAACCACTGAGCTACAGGACTCCGGACTAATAATTTCCTGCTACGGACAAGCTCAGCAAAGAATTATATGATGGCATTCCCAGAATAGCTCAGCTCGTCTCCAGTCTCAATGAATAATGAATAACACAGTCAGGACATCTGGGAGAAAGGCACACTGTGTTCTCTCTTGGAGTCATGGCCTCAGAGGATTTAGAATTGCACGAGAGGGATTGATTTGATTCCTGAAACCAACAACAACAACAACAAGATTCCATTTATAGAGCGCCTTTCACGTCGGGAGGACGTCCCAAAGCGCTGGACAGTTAGGTCAGGACCCGAGTAGGGGGGAAATGGTCAGGGTGAGGGGAGGGAAGGGAGGGAGCAAGGAAGGGGGGAAATGGTCAGGGTGAGGGGAGGGAAGGGAGGGAGCGAGGAGTGGGGGAAATGGTCAGGGTGAGGGGAGGGAAGGGAGGGGGCGAGGAAGGGGTAGAGAGTTGAGAGGGGAGCTGAAGGCACGGTCAAAGAGAAAGGTCTTGAGACCGGCCTTGAAGGTGGAAAGGGAGGAAGCAAGGCGAAGGCACTGGGGGATGGAGTTCCAGAGCCTAGGGGCTGAGAGGCTGAAGGCCTGGCCACCGATGGTGGGGCGGGGGATGTGGAGCAGACCGGAGCCAGAGGAACGGAGGGTACGGGCAGGTAAGTAGGGGGATAGTAGGTCGGAAAGGTAGGAGGGAGCAAGGCCGTGAATGGCCTTGTAGGCGAGGATGAGGACCTTGAATTCGATCCTCTGGGGGATGGGGAGCCAGTGGAGGTGAGCGAGGGTGGGAGTGATGTGGTCGCAAAGCCTGGTGCGGGACAGTACACGAGCTGCAGAGTTCTGAATGACCTGCAACTTGTGGAGGGAGGTGCCGGGAAGGCCGGCGAGGAGAGAGTTCCCATAGTCCAGCCTTGAGGTGATAAAGGCGTGGACCAGAGTCTGGGAAGTTTTCAGGAGGGGTCTCAGAATAGAATCATTGCAGTTTGTGAGCCTGATTTATACGATGCTGGACTTTAGTGTTGAGTCAACACAGTTGCAGCATTGAATCACCATTAAGCATAACGTGAAAGCTGAGCTTTGACCAAACACTCTGTTTGAAATGATCACATTATGGTCACAACCGAGTGCTGCAGTTTAGATTTTTACTGTAGTTGAGACTTCAGTGCGCACATTAATCACAGCCTGACTGTGGACTTGCATCAACCGCCCAGGGTTTGTCAAAACTGACAAAGGATCTAAAAATGACACTGTTGAATTGCACAACTATTACTTGGGTGTGTTCCGTGGGCAGTGACAATCTTTGGTGCTGCACAAGATCATGAGAGGTTCAGCTTAAAACGTTCCTTCAGTCCTTTTGATCTCCAGAAGATTAACTCCCATCTTTCATGAGGTACTTTGTCAAATGCCTTTGGAAGTCTAGGTGTACTTTGTTCCACTTTCAGTTTAATAATGATAATCTTTGTATTTGACATAGCGCCTTATCATGTTGTCAGAATGTCTCAATGCACTTCAGAGAATATACTTTAAGGTGAATTTACTGTATATTTTGTGGGCAAAAGTTTAGAATGAGAACCTCCACAAAAAAGACTATGAATTTCTGTGCTGCAGTGCAATTTATAGAGTGGAAGTGAAGTTAAGGAGCCTGTTTGAATTGGGCTGGATATCTAAGCAGTTTGTGTCCCCAAATGATCTGCGTGGTGTTGCTGTATTTAAAATCAGACTATGTAGTGTTGTTGTATTTAAAATGTGAAATGGAGCCTGGTAGCATACATGGATAATATTAGAAGGTGGTCTGGGTAGTGTGGAGGGGCTCAATATTCATATCTGTTTCATGTTACACCTTTCTAAAGAGGTAGAGCATTTGTTGTCAGCAGTGTGGGTGTGTAACAAGTGGCATTGAAAGCACATGTATTAAGTTCATTGTGCTGCCAGCTTTACTCAGTTGGTAGCACTCACTCTCACTTCTGCAAAAGAAGGTTGTGGGTTCATGTCCATGTCAGTACCTGATCTCATATTCAAGGCTAATGATTGACAGCAGTCCTGGGGGAGCGCCTTGTTATCAGGTGCCGTTTTGCAGATGAGATTCTAATTCCTGGCCGAAGCATCTTTCACAAATTCTCACATTGCTCCTATAGAGGTGTTGCTATTGCCACCTTCAACTCTCTTCAAGAACAGGGAGGGAATGAGAAACCAGCCCATTGTTCTTATATTACATTGAGGATTTTCAGGAGGTGCCTTCCATCAGTAGTAGATGTAGAGCAGTACAGGTACAGCTGATTGGCATTTACAGGAGTCCTGAAGCATATTGGTTAGAGCACTCACCTCCCAAGCATTGCATTTTTGTGGGCATATTGCCCACAAATTCACTGTCAAACCACTTTATGGTATATCCTGTGAAGCACTTTGAGATGTCTCGATGACGTATTACGGTGCTATATCAAATACAAGGATTATTACATCAGAAATAGAGAGTGTTTCTGTATCCCCTGCATGTCAGCCACCAAAGCTATTACTTTCACCTAGAGGAGCATCTGTTAAGAAACATACATGAGCAGCAAGATGTTTATAATGTATACAAGGACTGAACGTGAAGCAAATTGCATTGAGCATGTTACCAAGTTGCATTGCAGAATTTAATACATTGATGTTTATTGAATATTTCTTCAAGTCGGACATTCTTCGATTGGTCTAGAAAGAAAGGTTAATAATAATAATAATAATAATAATAGTCCTTGCATTTGATATAGCGCTTTTCACGTCGGGAGGACATCCCAAAGCGCTTCACAGAATAGACTGTAAAGTGAATTGACTGTATATTTGTGGGCAAACGCGGCAGCCAATTGCGCACAGCAATGTCCCACAAACAGTCGTAGATTGAAAATGACCAATTTATTATTGTTTTTTTTGTTTTGGAGGGATTATTATTAGGCGTGTGGAGTAAGGAAACTTGCCCAAGGTTTCGCCCTGCCTGGAATTGAACACAGGTCTCTCACTTGCAAAGCGAGTGCTCTAACCACTGAGCTACAGGACTCCATAGGTTCAGCTGTACGAAAGCTAAACAAAAGATTCCTAGAATTCTGGCTCTTTGGATGTTGCCACTGAGAACGGCGTTGCCGATATGTCTCAGAACATTCAGAGAACAATCAATATGATAAATATCAAATGTATCACTAATTTGACCATGAATGATACATAAAATATTATGCAAGTGGTCAAATTGCCTTGAAGGATACGAATCGGAGTGACAGTGCAAATGAGAGAAACAAAACTGATCCCCAGTGTTAAGGGAATGACTTAAAAGGAATAAAGCTTGGACACCAGTCTGAATTGAAATGTTTTAGAGGGGTCTTTAGAGATATAAACAACAACACAATAACAAATTGCATTTATACGTGTCTTTCATGTCAGGAGGACTTCCTAAAAGATGATAAATGGAAGATAAAGCAGCCTGGAATGAATTATATTTTCAGGTATACTGAGAAAACAGATCAAGGGGGCATAGGCTCAATGATATGAAGGGCAAATTTAAGACAGACATTTGGAAGTACAGTATTTATTTATACAGAGGATAATCAAAAGCTGGTTACCAGGAAGAGTGGTTAAAACCATGACACTGGGCTCTTTAAAAAAAGCACCTTGATACTCTAATGGGAAGCTGAAAGGGTTGGTATACAAGAAGGATGAGATTAAAAGGGCTATCATCTAAACCTCTTTTAAGGTCTTGTAAATCTGGAAACATTGCCTTGATAGAACACAATGTTTACACTTAATGTAAACTGGCACTAGAGGTCAGTAGAGAACTTTATATGTAAATAAATGCTTTATTTCCTGCTGGAAAATAAAGTACTGTATTTCAATAAAAACAATCTGAATCCTTGCATTTGATATACTGCTTTTCACATCGGGAAGACAGCTCAAAGCGCATCCCTTGATTTACTGCATTTTCAGGGACCAATCCAGGATTTCACTTGGCGGGCGGGGGGGTAGGGGGGGTGGGGGGGGGGGGGGCTTCGACCTGCACTGTTTATTACAATGGGAAATGTTAAATAAGTGTTCAAATGTGCCTTGGATCTGCCTCTATTTTACACAGTTTGGATTTTGTAAGCACAGTAACCAAAAACAGTCTTGAAGTGAATGACCAATTTTATTTGGAAGATTATTGGCCAGGATACTGGGAGACACTGCATTCACTTATCGAATAGCACAGTGAGATCTTTAACTTCCACTTGAACCTGCAGATGGGACCTTGGTTTAATGTCTCGTAAGAACATAAGAAATAGAAGCAGGAGTAGGCCGTTTAGCCCCTCGAGCCTGCCCTGCCATTTAATAAGATCATCGCTGATCTTCTGACCTAATTCCATTTACCTGTCCTATCCCCATATCTCTTAATCCCTTTAGTTTTTAAAAATCTATCAATCTCACGCTTGAATATGTTCATTGCCTGAGCATCCACAGCCTTCTGGGGTAGAGAATTCCATAAATCTCATTCAATGGGCAGCAACTCTAACAATGTAGTGATTCTCCAGCATTGCACTGGTGGGTAATAATTATCTTTGCATTTGATATAGGATCTATAAAGTCAAAATGTCTCAAAGCACATTTCAAAATTTTCTGTAGTGTGTGGTGACTGAATATCTCAAGGCGAATACAGCAGTCAATTTGCACACAGCAATATCCCACTATTAGCAATAAATTGAATGATCCATTTTATCAGGATTGTTGCTTAGGAATCCGGTACAATAAATGTACTTCTCTTTCTGAATAGTGTCACTCGTTCTATAACATCCACCTACACCAGTAGATGGGACGTTAGTTAAACATTTCATCCCAAGTACAGCAGCTCCTACAATGCAGTGATCCTTCAGCCTAGATTTTGAGTTCAAAGTCCCAATATGAGACATATTGTTTGACGTGGAATTATGCACTAATAGTAGCTCTTGGAACCTCAGACAAGTGGGCTTTCTTCATGTGTGAGCTGAGACAGTGGGTACACAGGGCTTATTAGAGCTGATTGTGACTTCTGGTAGTGTCCAGGTAATTGTTCTTTCAGTAGATGTCGAGGATAATGATCAGGAGATGGAACTCTGGCCAAATTTGGAGTCTTGCAGCATATTGATTAGATCACTCACCTCGCAAGTGAGAGACCCGTGTAATGTCCCATTGCCACTATAACTCAATTAGGACCAGGATCGTATCTGGGGTCTTTCTCACCTGTTACTCAATACAAACCCAGGCACTGCTATGGTACTGAGTGAGACTTATAGAGGAAAGTTTTACTAAACTCATTTTCTGTACAACTCCCTGATCATTCATTTCCCACGCACTCTAAGTGTTGTGCAACAAATGTATTAGTGCGTTAAACACTACACATGCCCATATTTGCCAAGCCTCACACAAGATATGTACCATCCTTTAAAGCCTAGTAACTGAAAAATGTGACAGCTCTAAGTACAGAAAATGGTTTTAAAAAAAGTATAATGTATTTCTAATAGATCTGTCTAAATCGTGGAGTCCTGTAGCTCAGTGGTTAAGCACTTGCTTTGCAAGCGAGAGACCTGAATTAAATTCCAGGCAGGGCGAAACCTTGGGCAAGTTTCCTTACTGCACACGCCTAATAATAATCCCTCCAAAAACCCAAATCAATAATTAAATTGGTCATTTTCAATCTACGACTGTTTGTGGGACATTGCTGTGCGCAATTGGCTGCCGCGTTCGCCCACAAATATACAGTCAATTCACTTTCCAGTGTGTTTTGTGAAGCGCTTTGGGACGTCCTCCCGACGTGAAAAGCGCTCTATCAAATGCAAGGATTATCATTATTATTATAAATGTGGCAAAATACCTCCTTTCTAAACATACTGTGGGATCTTTTAATCCCTCTATTTTGCTACAGTACTGCCTTTAATTAAAAGTTTCTCATCAGCCAACACCTCTGAATTGCCACATACAGATTGGTAGGCTCCTTTGGGCTCTATATTCAGGTTGGACCTAACCTATAATTTTTGAGCAATCCTGCTGGTAATATTCTATAGGCAGCTGCTTTTTGACCTTATCTGCATTGATGTGCATCCTCTTTAACTAGACATTAGAGAAATGTGCTCATTTAAAGAGGCTGGGAGCTTCTTCTCTTTGTTCACCTCTTTAGGGTTGTCCGAATTGGATAAAGTGTAAGAAACAGTAAAATACATTCTCCCTTTCTTATCCTTAATCATTACATTCCCAGTCCAAGGTGTCGTTATCCTCTGTATATAAGGGGGATTCACATATTCTAATCTCTAAAAATAAATCTCTATGTCTTTTTATTGGAATGAATTAGAACGCAAATGACACAGACTGTACAGCATGGAAACAAACCGTTTGGCCCAACTACTCTGTGCTAGTGTTTATACTTCATATGAGCCTTCACTTCATTATCCCCTTTCCCGTAACCTTCTATTCCCTTCTCCCTCATTTGTGCATCAAACTTCCTCTTGAGCAAATTGATGCTTTCTGTTTCAATTATAGCTTCCAGCAGTGAGTTCCACATTCTGACCTGTGTAAAGAATTACACAGTAATTCCTCTGTGTAAAGAAGTTCTTCCTAATCTCCCTTTGAAATTTACTATTGGCTATCTTATATTTACACCTCGCCTTTGTTTTGGATCTCATCTAAGTGATGTTGAAATATTTTGTGGTGGAGTTGGGATCATATTGTTCAAGGACTTTTGTTGCAGTATGATCCTTAATTTCATCACATTATTTACAAGTCCAGTAGCAGATGTTTTTGCCTCTAATTGATTTAATGTCTGAATCATCTGGGTGATCATTTCTTTACAATAATGGGCAACCTCCAATGTTTGATAGTTGTGGGATTATGCACCAACATTTTCAAACCAATATTATATTCTTCTCAGTTCACTGAAGTATGTAACAAGGGAAACATAATTACAAGGTATCTGCCTTTGATTCATTTTTTCCCACCAACATAGATAATCCAATATGTCAGAGAAAAATCTGCAGCCTTTTATGAGATATTTAGGGGAATGCTAAACAATGGATTTGCTCGCTGCCTTTTTTGAGAACTGCTGTAGATGCATTTGGCTCAATGGCAAAAATTGACCATGAAGTAAAGGCCCTACTATTGAGAGGTAAGTGTGATTACATTTTAAAAAGACAAGATGTTACTTTTTAAGCCTACGTGCTTACTAAAGTTGCTGTGCGGAAATGGGTGCCACATTCGTCTACAAAATACACAGTCACTACACTTTCCTGTAAATGCTGTGAAGCGCTTTGAGATGTCCTTCTGATGTGAAAGACATTACAGAAAATGCAAGGATTATTTTAATTATTATAGTAATTGTTATACTATACTATAATAATAATAATCCTTGCATTTGATATAGTGCTTTTCAAGTCGGGAGGACGTCCCAAAGCGCTTCACAGAACACACTGTAAAGTGAATTGATTATATATTTGTGGGCAAACGCGGCAGCCAATTGCGCACAGCAATGTCCCACAAACAGTCGTAAATTGAAAATGACCAATTTATTATTGTTTTTGGTTTTGGAGGGATTATTATTAGGCGTGTGGAGTAAGGAAACTTGCCCAAGGTTTCGCCCTCTGCCTGGAATTGAACTCAGGTCTCTCACACGCAAAGCGAGTGCTCTAACCACTGAGCTACAGGGCTACAGTAACAATTACTATAATAATTAAAATAATCCTTATTGGGAATTATAATCCTTATTGGGAATTTTTTTCATTATAATCAAAGATCCGGCAAAGTGAACATTGGCATTTTGAAGAGTTGTGCAGACGTAACCTGAAGTCTCCCATTGCCTTATAGGAAGTACTATAAGGACACTTGGGGCTCTTCACAATTATGTTTCTCGGGAGATTACAACAAACCTCAACAAAATAGTGTTCAGTTAACAGTGTTAACAGTTAACAGTAACAGTGTTCTGTTAACAACAAATACTATCAGACTGTACTTAAGTCCAAAGTCTGTGTTAGAAGAAAGCGCAAGGAAATAAGAGCTCATCTGAGGGTCACACAGAATGGCATTTACATGCAAAAACTTTATCTGCTGATATTCCTTAAAACGTTCCCTAATTAGAGGAACCTTTTAAAGAATATCACAAATTTACCTGAGAGTTGCTGTGCTTAATTGTTGTTGAATGACTACTTCTAGAAAGTGTGTATGTGTGGATGTCAAACGATAGCAGGATTGGGGTTAGTTCCCATAGTTTAATACACTGGTGGCGAAGAGATGGCACGGCACGGAATGCCCTTGGTAGTCCTCACTCTACTCACAGCAGAAACAATACCACAGAGCCTGTCCTGCCATTAATGATCTGTATAAGTATAAGTATTCTGAATATTGGAGGCGGGATCTCATCATCCTGGCCCTGGAAGATGGCAGTGTGAGGCGACTGTACAAAAGCAGTGGCCAATGGCCCTGGGCAGCATATGCCAGCTAGTCTCACTGCCAGCTGACTTCACAATGATCTCACAGCAGATGCAGCTCGCTCGCTTGCTCCCCAGCTCACTGTCGTGGAAATGATCCTGAATTCATAAGTGCAACATTAGGAGGGAATTTATAACATCTCCAAACAGTTTCATGCAGTGAGATATTGTGTTATTCATGTACAAACTTTAATGCAGTTGAAATGAGACCAATTGGCCGATTGAGCCTACATGAGTGCTCCCTCCACCCAATGCAGCATCTATCCTCCTCCCCTTACATTGCAATACATTGTCCACCTGGACCGTGAGTTGAAAATCATAACCTAGGCTTTGACCCTTTTTTGACTCCGAGGCTAGAGTGCTACCAATAGAGTCAGGCTCCCATGACGGCTATTTGTTGAGAAAGGGGGTTTATGGTTATGGAGACATTAACAGCTCCAAACAAGCTTTAGGAAGAAAGCATTGGAGGGAATGTCTTGGGATCAATGGGTATGGAATCAATCTTGTTGGATGGACATACTTATGAGAATGGATTTTGAATGGACTAAATAGTCTTTCCGCTGCGTGTGGGACATAGACCAAACCGCCTACAGTCACATGACCCTGTGACACGACAACAACTGCCAGCTGACTTCACAATGATTTCATTCTGTGCTGAATTTCCTTTCCCCAGCAACTGTTGCGTTTGCTTAGAAAACAAAATTGTGATCCCCGAGTTGGAGGAATTTAATTAAATGCAAACGAAGGCTGAGGAGGTCAAAGGCCGGGTGAAATGGATTGTCAGGTCAGCATCCACCTTCACCTGCGTTTCTCGGTAGAAGGTGGATCAGAAATGGCCTGTGGCGTGAATGGTTGTGGGAGTTAATGGCTGGACCAAACTACCCGCACTCACGTAATCCCGTGACACGACAATAGCTGCCAGCTGGCTTCACAATGATCTCACAGTAGATGTCAGCTCACTCACTCGCCGGTGATCAGGAGGTGAGCAAACTAGGTGTCCACAAAAAAAAACCATGGCAACAAATCTGATTGATTTTGACATGGCTTTGGGTGAAACAGACTAGAAAATGGTTATCATGATCAGGTGCATTTGAGACATGTCCCCAAAAAGTGATATATAAATGTAAATTGTATTATATTTTATGATCACAATATATTTTCTGTTTTGTTTCCTCCAATCCCCCATCCCACCAAACCTCATGAAGAGCGTGAAAATGGGAGTGGGACTGAGTGAAGTTTAATTTGTGTGTTTTTAGATTTGAACATAAGTACATCTGTAAAGGTAATTTGCTTTTAAGACATCTTAGGTATGCAGATGTTTTAAAAGTTTCACATTATTTGTGTAAGTTGTAATTTTGTAAGCAGAAGCTGTGTTTGTTGTGGTACTCCAGTAGTGAATTCTTCTCTATTGCACTGCAAAATATGTTTTATTTTTCTCTTTTATTTTTTTGATGGATTGGCCTTTCGATGATGGTGCTCCACCTCCAACAACCTAGTGGATGATTGGCTCAATTTGCTTAAGATTAAGCTTTGTGAAGAACCCTGGCAGCTGTGTGGCTGTCCACTGCGTCAATGGCCTTGGACTGCAAGTGTACAGAACGCTGTAACATACAGAACACATTTGCTTGTCACACAGTAACTCCGCGACCCTGCTCACCCCCCCGCCCCTCCCAGTCATCCTGCAGAAGTGTTTCCCATTTTCTTTCCCGATCCGCATTTACGCTTCTTCAAAACCCTTGGCTTGTCTCCTTATTTTGGCAAACACTTCATTTTCATTTTCTCAGCACTATCTGGCCTTACATCGGAGAATGAGCTTTCAGCTATTCTGCCTCCATCCTCTGTCCCTCTGACTTGCTCACTCCTTCAATTCACTCCCCTCTTCCAAAGTACGTCTCAAAACAAATCTCTTTTAGTCACCTTTCCCATCCCTACCCCAGCTCATTCAGCATTATCGAGCACTTTGAGACATCCTCCCGACATGAAAGGTGTAAAGTGTATATTGTATTTGGCGATGGGGTTTGGACTATTTTTTACTATGGAGAGGCTGATCAACATTCCATGGAATTTCAGTACTTAGGTCTGTCTTGTTCTTTTTCTTAAAACCCTTAGATCTGCTGTACCAATATCACTTGCCCTCATCGAAAGTGGAATGAAGTACGAAGATGCCATTCAGTTCATTAGACAGTAATTCACTTTTTCATACCCATCATCTGTTGTCAACCCAAAGTGATTTGAGCAACCAAACTTGGGATCTGTTTACAAGCTTGAATTGCAAGGATTTATCCTGAGGGGCAAACAGCCTTTATCACAAGAGCCGAGAAAAACAAGTTATGCAATTATGCACCACCTGATCCCATGTGTACAGAGGAATCATGGGTGATTATGTAATTAATGGTAATTCTATCATTTTATACTGCACCTGAAATTTCAAAATATCTGAAAACGCTTCACAAGTAATTGCTATCGAGCATAGTTGCCCCATTTTGTATGCAAACTCAGCAGCCAATTTGCCAACATCAAAGTTTCTCCGATTGTCCTGTCCAACAATTCCCCAAAAATCAGTCATTCACTTCATGGCTGTTTGTGGTTCATTGTGTGTGCAAACTGGCAGCAGCAGAATACACTTTACAAGAAATCCTGTGAAGCTCTTTGAGACCTCTCCTGATGTGAAAGGTGCTATACCAAATGCAAGGATTACTATTATTATATTGTAAAAGTACTTTAACACGGAAGATTTATCTTACTTTGATGGTTGCGTTACATCTTCAGTACCATGACTGCTCCATGTTTGATTGAGTCCTAAAAATTGACTCAATTAACCATCCTCAGTGTAATGGTGAGGATAAGTGCAATGTGGGGGAGGCAAGTGTAAGGGGGTGGGAAGAGATCGCAATGTAGTCTTTGCTTTATGGTCATGTAAATTTTTGAAACCAGTGTTAGTATAATTTTAGCTTGCTTTTAAGGAGGAGGGGAAGAAAAAGCTTCTATTTCATTTCCGTTTTTTTTATTTTCTTTCTACCCCCAAACCAACATTTGTCGTCTTTTTCCCACTTCTACAAATATGTGTCATCCTCCCCACCCCTTGTTTGTTGCTCCCCTCCCCACCCCTTGTCCTGCATCTCTTTGTCCTCACGGCCACATTATATTAACCCAGGAAGCGCCAAGGGATTATCAACAGGAAGCAGCTCTCCTACCTGGAAAAGTACTGGCCAAAGATGGATCCTCTGAAGGATAGGGAGCCAGTGGAGTCAGGCAAGAGTGGGGGAGATGGGGTCACGGAATTTGGTGCGGGAGAGGACACGGGCTGCAGAGTTCTGGATTATCTGGAGCCTGTGGAAGGAGGAGTTGGGAAGGCCGACAAGCAGGAGGTGATGAAGGCATGAACAAGAGTTTCAGTGGCCTGAGGGGTGAGGTAGTGGCGGAGTCAGACGATGTTACGGAGGTGAGGGAAGGCAGAGCGGGTCATGGTTTGGATGTGGGGAAGAAAAGACAGTTAACGCTAATAATAATCATAATAATAATAATAATGCTCACATTTGATATAGTCCCTTATCACGTCTTTGAGATGTCTCAAAGTGCTTCACAGAATATACTGTAAAGTGAATTGACAGTATATTTTGTGGGCGAAGCACAGCATGGAAAAGCACCAGCACATACATCCAGCGAGGGATAAGACCAGACCACCCAACCTGCAGATGTCTGTGTGACGGTGATTACATTGGGCTGGGTGAAGTTACGCAAGACAAAGTAGTAGTTAACCATCTGTAAGCATAAAGCACTTAGACAGGTTAGGAGACAAAACAAAGGGCTGTATTATGCAGAATGGAAAGTCAGCATTTGTGTTAGTTGGTATTGCTTGCAGTAAAAATCTTGTTTTATCAGATGCACCAAGTGAGTTTTCACAGACTATTGTACCTGTAATTATACCTCATAGATTGACAAGAAAATACGGACTCAGTTTCCCTCTACCTTGTGCTCATAATAATTCTAGTGGTAAATCAAATGTTGTGAAGTGTCAGCACGGTAGCAGTCTCACCTGTGAGTCAGATGGTTGTGGGTTCAAGCCCCACCTCAGGATTTGAAACGCATATAGTCTATGCTGATGCTTCAGTGCAAGACTGGGGATGTGTTGTATTTCTAAGGTGATGCGACTTTAAACTGAGATCCCATCTACTCATGGAGGTGGATGTTAAAGATCACATAGCACTATTTGAAAAGAGAAGGGAGTTTCCCCTGGTCCCAGCCAACGATTTTCCAAATAAAGTTGGTTATTCACTCCATGGCTGTTTTGTGGCACATTAAGGTACACAAATTGACTGACATGTTTGCCCACAAAATACACACAGTCACACCACTTTCCAGTATAACCTGGCAAGTGCTTTGAGATGTCTTGGCAATGTGATAAGGTGCTATATCAAATGCATGCACTGTATTATTATATAAGGATTATTATTCCAATCTGTTGCCAGTGCATTCTACATCTGTGAATGAGAGCAGTGTAATGACAGGGTTTTGTGCTATCATCACTCAATACATCACCACAATGATGTGGTGCAGTAGCCCCAATATTTTTTTCAGTACAACGATGCATCGCTTTGGTGCTGTGTATTGGTATTGCTGTAATGGTTCCATCACATTTCATGCTAATGAGTAGCTGATGAGGAAACTCTGAGGCTTTGGTTGACACCTGCTGGAAGGCATTACCTGGAGTCCCGGTTCAAAGACACATGGTCATATATCCAAGGCTTGGTATCCTTGATTGTTACGCAGAGAGATAAGCAGTTGCTACTCAATCTCCATATGTCCAACTGGAGTTACCATCCCTCAGTGGATGGGAACATGTGTCTGGGCTGTGGCTAGGAACATTCTGGCAATGCTCTCACACATTTCATGCTCAGTTGTGTTGCTCATGGGAAGCTCACAGGAAGATCCTGGTACCTGCGATCCACCTAGTGAGGGCTCCTACCACTTAGTGTGTGTGGGAGAGTGGACAGACTCTCTCCTCTGGGGACCCTAGAAGGCGCCCTTGGATCTGTACACTGTTGCCTTGGTGTCTGGAGGATGAACTAGGAGATCCCCACATCACGGGAATAAAATCCTTATCCTTTAAGTCCACGTGGATTCATTTGTGGTTAAATGGATGACTGCCGAGAACAGGGTAGGGTTTGGGTTATTTAGGTGGAAAGGGAAAAAAAGGAGTGTGTAGGTGGAAAGAGNAAAAAAGCGATGTGTAGGTGGAAAGGGAGAAAAAAGGAGTGCTTGTTGTTTTTGTGTTAAGTACTGTGTCGCACACTGCTGAATGATCCCTTAACCTGAAGCTATAACCCCACGGTGACTCGATAAGATTGATCCTGTAGTGGAACAATGTGAAGAAAGCCCCAGAACATTTCCTCAATGAACAATAATAAACTTGTTAATGTTGTGTGTGAGGTGGCTGGGTTTAGACTCTGAGATTCCAGGTTTGAACTCTGTCCTGTGCTGGTTTAGCTGATCTCAGACATGCTCTGTCTTGTCTATCACAGATAGCTCATGTTCACAGTGTGAGGCTGGATAGACAGGTTCTGTGGAATCTTGTTCCAGGAGGGGCTGTGCATTGGAACTGACTCATACAGGTCTGTTCCAGCAGGCCTGACTCTAACTAGGTCAGACCCACTTGCCTGACTTTAACTCTTACATACCTAAATATATTTTCAAATTAAATGCTGAGTGGGTTTCATCTGTAAGGCTTCCCTCTTCTGTATTTGTATTGCAGATTGATCTTTTATAGCTCAGCAGCCTAGTCTAAGTGACTCATCCCCCCCCAGTTCATTCAAGGTTAATAAATAAAATGCAAATAAATAACTGAAAGAAGAGAAGCAGTTTGAATAACGATGTCCTGCAAATAGCCACACAGTGGAAATATCAATTGACCTGAAGGATTGATGGACAGGACAAATGCCATTCTCTTTTCAAATAATGTTACAAGCTCCTTAATATACAGATACATCTACGTTTAACAACAACAACAACAAGATTACATTTGTATAGCGCCTTTCACGTCGGGAGGACGTCCCAAGGCGCTGGACAGAGTACAGCATTTCAGACCCGAGCTGGGGTTGGGGGGGTGTAAGGGAGGGGAGGGGAAGAAGGGATGACCGATGGCCTGGTCAAAGAGGAGGGTCTTGAGGCGGGACTTGAAGGAGGCTAAGGAGGGGGCGAGGAGGAATGATTGGGGGATGGAATTCCAGGGATTGGGGGCAGAGTGGCTGAAGGCTCTCTCGCCAATGGTGGGGCGGGTGGGTCGGGGGAAGTGGAGCAGGCCAGAGCCGGCTGAGCGGAGGGAACAGGCGGGTTGGTAGGGGCTAAGGAGGTCGCAGAGGTAGGGTGGAGCGAGGCCATGGAGGGCTTTATATGTGAGGACCAGGATCTTGAACTGGATCCTCTGAAGGATAGAGAGCCAGTGGAGTCGGGCGAGAGTGGGGGAGATGGGGGCCATGGAGTTTGATGCGGGAGAGGACACGGGCTGCAGAGTTCTGGATTATCTGCAGCTTGTGGACGGAGGAGTTGGGAAGGCTGACAAGAAGGACGTTTGCATAGTCGAGCTTAGAGGTGATGAAGGCATGAACAAGAGTTTCAGCGACCTGAGGGGTGAGGTAGTGGTGGAGTCGGGCGATGTGAGGGAAGGCAGAGCGGATCATGGCTTGAATGTGGGGGAGAAAGACAGTTGAGGGTCGAACAAGACACCTAGGAAATTTGCCCTCATCCAGGACTTGATGTCCGACAGGCAGTCTGTCAGGACAGCAGATGTCCTGGAGTTGAGAGTGGAGGCAGAAAGATAGAGTTGGCTGTCATCCGTATACATGTGGAAGTTGACCCCATGTCTGCGGATGATGTCACCAAGGGGAAGCATGTAGATATTAAAGAGGAGAGGGCCAAGGACAGATCCCTGGGGGATGCCAGACGTGACAGTGCGGGGACTGGAGGAGAAACTGTTAGAGGCAACGAAGTGGAGACGGTGAGAGAGATAGGAATCGAACCAGACAAGGGCAGATCTGCGAAGATTGAGTGAAGCGGAGAGGCGGTGTATGAGGATGGAGTGGTCAACAGTGTCGAAGGCAGCAGAGAGTTTAACTTCTTACCACAAGGACAACACCTCCAGCATTACGCTGTAATGTCAGCGAAATCTCATTATCCCAATTTGGGGCTTAAACTGGGCTGGGGCTATAACCTTCTGATCTACACAGACATTGAGTCAAACTGCATTGCACAAGAGTTACAAGACTTAATTGGCACATTAAATAATGTAGTTTAAATTCATCTCAAGGGATCCAGGTGCAGCAGTGGATAAGTACACTGGGCTTTCACTCCTGGGATCTTGTTTTGATTCAGACCAAGCTAACAATCTAAATGTTTCCCAACTCTGCTGGCAGCAAGGTATAATAATCTTGCATTTGATGTAGCACCTCATCCAGTCTTGTAGAAATCTCAAAGAGCTTCACGGAATATACTGTAAAGTAAATTGACTGTATAATTTGTGGGCAAATATCAAAACTCGGCAGCCAATTGTGCACAGCAGTGACCCACAAACAGTTGTGGATTAAGTGACCAAATAATAATAATTTTTTTGAAGGGATTACCCCTAGAAAATCGACTAACAACCGGGTTCCTACTTGCCTGGAGCACTGTAGATGAGTGGTTAGAGCACTCACCTCATAAGAGAGAGACCTGGGTTTGATTCCCGGCAGGGTGAAACCTTGGGCAAGCTTCCCTACTCCACATGCCTGATAATAATCCCTCAAAAAAAAACAATAATAAATTGATCACTTCAATCCATGACTGTTTGTGAGACCCTGCTAAACGCAATTGGCTGCCACGTTTCACCCACAAATATATGGTCAATTCACTTTACAGTATATTCTGTGAAGCGCTTTGAGACATCTAAAAGACGTGACAAATGCTATATCAAATGCAAGGATTATTATTATTGCAGTTATGACCTTTTGTGAGTGGAATTTGAGTCTGAATCCTATTCCCAGTTGATATGAGTTCATAGTGAAATAAATTATTTTGAAAGTGCCAGTCTCACTCAATGAAGGTCACTGGATATTTCGTACAGAAAATGGATAATGTCACAATTTTGCCGTAAACTGAGTTATCGCGAGTTTGGTGATGTACTAATCAATAAAAGAACAATCTTTTCATTACTGTTTTAAGATGGGATTTCCATTGTAAACTAGCAACAAGACTTGACATTTTTAGCAATTGGTTTATGATAGGTCTGATTGTTGAGGTAGAATGTGTACTCTGTATCTAACTGATTTATCTAACGTGGGAAAGCTTGATGTGGTCACTGGGCATCATGGAAAAGTGATTCCTTGCCTTGTACTGCTAACCCTCACCCTGATGAGCACACAATGTAGCAATAATGAAACATAAACATCTCGCCCTTTTCTGGGAAGAGTATTGCTCTAAACAATTTCGCTTCAAGGGATTTTTAGTTCCTCGTCATGTTGAAACTCGAGAAAACCCAGCTAGTGTGTTAGTCTGGGAAAAACATTCATCGTTTGCATATTGGATGATTCCTTTGGCTAACTGTAGCTTATAACAACAACAACAAAATTACATTTGTGTAGCGCCTTTCACTTCAGGAGGATGTCCCAAGGCACTGGACATTCAGTATTTGGGAAAGTGTTTTGTTTAGCTTAGTGGTTAGAGCAGAAAAATTGACCCAATTTTTTTTTGAGGGATTATTACCCCTGGAAAAGCGATCTGCCAATCGACTAACAACTAGATTCCTACTTACTGCTAGGTAAACAGAGGTGTGTTGAGTAAGGAAGCTTGCCTACAGTTTTGCCCCGCCCAGCAATCGAACCCGGGTCCTCTCGAATGCTAGATATTTGGGATTTTAAACTAAAAAGCTACGTTTTAGGTTGAATAATAGAATGTTCACCAAAGTCAGGTTGGTGGTTGCTTCAGTTCATTCATAAAAAAAGGATGTCAAGTAAAAAGAAATCACCAAAATAGAGACAACTTGTACTGAACAGTAGAACCAGAGGACACGGCCTGCAATTGAAGGGGGTAAATTCAGAACAAATTCGTAGAAACGCAACTTCAGTGAGCAAGTAATAAACATATGGAACAGGTTCCCTAGGGAGATGGTGGAAGCAGAAAGTGCTGTTTGTTTCAAGAACAAATGAGATAGATTTCTGTTAAAAAATAATATCTTGGGATACAATATATAGTTTGGGACACGACATTCTAAGTGACTGCCAGGATGGTGGAAGTCGAATTAGATGGACATTGGTCTTTTTTTGCCTAGCAAATTCTTATGATCTTAATTTACCTTTTCACAAAGATTACAGTTTCCATGTGAGTGAGGTGTAGTCAATGGATTTGCTAAAATTCACCAGCAATTTTTACACTTTAATGTACAGAGTAAAATACAATATTGTGTATAACAATATTTTAAAAACACAATACAATACAAATTTTACATTTATATAGCACGTTTCACTTCAGGAGGATGTCCCAAAGTGCTTTACAATACTGGTTTGACAGCCATAATAGTAACAAAGTACAACTAAAAAAAACAAAGTAAAACGTTTTGTCAAATAGATTCAGAAGATTTGATCTTTTCAGAAATTATCTTCTTATTTTATCTTGTGACACAGCTCTATCATCAAGTGTCCTTTGTCATTCCTCTATAAAACATTCTTGTCCTGCCACTTGGCACCATCAGAGATCATCTAGATAATAATGGTTTTAGTGCCATTAGACAGTAGATAGCCAGAGAGTGCTGAGCATGATATTTAATCATGGAGAATGAGAAAAGGTACATACAGAGGTCTAATTTGCTGGCTGGGTGAACAACCCCATGGCTTGTGCTACTTAAGAAAATATAAATTGTAAAACTCTTTTCAACATCTGACACCCTCGGAATGTATTATCACCTCGAAGCACTCTCTGACAAGTTGTGCTCTATGCATTTATGGGAAATTAGAAAGAAAGAACTTACACTTTTAGAGAACCTTCTTAGGTCAAAATGACTCGAAGCTCTTCACAGTAATTGCTGTCAAATACAGCAACTGTGTGTTGAAAAAATAATAATACTTATACAATATAGCGCTTTTCAAGTCAGGAGAACATCTCAAATTGCTTCACAGGGTTTATTGTAAGCTATGGTGATTGTGTATGTTGTAGACAAACATAGCAAGTAGTTTGCACACAGCCATGTTCCACAAACAGCTATGAAGTGAATGACCAATTTTTTCTGGGGGACCAATTTTTTTGACCAGGAATTGTTGGAAATGATGTTTAAATTAGTCGTCCGATGATTGTCCTTCCCATTGAGAAATCTATTGAAGAATGAAGGTTATCCCCAACACAGGCTGTCGATTTCATAGTCTGCTAATAATAACTGGTGCAACCACTGATTCAAAATACACCGAGATGAAAAATATGTGATGTGTGGAGACATTTTGCTCCTGGAGATATTCTGGCTAATAACTCCCTCGGGGGAACCATCCCCCTATTGCTAAGCTATTGCGCCAGCCTGTGACGCCTTGACTCTGCTACCACTGGGTTCAGGTTTTCAGTAAACTTCCAACTCATTGTTTGGAGGCAGCCTTGAAGAAGCTCAGCGGGCAAAGTGCTGGAGGGATGCCAGTGCCAACTGGCGAAGAGAAAACAACTGGAGGAGGCAGAGTAACCAGTACTGTGCTGTGAAACCATTGAGAGGCACAGTCACCGTGACTGCAGAAGCAGGTTACAGTCTGCGTCAACACTTTGCTCCTCTGAGATTTAGTGGCAAAATATTTACCACAAAATACGCTATTTAGTGAGCCCAATAAACAGTATGACATGAGCTCATTGCTTCTTTAAACAATCCCTGAAAACTGTCTGATGTAATGTAAAGAACATTCCCTCAACCACACAAGAACTGAATGCTCTGGGCAGCTTTGAGTTCCACAAGCATGTTTTCTATAGAGTAATAGCAATAAAATATTTCTAAACAATGTAAAGGCGAACCTTTGCATTTAAAGGGACACTACCATCATTATAATGTCTTTGGTGAAGCTTCCACCATGATTCAAGTTGGTAAAGCAAACAGCAATAATTCACATTTTTATAACATCTTTCACCTGCAGTGATCCAAAGTGCACACTCTGACTGATTTGTTTTCCCTCCCTACTGAGTATCCTGCATCAGGCAGTGCCTCTACACACAAGAACCCAAAGTGTGCAGTATATACTTTAAAATTGGCTTGATACTGCTAATTGGCATTTTAATTAATGGCATTAGAATTTGATTCCATCCCTGCAAGCATGCATTAGAGCACTCATTTTATTTTGCTGCACAATGCTTTTGTGGACCTGAGGGGGTTAAACTTAAAGGTATTCAAGCCTCAAAGTTGCTTCTGCACCTTGCCTGGGGTACTTTGGAGCTCAATTAGACCAGTTTCTGGGAGGGACACAGTGTTCTCTTGGAAATTTTCAAAAATACAAGTGTCAATCCACATTTCAAGTCTTCCAAAGGAGAAGAGAGTGGCAATGTATTGAATCCACACAACTCAGCATAGTTGATGCTGTACTTCGTACAATGCCTGGATGAAGTCATCGCTTTTTCTTTGTGCGTGGATGCAATTCTGTTCCGCAAGTTCACACACCGTCCATCTCTATCGATTGGTTGTGCAACAGAGGGTGCGGGACAGTTATTTGGAGACAAACATGAGACCATAAGACCACAAGACGTAGGAGCACGAATAGGCCATTCAGCCCCTCGAGCCTGCCCCACCATTCAATAAGATCATGGCTGATCTTCTAACCTAATTCCATTTACCCGCCTTATCCTCATATCCCTTAATTCCTCTATCCTTTTGAAATCTATCAACCTCAGTCTTGAATATGTTCAGGGCTCAAGCCACCTTCAGATCTTGGTAGCTTTATTCTTACCCACAAATTGAAACAGGAAACTCTTGTCTCAGAAATAAGGAAAGCGAAGGAAGTGAATTGCAGTAAGGCAGGGTAGTCCAACTAGTGCTTTTCACGTTGGGAAGGATTTGTACCCAAACTGGGGGCTGGGATCAGGGAGGGGTGCAGCGCAAGGGGGCGAGGTACTGAAAATGACTGAAGGAGCGGTTGAATACCATGCCACCCGTTCAAATAAGCCGGTACCCTATATTTGGCTGCCCTTTTAAGTCTGTGTCCATGACCAGAACTTACCAAAAAAAGTGCTGAAAAATTCAAACTATATCACTGAATCACTGTGTTAAAATTGAGGAAGTGAAATACTTCAAACTCTCTGTCGTCCACCCCCCACCGGCTTTGGTGATTATTTAGTATTTGTTATATTTGGTAATATACTAACATATCATTCATCAATCTGCAATATACTTGCTGCCACCTGCCATACAACAGCAAAACAGCAATACAAAAGGGTATGTAGAAAACAAACACAGCCCTTTCCTTTCAACATTGGGCTAGCTTTCATAAGGAGCTTTGTTGATTTGTTCAGACATCTTTCAGCCATACAACCAGGCTACAAGTTCATCAAAACATCTCCAGGTTTGCATAATCCTATATTTACTTCAGGGTTTATGTTGCTGTTTCAATATTTGGTGCAATCAATCTAGTTTCTCTTGGCTATGGCCCTTCTGGGGACGCAGGTTACATTAAATAGCTTCACAAAGGCTTTCTTGATGATATTTTTGTAACAATCAAAATAAATGTTATGTTGAATATTAATTCGCATTAGCCTAACTGTATGCTAAAATGCATTTGCATTGTGCAGAACGTAAAAAATACAGTGGGTAAGTTATACACTAAATAATAATAATAATAATAATCCTTGCATTTGATATAGCGCTTTTCACGTCGGGAGGACGTCCCAAAGCGCTTCACAGAACACACTGTAAAGTGAATTGACTGTATATTTGTGGGCGAACGCGGTAGCCAATTGCGCACAGCAATGTCCCACAAACAGTCGTAGATTGAAAATGACCAATTTATTATTGTTTTTTTTGAGGGATTATTATTAGGCGTGTGGAGTAAGGAAACTTGCCCAAGGTTTCGCCCTGACCTGCCTGGAAATGAACTCAGGTCTCTCGCTTGCAAAGCGCGTGCTCTAACCACTGAGCTACAGGACTCCACTAAATATCAGGACAATGGAAAAAAGTGCGCAATCTGTTTCAACAGCCACAGAAGAACAGTGCTCAACTAACATAAATCTGTTCTGATTTTGAACATTTCCACTATTCCGCTAAATCGTCCTTCTATTCCAAGATAATCGTCAAGGCCAAAGACAACCCCAGGCTCCTCTTCTCCACTACCAACCAGCTCTTTCGTTTACCCTCTCACGCCTTGCCCATCCTCTCTACCAACTACGAGGAGCTGCTGGATTTCCTCGAGACCAAAATAGACGAGATCTGTTCAACCACCTCTGCCCTCCCAACCGCCACTCACTCCCCATCTCTCCCTACTCATCCCTCCCTCCACACCTTCAAAACTGTCTCTCTCTCATCTCTCACCACCACTATAACACGCATGAAGCCCACCACCTCTCCCTCAACCCCATCCCTACACCTCTCTTTACCTCCTAGCTCCACCTCGCCCCTTTACTCTCAGATCTTGTCCAGCTTTTCCTGTCAACTGGCACCGTTCCCACCCTCCTAAAAACAGCTGTCATCATCCCTATCCTAAAAAAACCTTCCCTGGACCCATCCCTGCTCACAAAGTACCCGCCCCATCTCCAACCTCCCTTCCCTTTCCTTTCTAAGGTCCTGGAAAGCGTTGTTGCTTCCCAGATTCACTCCTTCCTCTCCTATCACTCCCTTTACGAACCCCTCCAAGAGGTTCCATGCTGCCCACTGCACAGAAACAGCCCCGGTCAAGGTGACAAATGACACTCTGTCCATTTGTGACCAGGGCTCCCTCTGTCTCCTCATCCTTCTCGACCTCTCTGTTACTTTCGATACTGTGGACCACTCTATCCTCCTCCACCACCTCTCTTCTCACCTCAACCTTCAAGGTTCTGTCCTTGAATGATTCAGATCCTATTTCTCACACTGACTCTACCTTATCTCCACAAACAACTTCACTTCCAGCCCTTGCACTGTCTCGTGCAATGTTCTTCAGGGCTCTGTCCTCGGTCCCCTCCTCTTCAACCTGGACATGCTCTCTCTTCGTGACATCATTCGCAGACATGGGGTTGACTTCTACATATACATGGATGACACTCAACTCTGTCTCTCTGCCTCCATCCTCGATTCCAGGACCACTGATGTCCTGACAGAATTTCTGCCAGATATCAAGTCTTGGATGAGAGCTAACTTTCTACAGTTGAATATCAGCAGGATCGAGGCTCTGCTGATTGGCTCATGCCAGCGCCTCAGCATCTCAGGCATCAGCTTCCTTGGATGCACACTCCACCTCACCAAGCCAGTCAGGAACCTTGGAGTCTTGCTCGATCCTCAAATGTCCTTTCTCCCCCACAGCCATAACATTGCCCGACTCCGCCCCGCCTCACCCCTCATGCGGCCAAAATCTCAAATATACCTTCATTACATCCAGGCTCGACTATGCCAATGCCTTGCTCATCGGCATTCCCAACTCTTCCCTCCACAAGCTGCAGATCATCCAGAACTCTGCAGCTTGTGTCCTCTCCTGCACCAGGTTCTGTGACCCCATCACACCCACCCTCGCCTGGCTCGACTGGCTCCCTATCCCTCAGGGGATCGAGTTCAAAATCATTGTCCTCACCTTCAAGGTCCTCCCTGGCCTTGGCCTTATCAATCTGTCTGCTCCCTCTGCTCAGCAGGCTCCAGCCTGCTCCATGTCCCCCACCAGGCCTGCCCTACCATTGGCGGTCCAGCCTTCAGCCTCTCTGCTCTCATCCTCTGGAACTTCATTCCACATTCCCTTTGTCTCGCTCCCTCCCTTACCTCCTTTAAGGCACACCTCAAGACCCTCCTCTTCGACCGTGCCCTTGGCCACCCTCCTACCGTCTCTGACCTCCACCCTCCCTATTCCCAAACCCCCACCCCTCCCCACTCGGGTCCTATTCCCTGACTGTTCAGTGTCTTGGGAAGTCCTTATGATGCAAAAAGTGCTTCTCAAATGTAATATTGTATTGTATTTTAAGCTGTTGGATTTGTGCGAAAACTGTGGTGCCACACACATCTTCTCCATTATTTAAAGCTTTTTATTCCAACATTCCTTATATTGTAGTAGCATTCTCCAGCTCTCTGTTTTTTTTGATCAGTTGATGTCTGACACATTTGGAAACCCATCACCATGCTTAAGAGTATCCAAACCAAGCTGAAATTTCCATGCATCCCACCTACACCTACATTGTTTATTGGAACGAAATGCACACTCTCCCCTGGAAGGACGCATCCTGCTTGCCTAATTCCAGAAAGTATTAGACTCCGATTGGCAAAAGCCAAGGCTTGGGGACCCCAGAGTGTGTGTTGGGTACTGCTGGAGTCCAACCAGCTAAATCCACACAGCTTGCAATTGATAATATTGTCTGGTATGCTTTCCTGCTGCTTGTCCAGTTAGGACCACCCTACCCATTAGGGCTATGGCTTGCAGGATTAACAAGAGCTGAGAGGGAGGATTCCCTACTGCCAGTGACTGGTCTACCCTTCCAAGTCTTGTCAATGAGCCAGGCTGGCTGTGCTGTCAACAATTATGCTTTGGAGAACTACAGACCCACCTGGCTCAGGAACTGGACTATCGAGACTGCCACAAAAGGTGGCTCGATTCCGACATTCGACCTTGGAGTCAGTTCAACACCAAGGAGACCCCCTTCATCCCCTCACCCCCCACTACCCCAATAGCAATGTCAGTCGATCCTTCAGAAACTATCTTCTTAACATCTTGACAGTGCCTTATTATGTGTGCTTCTGATAATGCGTCAACCCCTGGAGTGTCAGCTTTGACTATGCAAGTTTTAAAGGCCCAATGTGGAGCTTGAACCCACAGGATTCTGACTCAGAATGAGAATGTTTCCAATTGAACCAGGCAGACACACACCCTTGTCTGAAATTTCCTTCAGTCCTATTCTCCTACTCTTTCCCTTCTGGCTCCTGATTCTGATCTATCCCTCCCTCTCCCCCATGATCATCAGCAACCATGCTCCAGCCTTCAACACCCTCCTAAAAACATATTCTCTTACGATCAACATCCTTTTTCTCCCTTCTCCGTATCCAGTGCTCCTCATATTTTAGTGCTTTGACATGGTCATTCAATTTAAGAGATATTACTTAAATATCTAATTTTTCATCCAAGAATACAGTTATCAATCAGCAAAAAAGTATGGTTATAATCAGGAACTTACCATGCTAGAAATCCTGAAACAAACCTATGTGCTGTAATCCATAGCACTCAGCCATTATCCTCAGATATACTCCATAAAACCAGGAGCATATCACAGCCAACAAATTAAGGGTTTAAAGAACGTCATAAATCCTAAGAGCACCTGATCACTGATGCAGGTTACATCTTTGAAGCTGCCTATTATATTTTAAAATGTGCAGAGGTGGTGATTGTAGGGAACAGTTCTGTGGTGATTTTGGCAAACTATATTTCTGTTTGAAGGACAAGTGCATCATGTTTAGAAAAACAATGATTCTTTTTTAAAATACATACACGTTGAATGATATGGAAGAATGCGTTCCCTGGCTACAAGCTTGATCATATTTAATCCCAGCAAAAGTATGAAACGTCCAGGCAGAAATTTCCAGCATATAATAATAATTCTAGCATTTTATATGGCGCCTTATCACATCATTGAGATGTCTCAAAGCGCTTCATAGAAAATATTGTAAAGTGGATTAACTGTATGTTTTGTGGGCAAAACTAGGCAGCCAATTGCGCACAGCAGTGTCCCACAAACAGTCGTGGATTGAGTGACAAATTATTATTATTTATGGAACAACCCTTTAACTTCCACTGCGAAGCACTACTGGACCAGATATCTGATTATAAAACTGATTTATATGTTCCATAATGTACCTGTTTGTTTTTAACTAATTTACTTCTCTTTTCTCTCATGAAGGCATTCTCAGCCTACAGAGGATATAGTTCTATATCCAAGTGACCGTTCTTCATGTGGGATCTTGGACAGTAAGTGTCAGCAACACACACAAATCAGTCAGTTAGCTAACTCACCACCTGCCATCAGTCCCATCTCTAATCCAAACATTTAATTTGACTTCAGATCCAATAGGAATGGAGGAATGTACGGGCCCAGAAAAGAATATTGCAGTTCACTTGGCTGGTCCCAAAATAATGACCAGAAAAAAAATTGAAAACATACTTACAGAATTTTATTTAAACAATGAATTTAATATATAAATGTACTGGTAAATATATAATTGTTTGCATATACAGTATTTAAGTATTTATCTTTAAAAAATTGAAATGTGCGAATTACAATAATGAGGATTATTATTATATTCTAATACAGAGAACCAATCTCAAGTATTGCACTCCTTGAGCTATTGCTTTCCAATAAAATGGCGTTCTACGTTTTAGTGCTTATTGACATTAATCTTAGTAAAATTTATATCCAAGTTATCTGCCACAATCAAATACACTAAAGTGGAAATATCTGACTTCCAATAATGTGAACAGAAATTCTGCATTTAACAGCAAAAACAAGAATTCTATGAATCTACAATCTAAGCATGCAATACACAGTTTAAGATAACATTTCAGATACAGAATAATTCAGTTTAATTAATTTAACACTTTCTGTATTCTACTTATTCCACTGTATGTCTTTAGCCTTCCCAGTTTGACCACCATTTTAGTGACCAGTCAACTATACTGATGTCCAGAGATTGAAGTAAATAGGAACAGTATTCCTGTCAGGCTTCAGTAGATAAAATGTTGACCACTATGGTCTCTAAATATCAAAACCACACTAGAACACTTTTAATCATCTGCACAATATTGTTCTTTTGGTTTGGAGCGGCAGCATGTAGAATAGGCTTGACCTTATGTTTGTAAACATCCTTTACATATTTTTATTTTATATTTTTGTGATTTTTCTTATGCAATGCTCAGATGCACCTATTATACATGGTAAAGAAAACCAGGCTAGAGCCAGGGCCTTGAGGTCCAATTCTCTGAATGTCAAACAGGAAAATGAACACTTATCCACGAACATTGGTGAAGGAAAGGAACCATGATAGATGGATTGCACCAGTGATTGGCAGGTAGAGCTCTGTGTAAGTGTGTTATAGCAGTGATTGTAATCCTTGACAATGGCACCTTATTACATCAAAACATCTCAAAGGGCTTTGCAGAGTTAACATTTTTATCTGGAGGATAGTTAGCCAAGACACCAGGAGAAACTCCCTTGTGATTACAACTGAGGACTCTAATGTCCACCTGAACAAACACCTTGATTTAATGTCTAATTTGAAGAATAACACCCCGACAATGCAGTGCTCATCCAACATACAGTTCTATCTGTGGGTTCAAAGTCCCAACATAGACTTGAACCCACAACCTTCTGACTCAGAAGTGAGAGTGCTACCAACTGGGCCAGGCTGACACCTAATTAGTAGGTAGAATCTTGTATGTTACCGGAGTGTTTTTTCAGGAATGATTGACATGCATTGGTTTTCTATTGCAGTAACAAGTTGCACGGACACAAGTGACTCATATCAATTATAACAAGCAAGGAACACTGTGGAGGTTACATTACGGGAATGATTGGCAGAAGAGTCCTGTGGAAGTTCTAATACAGCAATGATTTGGCAGTGACGAACCTTCTATCGGTTATGTTTTTACAGGAAACAATTGGCAGGAAGAACCTTGTACGATTGTAATCCAGGAACTAATGGCAGGGCAAAACCTTGTATGGGTTGTGTTCCAAGGAATGATAGGCAGGGCAAAGCCTTGTATAGGTTTTGACCGTGAAGTGCTTTGTATATGTTGTGTTGCAGGGAATGATAAGCAGGGAAGAGCCTTGTATAGATTGTGTTAGAGGGAATGATTGACCAGGAAGTGGCTGTATATAGACAACATATATTGACATCTAACTTTTAATATTCATGTAAAAGGTTGAACATTATAGATTGTACTAATTAGATAAAATGGCTACTTGCTGCTAACACATCTAGGTTTTCTTATTTTCTAAGAGCTAGTGAAAAATGGCATCATTCTGCAGTTAGAAAGGTTTACCTTTAAAAAAAACTTCATTCATTGTTACAGTATTCTAATTTGTGTGTAAGTATGGTTTCAACCTGTGCTTTCCACTCTAAGCAGCACATCATGTTTCACAACAAGTAAAGGTTCACATCGCAATTGCCAATGTGTTGGCGGTTCTTCTGTATGATCGCTTGTTTGGCCACATCCAATGATGGAAACATGACAAAAGCATCACCACTGGGCTGTCCATATAAGTTGCACATGATCAGCACAGACTCAGGAGGAATCTGTGGAAGGCAAAAATAAAACAGTAGTGCAGTAGTGAGATATCTCCACAAAAATATACTTTATTCAATAGATACGATCCCAGCACCAGAAAGGTTCCTTTATTCAATTGCTCACACCTCCCATCACCTTAAGGTTCATTTTGCTATGGCTGTATCTGTGTGCTGCTGCATTGGAACTCACATATAAACTCCTTTCTGTTTGGAGGCACCTTGCTGTACCTGGGTTTCCATGTGGATAAGTATCTGCATGTTAAGCAACAGCTTGGATTGTGCTAAAGGACTAAGGCTAACTCAGGGAGTTCAAACATCAAAAACTGCGAGGAGGAATAGAAGTTCAAGCAATTTATAGTCCATAGCTCCAAGGTTAAGGTATATCTTATAATATGCTCTCAATAAATTAAGCCTCCAGTATATGGTTCAGGATATTGAAAGTGGAATCCAATGTTTGTTTTAAAGTAGGAGAAAGAATCGATAATTTATGAGGGTGTTATGTTGTCTGTGAAACAGAATAATTTGCAATTAATATTCTCTTAGTTGGTACTGCATAATTTAGGAGCTTTACAGAACATGTGACGAGTGGCTTGCAATATCAAAGAAAATTCATTTTTTTAAAGCAGATACTCAGCCACATGTTTTGAAGTGTAGCAATGCATTTGCAAACACCTGAACCCACACAACATGAACTTGCAAGCTGAGATCCAGTCCGTAATGCTTTGTTCACGCAAACACCATCAAAAGTTTTCCCAACACCAGATAATTTAAGAAGGCACCTTTACCAGGGCATAGTCACCCAGTGAAGCGACTATAGCACTTCCTTACCTGCCTTCTGTTTACAAGAGGTCTATCTCATGAGCCATTTAAATACAGACCCATTCTTTGGGATGTGTGAACAATGTCCTGGCCTGGTCAAGCACAAGTCCTTGGCAATCCTCAGCTGGGTACTGGTGCAAGGTTGAACATACACAAAAAAACCATTAAACAGGCACCACTGTTACTCTCTCATAAAATAAAAAGCATCACTGCAATGGTTTGCTGGCTGGACTCATACGCTTCCATCACAAAGCTAACGTTTTGTAAGTTCACCTTTAAATTATATCTTAATTCCCAAATAGTAATGCTGTGAGTAACAACTCAGCAGTTATATGCCAGATGATTTTCAAAGCAACTGTGAGAATTAGGCAAGTTGAAAGATCAGACAAGCCCAAGAATACAACCTGTTAGACGTCACAGCACATTCATCATCTTTTTATCCTTTTCCTCCTCTCCTGAAGGCATTAGCACAACTGGACACAGTTCCACAGGTGCCAGGTACCTTCTTGTACGTTGCCCATGTATTCAAGTATAAAACCAAACAGTGGGATGAATCAGAGTCAAGCCTGATCTTATCTTTAAACATATATGGACACATTTTTTCCAGCAGGTCACTGGATGGCTATGCAAAATAAACTAGATTATAAGGGCAGGAGCTAGAACCTGGTGGATTTTTATCCTCCCAAGCCCAGGGGCATTTAATTCAATTGTAGCATCTCATGCTGCCGACTTGCTGAGCCCAGCTCATTGAGCACAGATCAAAGCTGGGGCCCTCCTGATTTGTGTGAGTTACAAGACCACTGATTTGAAAACTGAGTCCCACCATGTTTCTCTAGGCAATTTATATATACAGAGGACTTAGCTCAGTAATGACACTGATTGACTGAGTCATTTCATTTTTACACCATTACTTCATATTTACATTTTAAGCATTTGATTTGTTTGAATTATTTTACCTTTTAAAAATAATTTAACATACATTTTTATGGGGTCAACCGGGTGTCTAACGCATACATAAACCCATCGTCATGCTAAAGATCCAGTCTGATATCCAATCCAGATTGAGTTCCATATATGCATGGGAATTTCCCTTTATCTGAAATGGAGTGCACATTCTCCACCTGGAGAAAGATATTTTGTTAACCTAATCCTGGAAAGTATTCAGCGCAAATTGATAAGAGCCAAGTACCCCAGTGTGTCCTTTAAGGTACTGCTGGAGTTTAACCAGATAAAACTGGTTGAATATGTAGATCAGTGTTTCATTCACTTGGAGCTGACATGGTGGGAAGCTTACCAGTGTTTTACAATCGGGATGTCACAACATGGGGGGAAAAATCACAAGTCAATATCAAATGAGGGATCACTGATGTTCTCAACAACAACAACAACAAAATTACATTCATAGAGCGCCTTTCACGTCGAGAGGACATCCCAAAGCGCTGAACAGTCAGGTGTTGGGACCCGAACATGGGGGAGGGGTGGGGTAGATGTGAGGGAAGGCAGAGAGGTGGGAGGGCGACCGAAGGCATGATCGAAAAGGAGGGTCTTGAGACAAGTCTTGAAGGAGGCAAGGGAGGAAGCGAGGCGAAGGGACCGTAGGATGAAGTTCCAGAATGTGGGGGCAGAGAGGCTGAATATTATATGTTATTAAGAATTATCTTAATAATATATAATATTAATAAATAATATAAGCCTCTTGGTGAAGTGATTTCAGCACTGGTGAAATGGAACATATAGCATTCCCCAAGTTCTCAAAACTCACACATGTATTGAATCTAGTTGCAGAGGACTGAAGAGCTGACAATTAACCTTTTTGGTAACTCTTTGCTTTAGGCTCAACCTCACTGTTGTTAAGAAACAGAGTTTAAAAGAAATAATGGAATCGATAGATTTGAGATTTGGAAACCCCTGGCTGGTTTGAAATATCTACAATTAAGGTTAATAATACCTTCTGCTATAAGTTTTCAACTTCTTTAAACTGCACAGTATATCAGCATATTACCTTGGCGGCCAACTTATTTTGAAAAGAACTTACTTTCTCAAGCATTGTACAACATATTGTGCTATTTTGGCAAAGTGCAGCCAGCTCTCGAGCCAGCTGCAGGATCTATGTAAGAATGGTTCCTTATGATTCACCCACTCTCCCACGGGGAAGGTGCCTAGTTGTACTCTGTTTCTACCCCCCGATACCATGACCTCATACTCAACCATACAGAAAACATAAAGGGAAAGCCCACTCAAAAATCTTGTTGATTTTTTTGCAGCATCTGCAGTATTTTGCGTTTTGTTCACTCAAAAATCCTGTCTGATTCTACCAGTCAGGCTACTACAGCCAAGATGCTCTTTCATCACACCAGAGCCTGCTGAGTAAGTAGGTAATTTCAACAACAGGCGTGGGTGACTTTACTAACTGCTGGTGGAGGTGGAATGTTTTAAAAACTGAGGATTATCTCAGTTTTCCCGTATTGCCTCGCCTGAAGGGGAATCAAGGTTTGGGGTGGATTAGGATCCCAAGTGGTGACTTTTAATGTTACACTGATGGATAACATTGCAGAGAATTTTAATAAGAGCTGGAAAGTGGGGTTAATAATAAAGAACAACTTGGAAAAACAGGAGGCACGATGGGCTGAACAGTCTCCTTCTGTTCTGTTGAACATTGCCAGACTCTGCCACTGCCTCACCCCACAGGCTGTTGAAACCCTCACCCACGCATTCGTCACCTCAAGGTTTGATTACGGGAACTCCCTCCTCATCGGCCTTCCCAAATCTTCCCTTCACAAGCTGCAGATCATCCAAAACTCTGCAGCTCGTGTATTCTCCCGCACCAGGCTCTGTGACCCCATTGCTCCCACCCTCTTCTGACTCCATGGCCTTGCTCCATCCTACCTCTCTGACGTGCTGACTCTCCTACCTACCGACCCACTCACTCTGTTCATCGGGCTCCAGCCTGCTCCATGTCTCCCGCCTGACCCGCCCTACCATCGGTGGCCGTGCTTTCAGCCTCGCTTCTTCCCTTGCCTCCTTCTAGGCCGGTCTCAAGACCCTTCTCTTCGACCGTGCCCTCCCACCTCTCTGCCTTCTCTCACCCCTACATACACCACCCCTCCCCCATGCTTGGGCCCCGATACCTGACCATTCAGCACTTTGGGACTTCCTCCCGACGTGAAAGGTGCTCTATAAGTGTAATTTTTTGTTGTTGTTGTTGTTCTACTTCTTTGTTTCTGTGAGTGTTCTTAAATAGTCGCTTTCAGAGGCAAAGTACAATGATTGGCTCCAATTCTACAATAAACATTCCTCACTCCACAACTCAACCGATGTACAGTCAAACCAAAAGGCCAAAAACAAACATTTCAAGTATAAGCAGTGATTGATCAAAACAATTTATTCTGGGGGAAAGCTACTTTTATGGCTATCAGAAGCCAACAATTTGTTCTGGAACATGGCAGAGCGTTCTGAAAAACAATAGCACTTTGCAGAACAGAAAGGCACTTAGGGAAAATATAAAGGCAGGGCACAATGCCCCATTGCAGTGAATTACAGAGAACAGGTCTATGTGACCTGGAATAGCTGGTGAGCTGTTTGCTTGGAATACTAAATGAGAAGAGATATTTCTTTGAATTGTGACGCGTTCCAATAATCTCCACAATTTAGCAACAATAAATAATTAAAGCAACACATTGCACTGTAATGTGCAGAATTTTTGATTTCACTGTAAAGTAATGTGGTCTCTTTTCACCTCTAGTAACACAAGTTTCGAATCTCAGATATCTATCGAGCACAGCACTGGGCAGAAAGAGGGACTGTCACCTTCACCTACAAATACACAGTCACTAGACTTCACAGTAAAATCCTGTGGGATGTTTAGACTACATGAATTCAAGGATTATTATTGTTGTTATAACTTACTTGTACCACTACACAGACTGTGGAGAAATAATTAAAACTAGAAAGCACAGCCAACCAGGAAGCAAATAAACAAAAAAAAAGTTGTACATATTTAAAGTACAATTTACGCAATACAATTTACACTTTCATGTCGGGAGGATGTCTCAAAGTTCTTCACAGTGCTGAATGGGCTAGGGGTAGGGGCTTAAGGGGGTGGGGAGGGGAAAGATGACCAAAAGCACGGTCAAAGGAGGTACATTTTGAGATGTGCCTTGAAAAGAGGGAGGAAAGGGTGAGAAGGGGAGTTCAAAAAACCTTCAAACGAATAAACAGTGCTTTATTTCCTGAATGACAGCTTATTCAGGAACTAAAATACAATAAACTGTGCTTGGCAGTCATATATAAACTTTGCTTTGAGACATCCTTCCAAGATGATAAGGCACTATATAAATTCAAGTTGTCGTTGTATATCAAATACAAGTATTATGATAATCTGTAAACCAACTGCTTGGTGCAAAATTATCAGAATAGCGTGATAATAGAATACAGCACCACTTTACCTTAGTAATTAGTGTGACTCACTCTACTTTTTCATAGTACACTTTTATTTCGGTCTAATTTTTTTAAAAATGTACTTGAAATTGACGTGACCAAAATCACAAACTCATTCATGAGGTCACGTTTCTGATTCGGTCAGAACAGGCTGATCCGACCACTGTCGTGAATGGCAAGTTTTTACTGTTCCCAATGCATACAAGAAATGCTGTGTAATAAGAACCCCTTCCCTCCACTACACATCAGCTTACTCACACAGCTGAACATGTCACTGCTCCTGGCTTTCCCAAAGGCACTGGAGAGACACCTTTGCAAATAGTAGTTAAAGAGCCCCCAGTACAAAGAGATGTACATAAAAGGGTCAGAGCTCTTTAGAGTGATTGAGGGTTTGTTGCTATACAAACCCAATACAAACTTTTGGCAAACACGTTTTCAGTCTTATACCTAAAGGTAATTGCCTACTGTGAAATCTGCAACAGAAAAGTTAAATAGTTCAAGGTTCAACTAGGAACCAGTCATCTGAACCAGTGAAGGCATGCTGTCAATCTAATCTTATTAGATGCAACAAGCACGTTTTTCTGACAAAATAATGGGGTGAAGTCAGCAAAGGTCGAGGAAGATATTTAATCCCATTTACAAACGGAGGTGGGTGTGATCACAGAAACAACAAAAGGATTCTTTTTTGAATCTGATCCTCAGTGGGACAGTAACCCTGCACTTGTACTCTCCACAAAAATTGTTTTTTCTTCTGTTAATGAAGATATTTGGCCCCAACCGTCTCATTTCTGCCAGAGGAAGCACAATTTTCGGGGTAAAACTGGTCAGCCTTCTCAAATGATGGAATTATAGATATGCTCCAACTTTTAAACTGATCTGTCACCATCTTGGAATTCCAGGTCCAAGCACAAGATCAAAGTTTGTTCCCATTATTTTGGCTCTTAGAAAGTTAGATAAGTTCTTTTGGTTTTAATATATTTTCTGGGCTGGATGTTTAGGCAAATGGTGAAAGTCATGCTCTTCCCAGCCCAGAAATCAATTTCATAATTAAGATTATGGTCTCGACCAGTTCATTATGCCAGCCCTAATTTAAGGAACATTTAAGGAACACAGCAACTTTTTTAAAAAAACCTGAAGTGGCTGTGGACATCTCCACTGTGTATATGGTTGGAAAACCTAAGGCCAAGACATCATCTTTTACAAAGTTACCAAGAAAAGGGCAGATTTTGTTTAAAACGTCTCATTATAAATATTCTCTCTGGTTAATTTTCTCCTCTCCCCTCCGTGGCTGAAAACCCTTCGACTCTTTTTTTTCCTTTTTACGGGGATAGTGTTCCCTGGCACCTTCTCGTACCTCACCCCAGTGACTATTTATTCATGTATGAGCCTTAATGTCAAGTGTTGTCAGGCTACTCAATCTCTATAGCCCAGTTATGCTCCAGTTGACATTAGCTAATAGCACAGACTGGCAACTGAAGCTGGGACCTTTCTGGTCTATAAGTTCAATCTCCTTCAACCAAGTCAGCCTGGAAACATCAGAATTACTTCATTAAGATACGATTAGCAATGCAGGCTGCAAACATTGCTGCACCTGGGCACAAATAAATCAAATAGCTTCCTGCTGTCATAAGTTCTTTGGTTCAAATGGTTTCTCTGGAAAAAATTATTCTTGCATCACCATCTCAGCCCTCTCTCCACCTCCCCCCACACCTCCACCCACCACCACTCTCTGCTCTAGATCAGTTTTAGGAAGTTACTGACCTGATAGCCTTGGAAAAAATTAAGGATTTCCTTGACTCCTGTGTTGTAAGCGAGCCCTTGCATCCTGACGAAGGTGCCAAGTTGTGGAGGGACAGTGGAGGCAGCAGCCGATGCAGGGAAGTAGCTGATGCTTGTCGGAGACCCAGGGGGGCTAGAAATAAAAAGGCAAATAAAGATGAAACAAGGATATATCTGCACAGCTTGGTAAAAACTCCACCAAGGCTCCAAATTCCCAACGTCTTACCCTTAAGACCCATTATCTTAACATTCATTGGTTTGCTACTTCAACCTTCGCTTCACTTCCTCCTGCTCTATCTCCTTGGACTTATCCGCTCTACTTTCCTTGCACAGCGTCTCCCTCCACATCCACTCTGTCACCCACGTTCATGACCACCCACTTGACCTGGTGATTACCCGGGGCCTCAGTGTCTCGGATATCACAATCAAAGTCAAAGCCATCTCCGATCACCATTTCATCTCCTTTAACTCCTCAATCCCTCTCTCCAATGCCACCAAACCCACCTCCATCTCCTATCTTCCCAGGAAAAAAATCTCCCTCCACTCTTGATGCCCTTGTCCCCCGTCACCTCCCAAACTGCCTCCTGCTCATGAACCTCACCCTGATACAACAGCCACCTCTGCTCCCTCAAGTGTCAGGTACGGGCCGCCGAATGGACCTAGCTCATCTGACCTAACGGTCCACTGGCAGATCTGCTGGGCCACATCAAAACGTACCGCTCCACCATTGCCTCTGCCAAATCATCCTTCTACTCCAAGATACCACTCTGCCTTCCCCCACCTCGCCAACATTGTCTGACTCTGCCACTGCCTCACCCCTCAGGCCGCTGAAACCCTCATACACGCATTCGTCACCTCAAGGCTTGACCACGGAAACTTCCTCCTTGTCGACCTCCTTAACTATTCCCTCCATAAGCTGCAGATCTTCCAGAACTCTGCAGCTCATGTCCTCTCCCGCAACTGGCTCCGTGACCTATCAACCCAACTCTTGCCCAGCTCCACTGGCTCCCCATCCCTCAGAACAACAACAACAACAACAAGATTCCATTTATAAAGCGCCTTTCACGTCAGGAGGACGTCCCAAGGCGCTGCACAGTTGGGTCATGACCCGAGCAGGGGGGAAATGGTCAGGGTGAGGGAAGGGAGGGAGCAAGGAGGGGGGAAATGGTCAGGGTGAGGGGAGGGAAGGGAGGGAGCGAGGAGGGGGAAGAGAGTCAAGAGGGGAGCTGAAGGCACGGTCAAAGAGAAAAGATAGAATTCAAAATCCTGATCCCTGACGTCGCAACGTGAAAGGTACTTTACAAATGTAATTTTGTTTTGTTGTTAAGGCTAAGATCGTGAGAAATTTCAGAACTTTAGAGTTTTGCTGTTTATAAATGGCAAATCTTACAAATCAGTCAGGTAGAGACAGCGGCTGCAACCAAAATACAATCAAAAGATAAACTCATGTAAGTATATCAGTGTATCATGTCGCCAATAATCCAAACACCAAGCATAAACTCTTTACCAGAGAAGAGTGGATTTTCAAGTATCAATATTGCAAGTATCTTACAAATACATATTTAACCCACTGAACGTTGACTGCAAATCAAACATTCAATCTACCAATTTATAGGCTAGAGTTCCATACAATTCTTTATCAATGAGCTCAATCTAAAGTACTGGAGGAAAAATGTGAGCCACATTTTGTTAATATATGTACCAAATTCCATAGACCTTTTTTTTCGTGGTGTAAACATTTACAATACAACAAGTATAGTGACTTTCAGAGGATGGCCCAAGGTGCTTAACAGTCCTAGATTGGCAGCTGAGGTGAGAGCCAAGGGGTGAGGAGGGAAAGGTGAAGGGTTGGGAGGTGTGGAAACCCATCCACATTATTCAAGTCAGTTCCTTAATTGGTTGTTATTAACAGGTGGGGTTCTGTGCAGTGTTATTGTCCTTATCAGATTCCATCTTTTCTGAGGCTTTTATCACCAGTGCTAATATACGACATCTTGGCAATTACTGCAATAGGCTACCATTCCAGGAAGCATCTTGGCAGATTGAGTAGGAAGTAAGATTGGGAAACTGTTACTTTACATTAAACACTCATTCATTTCAGCTACAGCTGCTTTCAGCCATAAATATCTGTCTTCTTGTAGAAGCAGCTTCTCTTATCAGACTTATTTTCAATTTAGCACAGAGGAGACTTGTTGCTCCCACTGATCCTTGAGAAGGCTTTGCAATATGTAGGGAGTATCACCTCAGAACCAAAGTATTGTTGGAGTCATAGAAAATTAGAGCACAGAAGGAGGCCTTTCGGTCCATCGAGTCTGCATTGACTCTCAGAGCAAGGTGTTCACTTAACCTCACTGTCCTGCCCTATACCCATATCCCTTCAAACTTCTGGTGACTGGGGGTAGGGGAGGGCACCACTGTCTCAGGTGACTGTCTTCCGATAGGAAAATATCAGTCTCAATTTGGCATTGCCCCATGGAAGCACGCCTGAGATCTGGAAGCTGGCTGGCATACAGGAAAAGGCTGGCACAATGTACTCAACCTTCAAACCACCGTGCCACCCACTAGTGCATCAAATCCACTTTGCTTACCTTTGACATTGAGACACAATTCACATTGGCATGTAGGCAACAGCCCATTTTCCAAAGCAAGGTACAGATGGTTTGTCTGTCTGTCTGCTTGATGGCATTTTGAAGCTAAGGAGGATCAACTGCTGCCTAAGAGCTTCTGACCTTGTAAACACTTGTTCATAAACCATGGCTACTGTTGGATAGGTCAAAAAGTTCTTGACATTTCCATAAAGTTAACATAGTTGGATTCCTAGCTGGGGTTAATTATTAACTGCTCCTTCCCCCTTTTTTATTGCTTTTCCATGCTCATGAATTTTAAGATGGCAACTTAAGATAGTAGTCACAATATTACTGGTTGATTTGGCCACAGGCTCATTGAGTCAGTCTGAAGAAATTAACTGGTTGTTTTCTTCCTCACAGTGTTGCTGTTCGTCAGGCAGTCAGAATTATTTCAACAGTAAACAAAATACATTTTCTTAGGAAACACATTGGTTTGACTAGTAACAGTTTCATTTGAACAGTAAAGGTGGGTGACATAATAAAGGGAATAATGGGATTTTCAGGAGGTACTGAGAGAGCACACACACAATTAACAAACACACACAGCTCAAAATGACAGATCTGACCTGGTGGCTCAGTGTCTAGTTGAGCTGGATCTGGTCAGTCCAGTGTCGGGTTCAGTTGTCAGACGGTACTGAGTCAAAGACCTAAAATTCTTTCATGTCACAGTTTCCAGCATGAGCAGCATTTTAGAAAAAATTTAAATCTTTGGAACAGGGGGAGGCTATGACAGATTTTTCAATCTCATTTCTTGTCTTCATTCCATATTCATTAATCGCGTTACTTCTGGAAATATCTAGTGATCTTTGTTTTGATCTCCGATTTCCACCACTGTCAAGCGCTCTGGGACACTACCCTGCATGAGGGGTGCTATATAAATGCAAGTTGTTGTTGTTTTAAGCATCCCAATCGGTTCTGAGCCTCTTGTGATGTTAATTCAGTTCCCTTGCATGATCAGGTTCAGTAACCCCTCCAAGTCAGTTTACCTTGCTAACGTGACACGGAATCCCTGATCAAACACAACCTGTTCTCAGCAAAGAACAGAAACAGAGAGGAAAAGAACAATGAGGTTAAAGCCACTGAGAATTATTAGTTCACTTTAATGGTCCTGACTCCTCCTTTGATGAGATTCTGATTGAACGATTGATTTATATGCAGGTGTTTGCTTTTTATTTTTTTAAAAATATTTTCCACAGATAACATCAATCATCACTTTTTTTTCAGACTTTCAGTTAAGGTTGACTACGAAAACTGGTTTACCCTCGGAGTCGTAAGGTTGCCACGGACATTACTTCCTGCTCTATCATTACTTTTGCCCAAAAGAACGTGTGCACAGCATACACACTGCTCAGGAAGCGAAGTCTGTGGTGACCTTATGATCTGGACGTTGATCGGCCATGTGTGTAGAGTAAAAATGATAAAGTAAAAAAAAGTTTTATGATGGGAATTAATTTCCTCAATTTGAAGAAAATTGAACAACCCGACAGATAGCGATTTTTACTGATTAAATTCTGAAATCCGAAAGCTTATTTATAAGAGACTATTGGGCAGCCTAGGGGGGTGAGCAGGTTTACACACAACAACAACAACAATAAGATTTCATTTATAGAGCGCCTTTCACGTCGGGAGGACGTCCCAAGGCGCTGGACCCGAGCAGGGGGGAAATGGTCAGGGTGAGGGAAGGGAGGGAGCAACAAGGGGGTAGAGAGTTGAGAGGGGAGCTGATTGCTCAATCCATGACATTGTGGTAGCTGATGCTTCCTTCTGTTTTATAGCTTTTCATAAAACATCCGACAGCACATATCCAAAGGAGTAGAAAGCAAGTGCTGAAGCTCCGATTGTTTGCTGTTACCCCAAACCCCATCCCCAGCATCTGAAGCAATGTCTTACCTGGGGTAATATGAAGAGTAGTTCATGTAGAGCTGAGCACTTGTTGGGTAGTACGCAGTCGACGGCTGGAGAGCGCGGGGACTGAGGAGCACGGGCTGTTGATAGAGGGCTGCAGCTTCTGCTGAGATCACGGCTGTTTGAGTTGGAAACGTGGTATAGGTTGGAGGCGACAAACCTAGACACGAGAAGAAAGAAATATCACAGGGCTCGGGATGTGCAGCAAAAAAGCACAGAGGTAACCCATTTCCTTGAGAAATGTCATCCTAAATACATCTAACACTGAGTACTAAAGTGCATTTCCTCCTTATCCCTAAATCTCTTCTCTTCCTTTTGTAAACCCAAATCAATACTTTAGGATGCATCAGCACAGTAGAACAAGAGGATATAGGTTTAGAGTTGTAAAAGGCAATTTGAAAATAAATGCCAGGAAGGTTTTCTTTATGAAGAGGGTAATCAACAACTGGAACAGGCTGGCAGGAAGGATAATATAGGTAATGTAAGAACTGGACTCATTTAAGAAGCAGCTTGATGCTGTGATGGGAGGGGTATTTGATGGGAATGTGGAGATTTACGTCTCCACAGACTCAAACACTTCACAGGATTATGGAGTACCTTGACTGTGCATTTCGCAATGCCAGGCCATGAGAGAGAAACAAAGAGAGAGAGACAAATTTCCATGCTGAGGGAGAGACACAGAGTGTGAAACAGAGACAAAGAGTCAGAGAGAGAGAAAGAAAAAGAGGCAGAATGAAAGATCACACGAGCACGCACACACACACACAGTGGAAATCTTGGTTAATTCTCCTTTTCCCCCCAACGCTGGGCCATGTAGTTCATTGTAATGCTCTATCACTGCATCGCAAGCCAGGATCAGCTGACTCAGCAGAAATCAGACAACGAACCAAGAATTTTCCAGCATGTGTGGCTCAATACCAAACAATGACATCCCCATAGAAAAGTAGTTTATTAGTATTTATTTTGAAAACACTATAATTACTAAATGTTCTGCTGTCCTACGGATTCCTCTGATTCTCATTTATCTTCAGAAAAGTACACCAGTTTTCAAAACAGTGAATGAAACAATGTGTTGTGGTTCTGTACACCCCACTGATACTGCACTTCATTGTACATATTTGAGATATGTATAGGTATTTCAAATGTATTTTAAATATATGTGTAGGTATTTTAAATCCCTTAATACAAATTCAGTTCTCAAAGAGTTAGATGACTTATTTAGTGGTCACAGATGACTGACCAAATACAAATAGCTGAACCCAGAGCACAGTTCTTAATTAATCATTTTCAGGGCTATGGTGCCCAGTGTATAGTGGGCCTTAGATAAGGTGTGTTCCAAGTACTGTTCTCCACAGACACAACACATTCTAAAACTTAACAGCTCCCATGTACCATCCACCAAAGCTCCATCAAGCCAATCAACCCTGTGAAATTTATCACATTGTTTTGCGCAAGTCCAGAAGAAACCAGATTCTTAATAAAGTATGTAACCACAAGACCTGAGCAATTTTCCTCAGGATCCTGTCAGCAATGTTAACAATCCACTGTTGAAATCCTGCCAACGTGGCAACATATAACAGTGCTTCAGAATAGAACAGGGAAGGGCCGACCAAACCAGCCAACCCAAGGAGGGCATGTGTTTTTTCTTTTTACTGGTGGAGGGGGGGGCGGGGGGGGTCTGGGCGTAGAAGTGATCAAGAAGAAATTCCAGGTGGGAAGGTTTACTTGAGAAGATTATCCGGTAAAGATCTGGTCCTATAAATTATTGGGAAGGCAGGGGGAATGTTAGAGGATTATTGGTTGGGAGCTGACCAATTCCTGATTTCCACATATGCAACAAACAGGAAATGACATCAGCAGAAACTTGACCATCTTAAGTCAGCCATTTTAAGCCATTTTTAGCCAACTTCCAGGTCATAAGGTCTCTGTCAACATCATTTCCTATGTACTGCACAAGTAGAAAACAGGAACTGACCAACTCACAACAGCATCACTTTGGAATGTCAGCCCAGGCTGTATGAGTTCCAGGTCCTGAAGCTTTGAGCAGGAAGTTCCGCTAACATCACTTCCTGCACATGGGACATTTTCTTCAGGAATTATGAATCACAAGCAGTGATATGTGTATAGCGTGCATGCACAACGAGCATAAAGTGATCTTAGCAGTAGTCATTGGGGTCTAATTTGCACGTTTTCTTAATGTGATTCCTTAAAAAGGAATCCAAGAAGTGCAGAGATTCTTTCTGATAACCAACGCATTCTGCTTCTTGAGTAGAATTCCTATTGAACAATGCAATTCCTTATTAAGGAAGCCCATTAGATGCTGTAAATTAGACCTAAACACAGTACTATATTGTAGTGTGTGGCTACAGCATTACGGAGCCCTGCACTTGATCAGCTTCAGTCTTGTCCCACGGGTCATCACTGCCATTCCCTCTGAACTTTTTCCTTTCTAGTTATTGAGGATAGCAAATTTAAACCCAGGCTACAATGTTTTGTGGACTGCGATTTTGAACTCAAAGGTGGTGATCCTTGAATCATGATTCAAATAATTGGTGAAAAGATAAATAAAGGTCTTGCTTACTCTTTCAGTGGGAGGAAGGAAGGGAGGAAACACAGTATAAACAGTATAAATTACAGTAGGTGGATTCAAGGGAAATATGGGACAGACCAATTGGAAGAAAGCAAATCAAAGCATCAGTACTGGAATCAGAGGCGGAAATACAGGGAGAAGTTGGAGGTTTAAGAATAAGGTGAACAAGGAGAGGACCAGGACCACATTTGCACATTTTCCCAGGTTTGAATCTGGTGAATTGAATTACTAGAAAAAGAGAAATAATGTGCATGTGTGAAAGAACATCCAGACAGTCATTTTTAGTTTCATGTTGGGGGAAGAGGAGAATGACTTATGATTGGTGACCATATAAATCCAAATCATTGAAATAATAATAACAATCCTTGCATTTGATATCACGCCTTATCACGTTATCGAAATATCCCAAAGCACTTTACAGGATTCACGCTAGAGTGAATTTGAACTCCCTTCCCTTTTCAAATAGTATCACAGGATCTTCAACATCCATCTGAACAGGCAGACCAGACCTCAGTTTAATATCACATCTGATGCACCACAGTGAAGGGTCAGCCTTGACTATGAGCTCAAAGCCCAAACGTGGGACTTTAGTTCACAGCCTTCAGACTCAGAGAGGCACGAGTGCTACCAACTGGTCCTCACAACTGGTCCACTTCTGGCTGAATCTAGTGTTGGTGGCAAGTCTGAATATTACTTAAATGTTGATGTTAATCTGAAGAAAACTGTATATTTTGACAGCAACACACCAAACTCCTTTTTAAATGTTGATCTGTTGAAAGAGACAGTTCCCTACTGATGGACACAACATGAACCAGGTCACTGAAAACACTGATCTTTTAATGGACATTTTTAAATATTGTGCACTTAATATTTCCAGTTAAAGACAATTTGAATATGAATTAGTAATTCTTCTACAGCTGTAAACCCACAGACTGAATCGACTTACGAATCAGGATTCAGACTAACTTTCAGTTGATAAATGACCTTGTTCTGATATATAAGGAGCTGAAAAAGCTTCTTGATTATAGAGTAGGTAGCATAATTGGTGCCACTTACAAGTAAAAGTGCCTCAGGAGATAAAGTGCATCTCCCGCTGAGTGCCCTCACCATATGTTACACCAACTTGGTGTCCTCAAGTACCAATGAAATTTGAACTGGTCCTTTGAGTCAATGCAGAGTGCTTGGGCTTTCCTGGTGGAGGTGCTCTTTGCGTCCTGAGGTGCCTTTCCAGACAGTTACGATGCCACTTCCATACAAGCATTTTTTCAACCCTATTATCCACTAAATTCTGAGATTGCAAAGGAAGGTTGATTTACAATTGGGAGATTTTGTCAGCAGATTCTAAACCTTAAGCTTTGGACCAGTAATGCCATCAGGTCCTAAAAACAAATAGTTGTTGGCGTCCACATTCAGTTAGTAAACCAAGGAAAGATGACACCAAACAAAGCAGCAGATCTGGTCTGTGGCTGGTTCTAATCAGTCATTTATTTTTCTATTTTACACATATTTGGGAAATGCCAGGAATTAGTTGATATTCTGATATTTGTCCATATTTGACACAAAACATCAACAAATCAGAATAAAATCTTTACCAACGTAATGAATTTAGTGACTGAGAATCCAGGACTAGCAGCCTCATATAAACAAGAGCAAAAGTGTTTTTTTTAAAAATCTGACAAATCTTGTGAATTCCAAAAACCAGCAACATCTGAATTTGTGACCTTCCTGAAGCACTGGTGTGTGTGCCCACAGTGAGGGATACTGCAATTCCAACAGTTAGACCAACTCCCACGGCAATACACAATACATACATTGAACCTACATCACGAACAGCCCCACAGCCTACCCCTCACCACATTACTGATTACATCAGAAGCCTGACCGCACTTTCAAAGGTGATATTTGCATAAGCTCAATGAGAAATAAAAGATATAAAAAGATCAAACTATAAGGACGCCATATGGGATTAAGACACTGGTCTTTGCAAATTTAAAACTATTCCAACTGTTTGAAAATCAGACTTAAAAAATTATAAATCCCCCCTAATAATAATCCCACTAATAATATTTGAAATCAATTTAGTTAAGAATCTATTTACTTAGCCAGATATCTTTGGGAAACCACAGAATAAAGTAACCTTCAGCGAACTATATGAGAGTAACCTGGTGGTATAGCAGTAAAGTATTTGGTCCTGACTTTGTATTCACAGCTGCAGAATACAAATTTCAATTTTTGTTTTTAGATTTTGTATTTAAGATAAAGATTAACAGTTTGCCTTGCATGTTGCAATACCATTGCTCTCCTTTAATACTCAATGCTAGATCAATATTTCAGGATGCAACAGCAGAACAAGAGTGGTAAAGGGCAGTTTCAGCACAGATACCAGGAAGATGTCTTTTTAAACCCGAGGTGATCAATGACTGGAACAGGTTGCTGGAAATGGTGATAGAGGCCAGGACACCAGTAACAATTAAAAAGCAGTTTTGTATTCATTGAGCCTCAATCTTATTCTCATACATTAAACATATTTTCACAGATCTGGCTATTAATGTGAATTATGGAACTACCAGAATCTTAATGAGTTTCTTTCAGCTTGTTAACAGCAAAACACATATTTTTTTAAACCCACGCTTGACTCAAGTTGTTGAAAAAAGTCCAATACCATGGAGCGTCTTATAGTTTCAAAATGTTCACTAACACACAGTCATCCACAAATGAAGAACAATAAAACCAATATGATCAAAACCATTAAACCCTGAGATTGACAGAATTGGTACCAAACCTCCTGAATCACAAAGAACCAGGAACATAAGAGTTAAAAGCTCCAGCACCTACCAGCGTGCAGCAGAAAGAACCGTCAGCAGCCAAGCAAACTTACATGGTAACTTACATGGCGGTGGGGACAAGCCATTTCGATTTAAAGTGCCACCCAATAATACAAAGTTCATTTCCTCAGCTGAACACTGGAACACCTCAACATATCGGTCCTTCATCGTTCTCTTGTGACACCTCTGTGAAGTCAGGAACGCTCGGTCCGTTGACTTCATCTGGATAAAAGCATCACCTGACGGCCGGCCCTAAGAAGACAATTTGTGTAGGAACAAACGTCAGCAGGTACATCATAATGATAACTTGCACTTGTATAGCGCCTTTCATGTGAAATAAATATCTCAAAGCACTTTACTAAATACAATTGATTAGGAACAAAAATGAATGTTTATATAATCATAACCCATACAATTGGTTTCCATTGGAAGGTTCTCTCATAGCGCTTCACAGGATATATTGTAAAGTGTCGTGACTGTATTTGTAGGTGATGTGTATGTCTGTTCTGGTGGATGTTAAACATTCCGTGACACTGTTTGCTTATCAGCTGGATGTGGAGGAGTAGACTGGTCAGTGGGAGCTGGAATTCTTCCCACTCAGCTCCTGTTAACCCTGCAAGTCAAAGCCCTAAAAGGTAGAGTGGTCCTAGCTTGGATTAATCGTGGGAAGCTCGGCAGACAGTGTTGTCAATATTGTCCTATTCGGTTTTAGCCTCCATTGCATACTCTGGGATTCCCAAGCCTTGAGGAACCTTGGCTCTTCCCAACTTGTGCCTAATATTCCACAGAATTGTGAAGGCAGGGTGTGGCCCTCCAGGGAGAGAATGCACATTCTATTCCAGACACTTCTGTGAAATCAGGAATGCTCGGTCCGATGACTTCATGTGTAGATGGCATGCATATGTGGAACTCTCAAGTCTGGTTTGGATACCCTTAAGCATAGTCATGGGTTTCTGCATTGTCAGACACCCAGCTGACCAAAAATGTAATGGCTGTTTGTGGGACATTGCTGTGTGCAAATTGGCAGCTTCATTTGCCTACACACTTTACATTTTACAGTAAATCCTGTGAAAAGCTTTGAGTTATTCTCCTGATGTGAAAGGTGCTGCACCAAACACAAGGACAATTTGTATTATTCCATGTAAAAAAATATTTTTCAAGAAAAGGGGAAGAACTAGAAATATATTCTTATGAAAATATTATCAACCAATGGATCAGCTACTTGGTGCTAAAAAAGAGGAAGTACAGATGATAACAGGCTGTTTGCATAATGTGAATAATAGCTTCTATTGTTAACGATAATATCAGTTCACTTATCGACATGGTACTGGATCTGTGATAGGTTCCGGCTGCATTGTCAAACTGAATAAGAATGAGCCTGAAGTTTTCTTGCTTGTATAATACTGTGTTTAAACACATTGAAAACGTGAACTGGGATAGAATTGTAGACATTTACAACATAGGAGAAGACCATTTGGTTCATCGTGTCTGCGCTGGCTTTTTAAAAAGCAATTCTTTCTGCCCCATTTACCTGCCTTCTCCTCAATCCTGTAATTTACTCTTTTTTAGATATCTATCCAGTTTCCTGTGAAATAGTTTAAGCAGTAATTATTTGTGCAGTATTTTGACCACATTCCAAGAGGTACAGGTAGACCCTTTAAAATACAGTGCTTTGGGTCTGTAAAAGTCAGATCCCCACCTTGTAATGTGTCACATGATACTGGGTAGCACCTGGGTGCACAAGTGTCCAGAAAGCCAGCAACCACTCTCACGAGTGTTTCCAGTGCTTGCTGGAACGTGCAAAGCCTTTTGTGCTTGCTCAGTAAGATGGAAATATTCTGCACATCTCCCAGATAAGATTAGTCATTCATTCTACGTCTGTTTGTGCTACAGTTGCTGTGCGTATATTGTCTACTAGGTTTTCCTACCAACACACAGTCATTATATTTTGCAGTATATCCTGATTCCTCCTGAATGAATGAAAGGAGCTCTGTCAATGAGAGTTATTTTTAATATTATTCAGAGCATTGAATGGACCTTGGGGAGTGGTGCTCATACTAACTGCATTTAGATTGCCTACCAGTCCTGATACCACCCCCATTGAGTGCTGAAAAGAGAGGTCTCCAAAGTGACTATCACTGACTGCAGCCCAGTTTATTCCTTACAATTGGTGACAAATCTGTCAAAACAGTGGCAATTCCCCAAGAAACACTGAGCATAAACACTCACTGTGTTTCACCAGCTACAGTAATACAAATACGATGTACCGTACTTGCAAAGTCACTGAAAAACAAATGGACTCTTCACTCTAACCACAAACATCCTTCTTTCTAATGACTATTATTTTAATTTGTAGCATTTCCAAACTAGTGTCCCACTTTATTTAACGTTTAGACCAGTAAAGATTCCTTCTGTTCACTTGAACCATTGAAACAAGCTCACCTGCTGATTTAACACCATATGAACGCCATGTGGTCGGATGTCACAGGTAAACTCTCCCAGGAAGTGCAAAATGTCCTCAATGTTGGCGGCGTAAGGCAGCCCTCGCATACGGATGCAGTCTCGCATGTTAGTCTTACACACAAATGGTTGAGGTAGCATAGGGATGATGGGGGCAGGGGCGATGGGAATGAGGGGCACAGAGGTGTACCTGTTTAGAACCTATGATGGAATTCAAGCACAATTGTTTTTTTATAAAAAAGAATAAGATCTTAATCTAAGTAACATGGCATTACATTTACAGGGATAAAATAAAATGAGAATGAATGATTGCAACAGATCTCCAACACAGCTAAGGCACAACTAACTTTGGAATGCTGAAACCTAAGAAACCTTAACAGTCTCAGCAACTCATAGGACCGTATATCCAGTACTGTGTAACTAAAGTAATCAAAGGTTTTAATTATGTTTCATCTCTTTGAATATGTGGAACACAAAAAAATCCTAGTCAGTACTTTAACAGTGGACAAACACCACCAGATTTTATGTATGGTTGAGTTTTCTTTCCTATCCTTTTATGCTAATGAAAACAAACCATTTATATAGCAGTCTTATAATAGACTATTGTCCAGTGTCCCTTGGATCAAATGTGTCTTTCTTCTTAAGGTATATGACATCATTGCAAATAATACAACTTAACACAATCCAATCTGAGAATTACATCTATGTTTAAGGTATTATTGACTGTGAATTACATAACTGAGGTTGTTTGTGTGTGTGAGAGAGAGAGAGAGACAACATGAGCAAAGAGTGCGGATGGGGTAAGATAAAGTAAGTTTCAGCAAGGGTGACTGGGGGACGTGCAGCAATAGTGAGGGGGAGGTGACCCTCTTCCTGCAAATGGTTCCAACCCCACTATGGCAGTGTTCGTTACCGAAGGTGATAACACTACAATACTTAAAGCCCAGCATTGGCAGGCATGTAGCAGTTTGCTAGAGTAGATCTACTCCTATCAGCTCAGCACTGACCCACAGCAGTACAGCTGAGATCCGGAACAGAACGACACAGGAGATTGAATCAATATGGCACTGTGTTCCAACACCATGCGTCACAAGCCAAGAGTGTGGAATTGCTCTAAACAAAATTAAAAAATCTCTTTCAGAGTATTGCTGTCCATGTGTTACTCCCTCTGTTTAAAGAATACCCTCTAATCTCATCCTCCGACACCTCTCAGCGAGGAACCACTTCATAAGGACACAGTTACCTCCATCAATAGCTCCAACTCTGGATATGTAAGTACAATGATGCAGTCTTGAACCCTATATTGACCAATCCCCTCCTCCCCGCTCACCTTCCTCGCCCAGAATTGTCAAGCGCTTTGGGACGTCCTCCAACATGAAAAGATGCTATATAAGGAAAAATTATATTGTGGTCGGATTTCTCTTTAGAATAAACCAGTGTTTTTTTTGTTTTACAATGCTATCTAAAACCTGAGATATAAATAGTACGTGCAACCCTTTTTAAATGTGCTGTCTACGGTCATTGCCATTGATTCCTGCAAAATCCTGAGAACCAAGCCTTAGGCTTTCACCAAAGTTACTCATCTCCAGTCAAAAAACAGACAAACTTCAATTACTAACTAGGGCAAATTAAGATAAGCCTAATAGTTTTAGATTTACATAAACCTTCCCCCAATTTTCTCCCCTGCTTTCCTGAAGTCACTGGCACATGATTCCCCAGGTATTGCAAGATGTCTGCTACTCCACCTAAATAGCTATGTGTCAACTTGGGTTATTGAATGTAAAACATTCTCAATCCAGAAGCTAAAACCTTCAAGGGTAAGACAATCCTAGTTGGACAAGTTCTGTACTGGGTAGTTACTTTTCTTCTTTACATAATGGATCTGAATTGTGGGTTGGGTTAATAGCCCATGGAGTAATCATGTTTGAACACATAATGGTGTACTAATTTATGTAATTGACTATTGATGAAAAGGAGGTGATTCAGCACTTTGTTTCAATGGTTAATTATATAACAAAGAGTGTTATATAACCAAAGTATATATGAACTTGGATTGCCCCTGGTCTGTAAACCTAACTTGTATTTTGGACTTCAATCTCTTCAATAATAATCTTAAGACAAATTTCTTGCACAGCTTTACAGCACGATTGATCAGTACAACAACAACAACAAGATTCCATTTATAAAGCGCCTTTCACGTCAGGAGGACGTCCCAAGGCGCAGTAATAATACTAGCTCAGACACACTTTCCTTATCTCTGCCAAAGCCATAGATTTCAACAACAACAAACTACAGCGCAGGACAGTCAGGGATTTGGACCCGAGCTAGAGGTTGTGATCAGGAGCCATGGAGGGCAGGGTAGTTACATAAACTATATTATGTTATAGTTTTATAACCCTTAGTTATAATATAATTTCAGGTTATCCTTAGTATTTATTCCAATGGAACAGCAATTATCAAAGGTGAACATTGTATTTTCTGTTAATTGTACTCTTTTCAAGTTTGGCACCCCACACCTTGAACACTGGACTTTCACTTTAGGTTTCTCAAATTAATAAAATAATTCTGTCTTTGCAAGACCAGCACCTTGTTCATTTGACAAATGTGAGCCTCAATAGTAAATGCCTTCAGGCTTTGTGTGTGTCTATGTGAGTGTGTGTAGCGGAAGGACAGACACAGATAAGACCAATCACGATTTTACCAAATTTTATACATTACTGTCCTTTCCAGCCTGGGTCACGGACAGATTTTAGGAGTGAAATGCAGGATGATTAGTCTCTTTACACAAATAAACAATTTGGGGGCTCGTGTCTTATATGCATCTGTAACTTTTATGGCACTGGCTTCTTTCCCACTTATATTGCAAGGCTACAAATTGCTTTCATAGTTCTAATCTCTTAAATACCTCATAGGATTCTTGTTAACTAATTATTTTCCATTTTCCTCCATGATCGGTGGCTTTCCAAAGTTTTTTTTTATGTTTTCCACTGCACATAAATGATTCGTCACTGGCATGACCTGGTTTGCTTTCATCAATACAATGTTACTTAATCCATTACCTGATGTATTCATTTCAAACACACTGATGCTGTAAATGTTCACACATACAATAATTACGTTTCCCCTTTTATAAGTATTCGTGATTAATAACCACTGTTCCACAACTTCATACAAGAATTTGTAATCCACAGCACAAACAGGACATAACTAACCAAAAATTGGTACAAAATTATCAAACTCACTCAGATACACTGTAGGGTGAACTCATAACAACAACAAAAACAACAAATTATATTTGTATAGCGCCTTTCAAGTCAGGAGGATTGCCCAAACCTCATAAACTACCAGATTAAAGGTAGTTTGGAAATAATTAATGTTCTTTAATTATAGAAAATGTCAGAAGCATTTATTCTGTTAAATAGAGACCTAATAGCAGGACAACTCTAAGAAACACATCACAGTCTGTTAAGAACACATTTTAAAAACACTTAATGAAAGTAAAGAGGGAATTTTGAAGTCCTTTGAAGTCTTTTGGATGAGACGTTAAACCAAGATCCCACCTGCCTATTCAAGTGAAGGTTAAAGATCCCATGGCATGATTCAAAAAGAGAAGGGTGCTTCTCCTAATGTCCTAGCCATTTGTCATTTGTACATAAATAATGATGATATTATGATTTAGATTAAATAAGTTTCAATGATAGAAAATATTGTATTGTTGTCCATGATTTCAGTTCAAATTGGATAGTTGTTTTCAGGCTTGCACAAGGGCTCATACTGGTCTTTATGGAGTCCTGTAGCTCAGTGGTTAGAGCACTCGCTTTGCAAGCGAGAGACCTGAGTTCAATTCCAGGCAGGGTGAAACCTTGGGCAAGTTTCCTTACTCCACACGCCTAATAATAATCCCTCCAAAACCAAAAACAATAATAAATTGGTCATTTTCAATCTACGACTGTTTGTGGGACATTGCTGTGTGCAATTGGCTGCCGCGTTCGTCCACAAATATACAGTCAATTCACTTTACAGTGTTCTGTGAAGTGCTTTGGGACGTCCTCCCGACGTGAAAAGCGTTATATCAAATGCAAGGATTATTATTATTATTATGTGTGCCATATGTGCATCATGTGTATATACGTGTACAGAGGAAATTACAAATGCCCTTAATTATGTAAATCATAAGGATTGCTCGATAATTATACAATTAAGGGCACCTGTTATTCTCTCTGTACACATGGCACATAATGCTCACGTGGTAATATACAGTTTTTGCAAATTACACAGTGGAGCCTGTAGCAGATCTGTTTCATGCTTCATTGGCTTAAGCATTGTCCATTGTGGAACTGTGTTGTACAGACAGGAAGATTTGTGGTTCAATCCCTGGTCTGTGCTACGGTAGCTGATCTCAGCCGGGCTAACAATTAAGGACACTACAATTAGTGCAGTGATTCTCAAACACATTTTGTTGATGGCCCTAGTGTGCGGCCACCAAGCATCAAATCTGGTAGCCGCAGAGCAATGTTTTCCTAAAAACACTTAATCATATGAAAAATAAAGGAAATGTAAACAGATGCAGATCTCAAATGGTTTTCATTTATTTCTGTACATTTGACAAACCGCATTTGAGAAAATACTATTTTCACAAAATCTTGCACGGACATTAACAAGAACAGCACAATAAATGAAAACCATTTGAGATGTGCATAAAAAATACTATAAGGGACTAGAATTGTCAGTACAGTTATACTCGTCTTAGAGGTTAGGAGCAATTGTGTGAACAAAGCATTTGAGAAACTCTGAATTTGTTTCAGTATTCCTGAACTAGGGAGGGAAAAGTAAGCCAGGGCTTCTGATGCTGATAGCTGACAAGGCATCTGATCCACAGGCATAGGCTATGATGTGTCCATAGTCAAAAAGTGTCCGAACACAAATGGCTGGACCTCATACATTAAGAATGACCATTTTGCTGAAACTTGAAGGTGGTTGACAGCAATGGAACGACTCACCAGCATGATTTATTGCCTTTAAGAATGGAAGAGAGAGAGAAAGGAAGACATAAAAAAAACTAAAAGTTATAAAAGCTCAATGTCTAAACTCATATATGATATTAAGATCTGTGAGAAAGTGGGCTGTTCAAAGGAAAGATCAAATTTAGGAAGCTGCAGACATATAGCTGCTGGGCAGATTCATAATAAATTACACTTAATATTGAGAAATATCAAGTAATGCATTCAGTTTGTAGCATATACAATTACAGGATGAAAGATACATATTAAATAGGGTGTCAAGAAAAAATCTGGGTGTAATGGTCGACCAAACCTTAAACGATACCTCACACTATTGGGCAACAATTGCAAAGGAAAATAACAATGTGAACAGCTAGAAGTAAATCCACAGCAAACAATTCCAAGGAAGTGATCCTTATACTCCGTAAAACATCAGCAAGATTACAATATAGAGCATCGTTCCTAGGTGTGGCCAACATACTTACAAAGAGACATGGAAGCAATGCCAATGGCCTTTCTTCTGTTCACTAAATCCTTTCTTATGGAATGCAGCAAAAGAAGGAAAAGCAAGAGGATTTTAAGAAAAATGTCAAAATGGAATAAGTTAGCCTTTGCCAATTTTTCCTCCCATAAGATGGACCAACTCATTATTCCACAGCCCACCATCTGACAACTGACAAAAATCACCAACCCAAGACAGGGGTTTCCAGCCATGGACTTGGACTTGTAAGTTTCTCAGGGGCTATCTGAGTTATTGGACCATGTTAAGCCACACTGGCTTAATTGATAAAATAGTTAGCAATAGCAAGGTGATGTTTTAGTGACTGTTCAGGCATTTTCATTTTAAATTTCCAATCTGTAATGTGAATTGTTGACTAGAAACTCGATTACTACTAACCTGCTGCACCTCAGCTGCTGTGCTCCTGAACAGTTCAATGTAGCGCTTTCCCAGCATATCCTTGTGTTTCTTGAGTGCATTTTGTGCATACTCTTCACAGGCAAATGATACAAAGGCATCACCAGTCGGCCTCCCATCAGGATACTTGACAAATAAGATTCCCTCTTTTCCACCTGTTACTGGGCATTTTGGGCCAAAGAATGTCAAGACTTCCTCAGTGGTGGCTGTGAATGGAAGGCCGCGCATGCGAACAATAACTTGATTCTCCTTGGATAAGAAATGAGCTACTTCATTGGAGGTGCCTGCAGAGACAAATATTACAATATGAGTTTGTAGCATAGAAACCAAGAAAACATTGTTATATTGTGTTAGAGATACATTATATTAATAGATGGTGAATTACAATCAACCGATTGATTAGTCGGTCAGCAGACAATAGTTTTCAACTGAATTCTTATGCTCAGTTTATATAGGAATTTTCCAGTTAATTTGGTATAACCACAATATAAAGTGGGTTTAAGGTGAGACGATCATGCTCAAGGCTACCCTGGCAGCAGTATAAATATAGTTGGTGCAAATTGATTCCATTGAAGAACCCAAGAGATTTTTTGAGTTCATACACTCTAGACTGACACTCCAATGCATTGCCTGAGAAGTGTTTGAAGTGGCGTCTTTGGGGTGAGATGTTAAACCGAGATCCCTTCTGCCTATTGAGGTGGTCATTAAAGAATTCATAACACCACTCGAAAAGAGAAGGTAGTTTCTTCTTCCAATGCCCTAGTCAACAGTCCTCCACATAAAATTGCTCATTCACTTTATGGCTGTTTATTGGATATTGCTGTGGAAAAAATTAGCTGCCATGTTCGCCCACAAAATACACAGTCACTAACTCTTCAGTAAATCTTATGACATGCGTTGAGACATTTCGACAAGGTGACAAAGTGCTATATGAAATGCAAGGATTATCAAATCATAAGGAACAATACTTTAGAAGGTTTAGGTCCGAGTAAAGAACCATGTTTTTTTTATAAAGAATTCTTTAATTAATTTCTATGCAGAAGCATAGAAGCTGTGTAAGCATGTAAATTATGCATAAGTATTTTTCTAGTGGATATCTGCTCAATGAAACTTAGCTGAATTCAGAATTCTAACGAGCATTGCCTATTCAAACTCCATTAACGTCTTTGCTTAAACATGGTTAGGCTTCCCCTTCTATTATATGTTGAAGTTATGTATGCAAGCACTATCACATATTACGCAATGTGTTGCTTTATCTTTACATTGCTAGTTACCAAGTCCTTCCCCACTACGTAATAACCTCACATATTTTAGTTTGCAAACAATTATACAGCGAAAAGCTATTTTGCTTTATTGGAGTACAGAGAAATGTCCATAATATTGAACTGTATAAATCAACATCAACCTTACCTCCTGCAATTTTTAGAAAATCTTCCCCAGTTGCTTTGTATACCTGCGTAAGAGTTTATTACAATGAGAATATTATTGGCTGCCGCGTTTTGCCCACAAAATATAGTCAATTCACTTTACAGTATATTCTGTGAAGTGCTTTGAGACGTCTCAAAGTCGTGATAAGGCACTTTATCAACTGCAAGGATTATTATTAGTAGTAGTGTTTTGTGTGTTCTGCTTAACTATTGAACTGCTGGAGACTGTTAAATTATTTTTGCAGGTGTATTTTTTTATCCCATTGCAGCGTTCTCTTTTCTAACCCTCCTAAGGTCCCCATCCTTCACTTTGACAATGCCATCAAAAACAATACAATTTTCTCTTATAGCGTCTTTCACGTCAGGAAGATGACCTACAGCACTCACAAGGAAAATATAACCCATACATGCTTCTGTTGTTGCTCATCTGCAAACATGTACCTCAGGTGACTCTCAGTTCCGTTCTCTTCCTCCCTCACTCTAACATCCTGGGCAAGATTGGAAACTTATTGGATGTAAAGTCTGAAATCTGAACCTGCATCAATCTGTGCTATTCCAAGCTTAATGCATGGAAAAGTGCAGAAATCTTCCAACTTAATATTGAATTTATAAATTTTAAATTGAGTTTTCGGTTCATTGAGACCTTTGCAATCTATGATATTGATAAACATCACTGAAAACATTTAGAGAAACTGCAAGCCTAGAATTGAGAAGTGAACTGTACCATACCTCAATATATCGGTTCCCCATATGATGTTTGTGTCGTTGTAGTGCGAGGTCTCTGTGTTCTTCATTAACAAATCTAACAAGTGCTTCCCCATTCCGCCTTCCTTGTGAATTTAGGCACAGAGCAGCACCACCCCTGAGGAAGTGAAAAGCACAAACATTAATGGGATTTTACACAAACACTCTTTTTAAACTCTTTTTGGCGTTTACAGACCAGGAAGGTTGAAGAGGTCACAGCTGATAGTGAGAAGAAGTTTGTGGGAGCGACGAGGTAAATGAGGTAAATGGTGAGTTGAGTTGGCTCTAAGGTGACAAGCCAGCAAAAGAAGAGTGAAAGTGATTCAACAATTTGTGGTGGAATCAGTGATCCAATGCATAGTTCAGGGCACTGGACTATGTATATATATACATAGTCCATATAGTCATATATAGTCCATATAGTCCCCAGTGAGACATGTGGAATAGACATGCCACTGGGGATGAGATTCTTCCCATTTGCTTCTAATAACCTTGCATGCCAATGCCCAAATAGGTAAGATGCCCCTAACTGTATTTACAATATAATAATGCTTGCATTTGATACAGCGCATTATCAAGTCATTGAAATGCCTCAAAGTGCTTCACAGAATACACTGAATTTTACAAATTCAAACCTAATGATTTGACTGTGTATTTTGGGGGCGAAATCTGGCAGTCAATTGCATACAGCAGTGTCCCACAAACAGTCATGGATTGAGTGAATTTTTTTTAGAGGGATTATTACCCACGGCAAACGATCTGCCAATCAACTAACAGCTGGGTTCCAACTTACTGCTAGGTAAACAGAGGTGTGCTCCTGTTTTCCCCCCGACCCGCCCTATCATCGGCGGCCAAGCTTTCAGCCTCTTTGCCCCCACTCTTTGGAACTCCATTCCACAATCCCTTCGTCTTGCTCCCTCCTTTTCCTCCTTCAAGGCACAAAGGTTTTGCCTCACCCGGGAATCAAACTCGCTTCCGAGGCAAGTGCGCTAACCAGCTATGGGTTTCCACAAAAATATTGTTTTAAAATTGAATCAGACCATTTATGTCTTCCCCCTGCGCCTCTATAAATAACAAGGTAATAATCCATTTAAAGGTTCCGTTGACATTACAAACTATAAGAATGAAATTCAAGTAGTTTATTTTTGTCTTCTGAACCTTGGGGCTAGACTAGTATAAAATCAATGAGGTATTATTTACAATAATTATATAGTTCAGTATATCTTGTAAAATAATTTTACATGGCCTTGTGCCACAGTCTTGTTTGTGTTATCGTATGAAAGCTTTATAAATTGAATCTTGTTGTTGTTGTCTTGTTGTTGAGTCCAGGGAATCAATATTAATTTTATGAATGGGATCATTAATATTGTCTCTAGTAATCTGATTGTGAGTTACAGAAAAGTGTATTATTATGCAAGCCAAGAACAACAACAACAAAATTACATTTGTAAAGCACCTTTCAAGTCAGAAGGACATCCCAATGTGCTGAACAGTCGGAGATCTGAGGGTGGGCGTGTAGGGTTGGGATGAGGGAAGGCAGAGAAATAGGAGGGTGACTGAAGACATGGTCGAAAAGGAGGGTTTTGAGTTGTGCCTTGAAGGAGGCAAAGGAGGGAGCAAAGCGAAGGGATTGTGGAATGGAGTTCCAAAGATTGGGGGCAGAGAGGCTGAAAGCTTGGCTGCCGATGGTAGGGCGGGTCGGGCGAGAGACATGGAGCAGGCAGCAGCCTGCTGAATGGAGGGAGCGGACAGGTCGATAGGGGGTTAGCAGATCAGAGAGATAGGAGGGGGCAAGGCCATGGAGGGCCTTGAAAGTGAGGATGAGGATTTTGGATTCTATATTCTGAGAGATGGGGAGCCAGTGGAACCAGGCAAGCGTGGGAATGATGGGGTCACGGAGCCTGGTGCGGGAGACAGCAAGAGCTGCAGAGTTCTGGATGATCTGCAGCTTGTGGAGGGAAGAGTTGGGAAGGCCGAAAAAGGAGGGAGTTTCCGTAGTTGAGCTTTGAGGTGACGAATGCACGTATGAGGGTTTCGGCGGCCTGAGGGGTGAGGCAGTGGTGGAGTTGGGCAATGTTGTGGAGGTGGGGCAAGGCAGAACGGGTCATAGCATGTATATGGGGGAGAAAGGACAGTTGAAGATCGAACAAAACGCCCAGGTTCCTGACTGACTCGGTGAGGTGGAGTGTGCATCCGTGGATTCTGATGCTGCCAGTGCCTGAGGTGTGGAGGAGCTGGCACGAGCCAATCAGGAGGGCCTCAGTCTTGCTGACATTCAGCTGTAGAAAGTTGGCTCTCATCCAGGATCCATCTCATCTAAGTTGTGATGTACAAGAATAAGGCCTTCCTTTTTTTCTAAACATGTTCCTATTTTCTTGTGACTATTCTCCTTTGTGGGGTGGTGTGGACGACATGTAAACGGGGTTTCCTTGTAGCTAAACTGGCTCCAAGGAAACATGTTTGGCAATGGAATATCAGAATCGAGCCAGCTATCTGTGGCAGTCGAGTAATTCAGTTCCTAAGACAGTTACTTTACCTTTTGCATGGAACTCAGTTTAGTTTGGATAACTCTTCTGCATGTGTGAGACACCTGGCTGACCACCCCAAAAATTATATTTTCTTTACTTGCATTTTGAAAAGAACTAAGAGGCATTGAGGTATGATTTATGAGGTGTTGTAATGGAGAAATCTATACAATAGATCTACAATGATTGACCTGTTCATGTGGCATATTTGGAGTAATGAGAAGGTCTAACGAGAGTGAGAGTGACATGCGGACAAGAGTATTCCTCATTTTAGAGACCAGCACTCCCCAGGAGGAAGGAAATAATTAAACAAGATGTTGCCCTGGCCACTGAAAGGCACACTTGAGCAATGGCTAGTGAGAAGACACAAAGCCATGTGCTTGTCACACTTCATCAAGGTAGAGGAGACGAGCAATACATAACTCTCCCTGTAAAGTTTACCAAATTTTCAGACTACTTAGTCTCAAAGATGAACCATAGACATGGATGATAATAGCTTCAATCCCCGATTTGTATTGAATTATCTGAGTTCGAATGGGGGCTACAGTGCCACCAGACAAGAGGGTAATTGTGACTATTTCCTACAAAGTGCATCTGTGAGTATTGGTTAAACACAGGATTGGACTCAAGTGTGATGACTACTTCTACCCACCTGTCCACACACACTCACTCACAACTAAAAAGTCTGCAAATACTTGTTGTCTAGGCTCACATACAAAGTACCTGAACTTTGGGTACAATACTGGAGGTAGACCAGCACTTGTTGATCCAATGTAAGTCAATGCCTTCATGATAAAATGTAAGAAAATTATAGATAAGGGAGGAAGTAACTAATATTCGATAATAATTTTTGTTTTAACAATGACTACAGTTGTCTTGAAAGATATATCACTGTAACACAATCAACTCTTGCATCTTGAGTTAAATACTAACTTGGCTATGTTGAGGCCCCTGAAGAATCTTGCAACATCTTGGTCGGATGATTGCCAGGGTAAGCCCCTAGCTCGGACTATTGTGTTATCATCAATGATCTCCATTTTGCTGCTGTTGGTTAGAAAAAACAAGGAAGTGACAAAATGTTTCTGCACAAAATTTATTGGGATTTAATTTGTGGTATTTCTTCATACGGAAGCCGAGTTTCCAGAATGGGGACTCTTTCAAGCTAACATTAGTGCACCATGCTGTCTCACAGGTGTATGATCTACTTCTGGAGCAGAGTGCTCAATAGCAATTTCAATGAGATTTCTTAGTATAAGAATGATCAAAATTAGACTTCCTTGATAAAAGCAACACTCGTAGCCACACTATCCTAAAACCCAATAGGAATGTCATCCACAATAAATAGCTCTCCTTCTGTGTGTGGTAGCAAATATATGTGTAACCCTCAGTTTGGTTTGGATACTCTTCAGCCTGGTGATGGGTTTCTACATGTGTCAGACACAAGGCTGAACAAAAAAAATCACTATCATAACAGAAAAACACTGTTTTCTTAAAAAATAAGTAACAAAATCCTTAAGAAGAATGGGTGCCGGTGGTGATGATGGTAGCAGTGAAAGAGCTATTTTGATCAAACTTGAACAGAGATTAGCCAAAGGGCTGAGTAAATAGGTCCTTGCTGCCAAACTCACGGATTTTGAAAAGTTGGAAAGAGGATGTAATGTTTTGACGACAATGGTTATTTTGTGTTTGTTTGCCAGTGAGTTTATTGACCTTGGTGCTGTGCTATAATGGGATATTTTGATGGTCAATAGGTTTATTGACAAATAGAGAGCAACTCCCTGGGAACCCCTCTGTCATCACCAATTACACTATACTCATTTCTTCCCCCCTCTCAGTATTTCACAATGAACTCACCTGCTTGCACCTAATTGTTACATATACGGCCCATGTTACAGTTTATCCCCGTAAACATACTAAAAACACATAGGGTGTCCATGTAGATGAAGTATGCCTTTTTTATTTGCTCTATGCCAACAATTCTGGCTTTGATTTTATTACCAAATCCAATAATTACTTGTATTTACTAAAACAACAACAACTTGCATGTATATAGCACCCTTCACATAGAATAGCGTCTTAAGAGTGCTTATAATAATTTAATATTGTACATCTGCATGACTTTAATTACCAATAATATGGCTTCACACATAAACCTCAAAAAAATTTGTATACTGTTTGTGTCAGAAATCTTTGTAAAATGCATTCAAATTGACTCTTTATTACCTTTTATGCTTCCTATTTGCTCACAGTTCTGCCACTTTATTTGTCTCAGAGACTACTCCACAACAATCCCCACTCCATCAACTTGCATCCCACAGGAAGCATTGTTGAAAAGAACATTTTTATAGTGTTTTATCATGTTAAAATATCCCCCAACTCTTACTTTTAGTCATTGCTTTGTTTGATAATACAGTCAATACGACAAAAAACTTAACAGTGAATGCGGTGCTGTTTCTCCTCCTCCATCCCTTGACATCATCATTGAATGTATCTAAACTTTGTACCTCACAAATCCTGTTGTACAAGTCTTGGATTATAAACACTAAACACTTACCAGGTCCCAGTTTCAAATTTGTGATTTATTCTTTCTGGATCTGTGAACCTGTGATCTGAATAGAAATAACAAAATCAGCTCATTCACATGAAAGCAAACATAAACATATATTGGAAGGATTCTACTTACTGTAAGGTTCGGAAATAATTGCTAATATAACGTTGCTTGTTGCTGTAATATCTGAAACACCAAATCTGTTGTTTTCTGCGTTGTCTTCAAGGTTCAAATCTGCAGAATCTCATCAAGGAAATTGATAATAATCCTTGCATTTGATGCAGCACAAAATGTCTCATATTAGTCCATCGAGTTTTTCTATAATGTGTAATGACTGTATATTTGCAGGCAAATGCAGCAGCCAGTTTCCATACAGCAATGTCCCACAATAGCCATGAAGTTAATAAGAATTTGTTTTTATTTGGAAGATTGTTGGCCAGGATACCAGCCAAACTCCCTTTTCTTTCAAATAGTACCATGAGATTGTTAACATCAACCTGAACAAGCAGCTGCTTGTCTTCTCCCAAAAGACACTAGATGCTAAAAAGATGACAATATCATAAGAGTGACTCTAAAAACGCAAGAACATTAATAATTGCTTTCATACTAGAAGGCTCGTAGTCAGATCAGAAAACATTTCTTGACACAGAATGCTGCGAAAATGTGGAAAACACTGTCTCAAAAGGCCATGCAGGCAGAAATAATTGGGATGTTTCAATGTAGATAAATAGATAAGATACTTGAAAATAATGGTGTTAAGGCATATGGAGAAAAGGAGATAAAAAGATGATAATTGGTGGGGTTCAATGGGCTGACCAGCCCTCTCCTGGTCCCTAGTTCCTAGAATCCATAGTACAAATTGTCTTTGAGAAATAAAGTTTAAAAATAATAATCGTAAATGAGAAAAGCTGGCTGGACGTCTTTATTTGAAGTACCTATTACTGTAAAGGTCAGCGTACAGTATTAAGTCAATACAATTTATCAATATAAATATGAGGTCAGTACAACTTATCTCATTGTACTGTATTGTGTTTGAAAACAAATCCAAAACAGATCTGCTCAGCTCTCTCTCAATGACTGACTGAGTAAAGCCACTGGTGCTGCAGTTCAGCGTATAGACCAGCAGGTTGCAGTTTGAATCCCAGTCTGTACTGAGTAAGGTGATCTCAGCCAGGGCAATAGTACATTCAGCTTTGGCTCCTCAGACTAATTGAGAGTAAAATCAACCAGGGCTCCCGTTTGCTATCTACAGACTCAGCATCACGCTGAACTATGATGTGTCACCAGTCAAAGAGCCTGCCAACACTCACAGTCAAGACTCACCTATGAATAATGGCCGAGGTTGTGGAGGGGGCCCAATTCCTATTGAACAGTAACCAAAGAGAAGAAAAAATGAACCAAATTCTTCAGGTTAGGAAGAGGAAATTGGAGGTAAAATACAATCTAAAACAAAACTTTTGCTCAAACTTTTTCCATGGATTTGCACCTTTAAGACAATAGTGACAAGCAGTTACCAGAGGTGATCAGTAGTAATCGTATGCTCAGAAGCCTTTCACCAAAGGTTACATTCATTTGACTCTTATCGTATTGTTTTAACCCTCATGTGGCACTGATGAACCCACACTCTGCATTGATTTAATCAACTCAGGTACTCCCGTCAGTGTGGTGTAAAAAACAAAAAAACTAGATCAAAAACATTGAGGGGGAATAGGGAGGAACCAAAATTAAGTATTTTTTCCCCAAAAGGATACGTTTTGAAATGTCACTGAGATCGAGTTTGTGCAGATCAGGGGAACCTGGGCAGCATTTCTTCAGCTCTTTTCGTAGATCAAAAAAGGAATAGAAGCATTCAGGTAGCGTGACATTCTGTCAGAGGAAGAACCAAATGGAAACCATCAATAGTTAGTCGTTTGCATATCGTTTGCAACAATAATCTCTTAACACAACATCCACAAGGAAAACAGAAGCAAATATGCACTGGTGCCCACGAGGGGCGAGAAGGAAGAGTAACTCTTCCGTGAGCTCTTGGGAGGGGTGAGCAATTTTTTTTCATTCTGTTTACAATCATTTACAGGCCTATCACCAAGGGGGAGAAGTTGCCTGCCCACCCCATTTTTTGCTAAGCAGTAGTATTTTTTGTATATATTGCCGCCCCACCACCCTGAAAGAAACCAACACATAACTATGTGAAGGTCGTCATAACTAGATCGTTGCAATATAATAATAATAATAATAAACATTTGATATAGCACCTTATCACATCATCGAGACTTCTCAAAGCGCTTCACAGAATATACTGTAAAGTGAATTGACGGTATATGTAACTTATAACATTAATTTAAACGCTCAAAATACACTTTTTTTCCCACAAAACAGTAACCACCCCCCACCCGACCACAAAGAAATTATTTAAATGATTTAAAAAATTATTTAAATGATACTTTTTTTTAAGCTGAGCTCAGAGAATTTACTGCATTTGATATTACCACAAAATCAATAGGCTTCATTAACCCCCCCCCCCCAACCCCACCCACCCACCACCACAGTACATACCTTGTTACAGGCTTCGGGATGAAGCACTTGGCGGATGTGCAGTTGCCCAAATGTACAGAGACAGAATGATGTGTCCACTCCAATGTTCAGCTCATTGCTCAGAGATCGATTAAACTGCGTGTGTGTGTGTGTGAGAACAATTTCTAATCAGAACCAAATACCTTCCAATCACTTTAATGGACAATTAAATACTGTGCTCGCACAGACCCCCCTCCCACACCACCCCCCTCAGTGCAAGGCACGTTCCCTCCTCCCCACAAGAAACTAACCCGAATCCCAGTGCATCGTTCTTCCAGCAATGAAAACGAAATGATCTTTTAATGTGTTCACCGAAGGGCAAAAAAGGGCTTCTGGTTTCAGCATTGCACCCAGAGAGGTGACATTCACTCTGAGCGCTTCCTCGCCGGGAAAGGTGAGCTCCACAAACGTTTTGCTTCTCTTCAGCAACATTTAACATCCCGATAACACTGCGGCCCCGAGTGATCTCTGTGACGTACGTCCGTCGGGGAATCTCACAGCTCCAGCCGGCGTTTTGCCTCTAACTCTTAAAACGTTCGCAGTGTAAGGTAACAGCGAGTTAGCCCTCACCCTAACCACAGGCTGCAGAGGGCGGACTGCACAGGTACAGTCACCCACAGGCTGTGTACAGGCGGATTGCTTCAGGCCTCCACAAGGACTTGTTGTGATGTTAGTAGCACTGACTGACTGACTGCACCGCTCCAGCTGTGGTGGAGGGACTCAGGTCAGTGTAAATCCTGAGCTTATTGCATTCAGACCCTCCCGACATTGGCTTTCTGTTGGGGAATGGGAGATCGACCCCAAACTGCACCAACCCCAACAATCACACACACACACACACACACACACACAGATATCTGCCTTTAGATTATAATCTTTCGGGGGCGTCGGTCTACAACCTCAACCAACACTTTCTTTACATTACTTAACTCGGTTTCATCGTACAAAATAACATACGCAAAGTCCCTTTTCACAGCCAATTGCCGTATGATGTTTACTCAATGTGATGGGACATTTCAGGTTGTTTTGGTGCAATATCCTCAGCACTTTTTCAAAGAGCAAAACAAGGCCATTGGGTGAATTGAATTGCAAAATTGCACGATATTTTTAGAGGTTATAAATGAATTCTGCACTCGGTCCGACACGTTCAATTTTGTAACACCAGATTAATGGTGAATTATCCTTACAGAGGTTAGACTCGAACACACACCCTCGCAGCTCTGGAGCTGTGTACTGTGGGTTATCTCAGTGATGCTGGTGCTTTGTCGGCAGAATCTTTGTGGTCGACCCGAAATCTTTCCCGACAAAGGAAAGTTGCAACTCCACACCAGGAACTTTTCAAAGTTTTGGGAACTTTTCGGGAGTGCGTTGATCCAACAAAGAATTCTCAAGTAACTCCTTGGTAAGGGGGAGTGGGGAGGAGGGGGGGGGGGGGGGGGGAGGGAGTGAGGGGGTTACTATCTAATGCAGAGTTACAGACTCCCATCAGGTCAGATTTCACCTCCCAAGACACAAACCTAATAAAGTCAGCCTTTACTGCTCGGGGTATATTCACCTGTTGGAGCACTTCCTCTAAGGGTTCTGCTGCAGTCAGGTTTTCCATCGTGATCCCAGTTTCTTCGGTGCATTGCTCTGTTAGTTCCAAGTTATTCGGTTTGATAAACACTTCATGCACTTTCCCCACCTGTAACACACACACACACACAGACACACACAGACACAGACACACACAGACACCCAACCGAGAACAAAAAAAGTTTCGAAGTGGAAATTTCACTTATGCGTTCGATAATAANTTTTTTTAAGGATTAAAAAAATTAAGCGATCCCCCCCCACCCCCCACCCCACACCCCACCACCAAGTTTTCGGAACGGGAGATAAAGGGGAAAATGCAAACGATCGTCTCGTACCTTTTTGTTTGTCAGATCCACCACTTGCCACAACAAAAGCACCAGCTCCTTCTCATCAGATCCCAGCCTCCTCCCATGCGCCCCGGTAGTTACCCCAAATAAAGCCACCAGGTAGTCGAGAGACGCCGTCATGATCCCCAGGAAAAGAGACAGCAACTGAACTAAACCCTAAAAAGCGACTCCCAATAAATGTCTCCCTCCCTCCCTCCCTCGTTAGTAAAAGAGGAATGAAATGAAAGGAGAGGCACCTACACCAGGACAACCTACAGCCGTCTAAACCAGAGCTACCCCCAGGAGGGGGAGGAGGGCTATTTTTCTGTGTCCCCCCCCACCTCTCCCTCCCTTTGCGTGAGAAATTCATGCAAATACATTGGGACCTCCTTTAAAGAACTTTTTTTTTTTTTTGCATTTACCTGCCCACAACCCCACGTGAGTTTGGAAACAGATACCTGGTTTCGCACAGAACCGGAGCCATTGGCTGCGGTCTCGCAGGTACGTGGCGCTGGGAGAGAGCAGCAGCAGCAGCAGCAGCAGCAGCAACAGCCACATCCTCCTCACAACTGGGAGAAACCCTTTGTATGGGTTCAGGCAGGGAATGAACGTCGCGGAATATTTCACGACAAGGTCTACCCCCCCACCCACACAAAAAAAATAAGCCCGCGATTGGCAACGAGGACCACATTTCTGCGCTCTGCAGGAGTCTGATCCTTGCTTTGCAGATGACACTCTAATCCCCAAATGTTTGCTCAGTTGCACTTTTTGTTGTTACCTGTGTGTGTGTGTGTGTGTGTGTCTGTGTGTGTGTTTAAACGTAAAACCAAGTGGGTGCAGGTGCTTTGAAAATCTGGACTGCCATGGAGCTGAGCGGGTCAGAGCAGATCAAAGGAGAAGGAAGATAGCCCTGGATCACACTGGGCACAGTTGGTGCAGGAGAGTGTGTGATAGTGGTCCCTGGAGTTGGATGATGGGCACCTGAGGGCTCTGACTAGTCAAACTGCCTCCTGGCTTAACTGTCCCCAATGAGAATAGCTCGACCTCAGATCCCACCTGTCAGAGCCACAGCATAGCCAAAAGTCAGGCTCAAAAGCAAAACTCTGTTCCTTTCTTTGAGCATACTGTGAAGGCGTGTTACCATGGCTTGGTGTGCGTTTTAATCTGGTTGATTTCTTTCAAAGCCGGAAATCCTTGGCCGAGGAAGAATAATGGGTTTGCTGTGAAGTACAGTAGCCAGACAGTGGGATTCTTTCCAGGTCAAGCAGAGAGGAGACGTCCCGCAATTTGCCTGAGATCCATCCACCAGCAGTACGTGGGCTATTCTGAAGGCGGTGTTGTTTGATACGCTTTAAGAAACCAAAAGTACAAGGAATATGAGTTTTTGTTCTGGACTAAAACGGTAGAATTGAGCAACGAATGTTCAGCTTCAAAGCAGAGAATGAGGCGTTTAATTCCGACCTGGAGAACAACTTAATTCCGGGTCTGGGTGTTAATTTTGGATTTGTAGAAATAGTATAACATTATATATTATTAGACCCTTTTACAGCATTGATCTGATATTATATATATATAAATACACAAGCTCAATTACCAATACATCGCTGTTTTAACAGAATCAGAAATAGTAAGAACCGACCACACAAAAGTAGACCATTAAAAATAGCACAGTCTTTACAATGCAAATTTTACAATATTTCAACTAGATTTTCTGGAAGAAAATATGTGAAATATGATTAATAAAACCCTAAATCGCCCTTAGTTATACGACATGTGTTAATCTGTGAGCATCAAATTTAGGTTAAGATATCCACCTTGCCACTTCAACCCTCCCTCCCACTTGCACTCTGACCTCTCCATCCATGGTCTCCTACCCTATTCCAATGAACCACAGCGCAAGCTCGAGGAACAGACCTTACAGCCTGGTCTCACTATTGATTTCAACAATTTCAAACCATAACAGCTCACCTTCCCCCTTCCCTCTTCTGTGACCATTACCACATCATCTGGGTCCCAGACACACCCTTTCTCTCTCTGGTCTGCCTGTTTTGTTGCAATTTTCTCCCCTATTGTTTTGCATAATTAACACATCATCCGCTGTCCTCTACCCCATTTTCTCCTTTGTTTTCTTTGCCCTGGCTCCCCCGTCTCTGTTAGTCCTTAAAAGTCTCTCCCTGCCAAACATTCCCCAGTTCTGATGAAGGATTGTGGACCTGAAATGTTGACTGACTTTCCTTTCTCCATAGATGTTGCCTGACATGCTGAGTGTTCCTGTGACTTCTGTTTTTGTTTCAGATTTCCAGCATCTGCAGTATTTTGTGTTTTGTTTAACTCCTGTATTACATTGTGATGAACCCATAACTTACAGATTGGCTCCCCAGATTGGACGGTGAGAATAAAAAGTAATTCGTCTTTATTCACAAATTTAATACAAGTTATTAAGTACTAATCAATTAATCTAACTGAAACTGGTAGTCCAGAAACCTAGTGACGGTATAAGTGAGCGACCACCTGGCAAAGTTAAGGAAGTTTCCTTCGAGTCAGTGTAAAGTTGGATGTGAAGGAGTTAAATCCTTAACGAGCTGCGTAGTTGGTAAAAGAAATGAAAAAAATAGAACCAGAATATTTAACGCTCACTTTATTCTTATTCTTATTATTGAGAGCACAATCAAGAGAGCATATGGCCAAAGTAAGTCCGAAAAATTAAAGGTAGAAAGAAACTCTCGCAAAGCCGCACAGCCCATGGAAGAGGAGAACCCTTCGGTTCTGATGAAGAGTTGTGGACCTGAAATGTTGACTCACTTTCCTTTTTCCATAGATGCTGCCTAACCTGCTGAGTTTTCCCAACTCTCTCTGTTTTTGTTTCAGATTCCAGCATCTTGTGTTTTGAAATAATTAAAAGAGTGTTTCACAGAAAGGGTGTGAAAGTCAGATTAGTGCACTAAAGAAAATGCTTGCTGCAGAAAGACAAAAGATTTGTGCCATTATTATGGTCCTGCAAAGTTCCTCAGGTGATAACAATGTGGATGACCTTGGTGATGAGGCGTACCATTACCACGACGGTGACCAGTGGATGAATGGGCCATCGGCCCATTCGGCCGTAACGTCTGCACCACTGGCATCGGCCGTAACGTTTTCTGCTCCTATGGCGCTCGTGATGCAGCAACGGTTGCAGATACCAACTGGTCAAGAAAGCTACAGGCTGAATGAAGGTCGAGGAGAACGTGGGAGAATCGTCCCCTCGGGACGCAAACTGTATGCCCGGTTGAGACACGATCTCCGAAACATGATGAAATGCCTTGTTAAGAAGGGACTAGAAGAAAGTAAAAGAGGATCAGGGGAACCTGTGACAAATACGAAATGATGGGGTCCCTGGCCTCAGTTGAGATCTTACTCAATTTGACCATTGATTTTGTACCACATTATTTGGGACCCTTTGCAGGTGAAGACATAGAAAATGCTGCTTTCATTTATATGGATGGGTCTAGTTATGTTAAGGATGGAAAGTGATACACAGGCTTCGGAATCTTCTGCCCACAAAAACAAGTGGACTCAGGAATTAAAATGTCCTCTGCTTCAGAACTGGCTGCTGTGACATATGTAGTGGATCATGTTAAAGATTTCGGACTACCATTAACCATTTACTCTGACTCATCATATGTTTGTAATTCACTAACAGAATACTTACCCATTTGGCAAGCTCGAAGATTTACGTCTGCGGATGGTAAGCCTCTGGCATATGCATCACAATTACAGCATATACTGGAAGTAGCTGAAGATTTTAAGGGGCAAATTGCCATACATAAAGTTAAAGCCCACAGTAAGGTAGGTCTGCTTGCAGCTGGCAACAATAGAACGGATGAAATTGCTAAGAGTGGGGCTAAATCAGGTCAGGAATGGCATTCTCCGACAACAGCAAGTCCCATGGCTCACATCAGCAGACGTACTCTTGAAGAATCTGTTCTAAACGTGACAGCATCTCAACAGAGTGATCCACTAATTTTGTCTTGTATTAAAGCTCTCAATTCTAATTCCCCTCTTCCCAACCAATTCTCACAATATCGCACTAATCTTAACGTTAAAGAGAGCATTTCCTTTTATACTAATACAGGTGTCAATCTCTTGTGGGTTGTCCCCCAACAAGTTGGTAATGACTTCATTATATGGTGCATGAATTACCCATTGGAGGACACCTAGCATATAACAATACCTTGAAACCTGTTCCATATGTGGGATGCTGGCCAAAAATTGTGCGCGATATACAGAATTATTACGACAATTGTCTTATTTGTGCTCAGTACAATCCAGATCCAAAAAGAAAAAAGGCTCTTTTGCAGCATACCAGAAGAATTAAGGGTCCCTGGGTGGATCTCCAAATTGATTACATTGGTTCTTTCTCTGGTACAGCACGGGGGAATCAATATATTTTGGAAGTAGCTGATGTATTTTCCAAATGAGTGGAAGCCTTTCCAGTGTGCAATGCTACTGCTTCTACAACTGCTAAAATATTAATTTAACATATTTTTACTCAGCGGGGCCTCCCTCAATCTATTGACTTGGATTAGGGTACTCACTTCACTGGTGAATCTAATCAACATGTAATTCATTTGCTGGGAATTAAGCAGCAATTCCATATCATAATAATAATCCTTGCATTTGATATAGCGCTTTTTCACATCTTCTAGGCGTCTCAATGCGCTTCACAGAAAAGACTGTAAAGTGAATTGACTGTATATTTGTGGGTGAAACGCGGCAGCCAATTGCGCACAGCAGTGTCCCACAAACAGTAGTGGATGGAAGTGACCAATTTTATTATTGTTTTTTTTTGAAGGATTATTATCAGGCGTGTGGAGTAAGGAAACTTGTCCAAGGTTTCTCCCTGCCGGGAATCAAACCGAGGTCTCTCGCTTGCAAGGCGAGAGTTCTAACCACTGAGCTACAGGACTCCACAGGCTTCGGGTATTTTAGAGGATATGAATTGCTCCCTGAAAACAGTGCTTAAAAAGATGGTGGACAGCTTCAGTCGATCATTGAATCAACTATTACCTATGGAGCTTATGAGTTTGCATGCCACCCCCACACAACCTTCTGGGTTTTCACCCCATGAAGTAATGACTGGCCGCATTCTTAAAATGCCTAAACATTTGTGGACAGATGGATTGTTAGCACATGAAATTCAGAGTATCACGCAGGAAAATTAGGTGCTCATTTACTGTCTCACTCACACAAAGTTCATAATTATGTTGCATTTAATATCACAGCATCCAAAAAATCTATTAAGATGATTTTTGACCAAAATATTCATGAAGAACAGTGGGAAATTGGACAAAAGGTGTTACATAGAATCATAGAATTATACAGCACAGGAGGCCATTCAGTCTATTGTGTCTGTGGCGGCTCTTTGAAAACAGATATCCAAAACAATCAAGCTCTCTCCCCATAGCCCTGCAAACTTGTCCTCCCCAAATAATTATCTAAATATACTTAAAGTTCATAATTTAGTAGGTCAACTTTGTGCTAAACATACTGGCTCCTTTTACATTGTTATCAAATTTCTATTCCCACCTCACATGGCAATCACAGACTACTGCTATCACATTAAACAACTGAAACTGTTTAAAGCACAGGAGCCTTCACCTTGTGATTCAGTCCCCACAGGTACCAACACAAATGATTCATCACAACCCATGGTGTCTATGGTGATGCCTTCTGTGCCTAATGATGATCTCCCTCTTCCCATCCCGTGCAGTGACTTCTTCTTGGATGACTTAGCCTTTCCTCCCCAACCCTCCCACACACAAAGCCAATCTTCCCTTTCCATTTTAGCTCAACCGTCAAGGTGGGAGACTAGCAGGCAACATCAACCCAGCCAGCTGTCTATTCCACAACAGCAGCCAACAACCCCATAAAGAACCTCAACACGGACATTAGTAACATGTTCAGTATGGGTGGGGGTGGTGCAGCGCGAGAATTGGGACGATCACAGTAACCAAATGTTAAAAAGAAGAAACATAACTGAACGGGTGATAGCAGTTAAGTGAAAGATTGGGAAACAAAACAGGACATGAATGAGGATGTGGTTCACTGGAGAAGATTAGGGTGGTTAATATAGCTGTAGCATTTGAGATTGCAGGAAATGTTGGTAAAGGCGTCTTGTATAATCCAGCCAGCTATGTTAAAAGATTCTGAAGAAGACGGGAAAATGATAGCTTTAGCCACAATGTGTAATGCTTATGGAGCATAACTTTATATAAACTTTGTAAAGAACACAAGAAGATACTCAGTTGGGAAGAGTGCCGAATTTAGTAAGTGATCAAGATTTAAAAACATAGAATGTGAGAATATACCAAAACATTCGACCATTTATAATTTGGGATATGTTACCTTACACCTAGGATTGCTTAAGTGTAGCGATAAAATGGCTAATAGTTCATGTAAATATTCTGATTTGTTTTATATTACTTTTACAATATAATTACCGGTAGTTAATAAAAGTGAAGTGTATGTTACAGGATTCAAAGTGGTGTGAAAAGACATCCTCTGGGTTTGAGAATGGTGACCGAACAGATGCAAACTGCTGAAGAAAGAAAATTCATCGTCAGTAAACTGATGGTTTAATGGACATTTGCACTTTGATAAGTATGTGTGGCAAATGGTTAATACTAAAAACACAGAATAAGGTTCACCAACAGATGTATGACAGTCCCTGTAATGTGTAAGGGTTAATTTAAATTTGTGACCCTGCAGTGAAGTAAGAACTGAAACAAATGCTGTACAAAAATATAGATGTTTATTAATTCAGATTAGTAATAGTTATAAGTAATTAAAAGAATACATCACAATAATGCTTACGTATCGATGTACAGTTCACAACGATATAAGTTGTCCTAACCAAAAGCTGCAGAAGAGATAAAGTAGCAACGTCCAATTTAATGTCCATTTTAATGTGTCCTTTTCAATCCAAATATATGTGTCCATCAAAAGGTATCCAAGTATGGTTGTACGTTTCAGATCAATCACCCAAAAGTATCCAGGTATTATTGTATGTTCAATTTGATCACCTGAAGTATCCAGGTATTATGGCACGTCCAATTCTATAACGGCTCGTCCAATTCAATCCCTCTCCTTCTCCAATTACTTTTTCTGATTCTCTTCCAAATCGATCTCCATTTATACTGTTGAGTAGGTGACCTTTCACCTATTGTCTTTTGCAAGGTAGTTCCTTTGTGAAAAAATGCAACATAGCTCTTTCCAGCTGAGACCATTTTTCCATGAGAAAATGACTGATAAGGACTGAAAAGAGTTTGTTGTTTATAAACAGTCTGCGAATCTAGTCACAACCAGCTCCCATCATATGAGATTGATCATATGTCTCAAATATATAAACATCGCTAATATAATTTGAGATATTATTTAACACATTAATTACAGAATCTTACAAATGGCTTTGAGGAAGATACATTAATGACATACGTCAATGTTTTAAAGTTCATCCAATTGTTCTGAGGATTATCGTTTCGTAGATCCTGTAGGCAATGGTACATCAGCCAAACAGCAGCTAAGGGAGGACTGTAAGCTGATGAAAGAGTGCGGCTGAGACACCCCCTCTTCTCATCTCGGGTTGGCTGGTTTCTGTGTAACAAGAGATTTTGTTGCAAAGAAACCTGAACTGGACTAGTGCCACCTGGTGAGGGGATGACACAGATGCAGTAGCAGAATCAACACAGCCACATGGCAGGGTGTGTGGTGTGAAGGAGAAAGATGAGGCCATTTTATCCTGGGATGGAGATAGAAAACCTCCTCCTAGTAAGAGACTCAGAGAGACCAAGGCAAAGGGGAAGGAGGGCAGATCAACAACGTACACAAAGTGGTCGTCATTTTCTCTCGGAGGAAGGATTGGAGCGCCTATAATCCGAAGGGTCCCTAGTTGTATGTATTGACTTTTGTTCTTAAAACATTAACTCTTGTATTACATTGTGATGAACCCATAAACTTACAGCAATTGGGTGTTGCGTTTCTCCCACAAAATACAGTCAATCCACTTAACAGAATATTCTATGAAGCACTTTGAGATGTCTCGACGACGACATAGTTCTCTTGCGATGCAGGCACGCTGACTCTGCGACTGTGCCTGAGTCATCCCCTCACCAGGTGGCACTTGTCCAATTCATGCTGNTTTTTTTGTTCAAAGTCTCTACATCAAATGCAAGGATTATTATATTAACTTCCGACCATCCATCAATCCCCAAATTTCTAATGCCCTCCTTACCTCCACAAATAACATACCTCCCTCCTCCCAGTGGCATTTTGTGTATTATGGAGCACTTGTTGATTTCAGCCTGCATCCATTTATTATCATCCATTTATTTTTTTTGAAGGAATTATTCCCCCCGTAAAAGCGATCAGCCAATCGACTGACAACCGGGTTCTTACTTACTGCTAGGTAAACAGACTTGTGGAGTAAAGAAGCTAGCCCAACATTTCGCTCTGCCACAAATTGAACCCAGATCGCTTGCTTGCGAGGCGAGTACTCTTAACCACTCCATTACTTGTTATTCTAGACAGCAATTACCTGTGGTACTTTGATATATAGGCACTATATACTGTATGTCAAAATGCAAGGATTATTTATTAAGACATGACCAAATGAAATAAGTATTAGTTAGATTGACAATGACAAATAAAAAATACAAATACAACAAGTCTTTCATCTTCCTAAAAAAATTAACATGAGGCAACTTTTTTAGTCAACCTGGTGTCTGACACATTCAGAAACCCATTCTCAGACGAAAGAATATCCAAATCAGACAGAGTTAGATCTATATATGCCATCTATCCATTGGAAATATGTTGGGTCTGGAATGGATTGCACAATCTCTTCCTCGAGGGATGTATCCTGATTACCTAATTTCAGAGAGTACAAGATGCAGATTGGTGAGAGCTCAGGCTTGGCGACTCCAGAGTCTGCGATGTACTAAGAATCATGGTCCTTCAGTTACTCGTCTGCCTCTCCACATCCTGCCGATGAGCTAGGCTGTCTGTACTGTCATCAGCAGTGCCATGGAGTACTGTGGACTCACCCACCATAGGACTGGTCTACCGAGACCACCAGAGAGTGTTGGTTTGATACTAATATTCTGTTGCCAAGCATGTCACTTTGGAGCCAGCTCAGCTCTAAAGAAATCCTGCTTACCTACCCCCCCACCCAGGATAATGACCAGTTGCTCACAGTCACGAGTTGTTGAGGTCCTGAGGTCTGGATCATCTGCCTCACTTTTAAAGCTTTTCATGGACTTGTCCTACCCAACCTCTGTGAGCTCCTAAAGCCCTAATACTCTGCCCGCTCCCTCCGCTCGGCAGACACTGGTTCTGGCTCACTTCACATCCCCCGCCCTGTCCGCCCCACCACCAGCCTTCAACCTTTGCATCCTGGAGTCTTTTCACTCGCCTCACCCCCTCCCTCGCCCTCTCCCTCGTCTCACCCCCTCCCTCGCCCTCTCCCTCGTCTCACCCCCTCCCTCGCCCTCTTCCTCGCCTCAACCCCTCCCTCTCCCTCGCCTCACCCCCTCCCCCTCCCCCTCCCTCGCCTCACCCCCTCCCTCGCCTCATCCCCTCCCTCGCCTCACCCCCTCCCTCGCCCTCTCCCCCGCCTCACTCCCTCCCTCGCCCTCTCCCTCGCCTCACCCCCTCCCTCGCCCTCTCCCCGCCTCACCCCCTCCCTTCCCCCTCCCCCGCTCCCCCCCTCCCCCCCTCCCTCCCCCCTCCCTCTCCCCCTCCCTCGCCTCACCCCCTCCCCTGCCTCACCCCCTCCCCGCTCCCCCTCCCCTCACCCCCTCCCTCGCCCTCTCCCTCGCCTCACCCCCTCCCTCGCCTCCTCCCTCGCCTCACCCCCTCCCTCGCCTCTCCCCCTCCCTCGCCCTCCCCCCCTCGCCCCTCTCCCTCGCCTCTCCCTCTCCCTCGCCCTCTCCCTCGCCCTCGCCCTCTCCCTCGCCTCACCCCCTCCCCCGCCTCACCCCCTCCCTCGCCTCACCCCCTCCCTCCGCCTCACCCCCTCCCTCGCCTCACCCCTCCCTCGCCCCTCCCTCGCCTCACCCCCTCCCTCGCCCTCTCCCTCGCCTCACCCCCTCCCCCGCCTCACCCTCCTCGCCCCCCCTCCCTCGCCTCACCCCCTCCCTCGCCCCTCCCTCGCCCTCTCCCTCGCCTCACCCCCTCCCTCGCCTCACCCCCTCCCTCCCCTCACCCCCTCCCTCCCCTCCTTCAAGGTCTGCCTCAAGACCTTCCTCTTTAACTGTGTCTGATCTTCATGTTCGCAGCTGCAGCCCTCACAATCCAACACTGGACCAGACAGCACTCGGTGGTGTTGTCGACATGAGAGGTATTCCCTGAATGCCACCTGTTGTTGTTGTTGTTGTTGTTTGTTGACCACGCCAGCCGTCCCGGGACCTAGTGCGCACGCGCGCTCCTCGCGCCCTGAGCCGGAAGTGGATCTTGTACCGGAAGTGATGGTGTGAGGCTGTCATGGCGGACGCGGCGGCTGAGCTGCTCTTTTTAGACACTTTCAAACACCCCAACTCCGAGGTATGACCCGCCTCGGCCTCCCCGCCCTCCCGCGCACACCCCCGGCTCCTGGCCCCGCTCGCTGACCCCTGTCCGAGCAGAGCCGGGGCCTCCCGCGCGGGTAGTCCTCAGCTGCGCAGCGCGAACCCGCGGCCCGTCAGCCTCCCCGAGCAGCGCCGCCGCCTCTTTGTGTGGGTGTCTCCCTGTCTCCCTGCCCCGGGGCCGGGCCTCGGCCTCTCCGCTGGGGGCGGCAGCGCCCGGCCCGGCCCTGCCCGGCCCTGTCGGGGTTTGTCAGGGTGTCGGTGGCGGCCGCCGCCTCACCCACTTGATTTTCTCGGTGACATTTGATCGTCAAACTGCAAATCGTTCATGTGCAGAACTGTCAGTGTCAGGTCAGCCTCCACACCAGTGAGCAGCCACGGAGGCCGGTTTGCAAAGCTGCGCGGTTTGTTTTCGTTTTAAGCCGTGACATTAATGCAGGTCACATACCGAATGACTGAATGACAGGTTTTTGATGTGCTGAACGCTACAGTCTTGGCAGCAAGAATAATAGGAGGAGCTGCTAACCTTTTTCTCCTCGAAGATCAGCTGTACGGCTAGATATATTATGACCGTTCACAGTAGGTTTGATGAATACGTACCACGCCTTACATGTTAGTGAGGTGTTTATGTTCATGGATGTTTATGTCAGATTTAGAATTTAAGTAGAATTTGAAAAGTACTTACGAGATAGCATTTCAATAGGTTATGATGACTTTACAAATGGCAGAAGGAAAGCTTGAATGGCTTATCAACAAGACCTCTCTGAATTGCGTTGCAACCTTTAAATGCCCTTTAGGTGCAGAACACATTTTATGTTGTACAACATGGAATGAATGGTTTATGCATTTTTTTAATGGAAAGCAGGTATATCACACAACGTCATACGATTCCTATATCAAAACCTCATCATGTGGACTGAAGTGTCATTGTGCATGTGATTTGAACAGTGATATTGAGTTTATTGCATGATGCAGCGGAATTGAATATGCTGTATAAAGGATAATTACAACAGCAACAAAATTACATTTGTATAGCGCCTTTTCATGTTGGAAGGACGTTCCAAGGCACTGGACAGTCAGGACCTGAGCTGGAGGTCGAGATCGGGAAGGGTAGAGGGCAGGGAGAAGGCTTGGTCGAAGAGGAAGGTTTTGAGACACTCCTTGAAGGAGGCAATGGGAGGGAGCGAGGCGAATGGAATGTGGGATGGAGTTCCATAGGGTGGGAGCAGAAAGTCTGAAGGCCCGACCGCTGATTGTAGGATGGGCTGGGTGGGGGACATGGAGCAGGCCAAACAACAACAACATTACATTTATAGATCCTTTTACGTCGGGAGGACGTCCCAAAGCGCTGAACAGTCAGGTGTTGGGGTCCGAGCATGGGGGAGGGGTGAGGGAAGGCAGAGAGGTGGGAGGGAGACCAAAGGCGCGTTCGAAGAGAAGGGTCTCGAGACCGGCCTTGAAGGAGGCCAGGGAGATAGCGAGGCGAAGGGACCGTGGGATGGAGTTCCAGAGTGTGGGGGCAGAAAGGCTGAAAGCCCGGCCACCGATGGTAGGGCGGGTCGGGGAGAGACATGGAGCAGGCCGGAGCCCAATGAATGGAGGGAGTGGGCAGGTTGGTAGGGAGTTAGCAGGTCAGAGAGGTAGGAGGGGATGGCCATGGATGGCCTTAAAGGTGAGGACGAAGATCTTGAACTGTGGTCGCAGAGGTAGGGGGGGACAAGACCGTGGAGGGACTTGAAGGTGAGGACAAGGATAATGATTGCTGCAGAGAGAATTGTAAAGTGTGGAATCTAATTGAGTTTCGGCTTTTATCCACAGTGTCTATTTTTTTCCCTCTTTGCTCTTCTCTCCTAAAGATGCCAACTTTGCTGGCAACCCTTCTGTACCTAACTCAATTGGACATTTTCATTTATGACTTTAGATAATTGTTGGTAAAATCTATGGCAGCGAAAGACATTGTAGCCAATGTCAATATGTAAACATTTCAACAGGAGCACTGGAGAGTGAACAGGAATAGGGAATCCTGGTTAATTGCAGGCCAGTAAGTTTATTTCTAGTGCACCAATTTTTATCCTGACTCAGATTAATTATATAGCACCGATTGTTTTTCAGAAATGCAACTTTCAGAATTGTATAGCTAGATGAACTCACTGGCATCTCTCTGGGACCTCACCAAGTGCCAATTCTTCTTGCTTAGCTGTACATTAATTAATTTGAACTAGATCAGATCATGTCCTTATGCTTTTGTTGTCTCATACATGAACATTTCCAGCAGATGTCAGCAGGATATTTGACGTGGGGTGGGTGGGGAGAGAGGTGCATCCTCACTTTTTTTGTAATCAAAAGGCATGACGTTATCTCTTACTTTCACTCATTCTTTGTCAGAGCTTTAAGACTGCAGAATTCTCTACAATTCCGCTTACAGTTGACAAGCTATTAAAAAAACATACTTAGGACGTTTGACTTAATGACAACATGTTTTCTTTTCTCTTTAACCTTGGTGGAGTCTTGCATTTTGGTCATGATTCTTCATGTAGCCTTTGAATAATAAATAAAAATACTGAGGCTGTATAGGATGGTTTGAATGGAAAAGTCTAAAAGGCACATAACTGCAGGAACTCTCCAAGGGAAGGTTGCTATTGTGAGGTTGATATTTTTATAACAATTATGGGTAGCCATTGGGTATTCAGTTACTGTAATAGTTTTTACAATTTAATAACAATTATGCCCTCCTGACATGAAAGGCTATATACAAATGTAATTTGTTGTTGTTGACTTAAACATTTTGCCCACAAAATACAGTCAATCCACTTTACAAGATACCTTGTGAAGCGCTTTGAGATGTCTCGATGATGTGATAAGGCGCAATACCAAATGAAAGTATTATTATTAGAATATGTGTATGCACAATTTAAGCGAGGAATAAAAGGTTAAATTCTTCGTTATTTGACTTTCATATGCTTTGGGCAAATTTAGGTTTCTATTTAAATATTATAGTCCATGTTCTGCCGTAGATACTGTAGTTGATTTTTTGCAATGTTCTGACTTGCTCTTAAGTTTATAGTTTATGCTTAAAGCTTATATTTACATTATCCTTATTGGGAGTAAGTAGGTGGGGTCTCTTTGGAGTTGAACTCGCTCCAGGGTGACATGTTTGGGAACAGATTCTCAGAGTCTAGTCAATTGCCTGCATCAGTTTGGTAGTTCAGTTCCTGAGTCAGGCAGCGTGGCCCTAGCTGGACAATACTCCTAGGCACTGGTGATGGCAGTCTTGCTTATCAGCAGGACTTGGGGCATTCTAGTCACTGGAGGCAGGGATTCTTTCTACTCAGTTCTTAACTCTGAAAGCCAAAGCCCTAATGGGAGTAGGATAGCCCAAGCTGAACAAGCAATGGTAGGCTTGCCAGACAGCCTTCTCAATGGCAAGCTATGGGATATTAGCTGCTTATACTCCAGCAGTACCCTAACACACACTCTGGGTGCCCAGGGTCTTATTTCATGCCAACCTGCGCCTAATACTCACTGGAATTAGGTAAGCTAGATGCGTCCCTCCAGGGAGAGAGTGCGCATTTCATTCCAACGATCTATCTCTGGAATTTCCATGCATAGGTGGGATGCATGGAATTCTCAGCTTGGTTTGGATACTTTTAAGCATGGTGGTGGGTTTCCGCATGTCAGACACCCGGCTGACCCCCCAGAAATAGTAATGAGCAGTGAGAACACGCACAGAATTGTTGCAGCAAGTGTTGCTAAAACATTTGAATAAAAATATATCCAACTTTGATTTCACTGTTCCAGAGGATACTGTACAATCAATGTAGCCAAAGGTGAAGTAAGGTTTCCTTAGCAATTAGCAATAGCAAATTGTTTGAAAACAACAGAATGTGGCCATTGTGTGATTGTATAAACATTAAACTTCAAATATGAAACTTTGAAAATGTGAGCACTTGACTGGAATTATGCAGTTGATTCATAAATCACACCTAACTATTTTATTTCTGTGTTTCTTTTGCAGCAAAACACACATGTGGACGTGGTTCGTTTTCCCTACCAGGTTTACATAAATGAAGTTCGTGTAATTCCTCCAGGAGTGAAAGCTCACAATAGTCTTCCTGACAACAGGGCTTATGGGTACGTGAGGGGAGAAAGGCATATTTTCCAGTTTCTTTTTAATGTAGTCTGAGCCTCTTAATGTAATTTATATCTAAAACAACAATGTAGGCTTATATTGTGCCTGTTTTATGGGGAAACATCTATTTCAAACTGCTTTACCTAGATTTAGTTGAAGCTTGAGCTGGGAGAGAGCTAGGAAGGATTAGGGGAAAATGTGGTTGGAAGCTTAGTCAGAAAGGTAGATATTTAAGCCAAATTTGAAATTAGAGAAGCGGGGAGGGGGAAGGGGGTGGAATGTAGGGATTTGGGGAAAGAGTTTCAGAGGTTTGGAGCGAAGTACTTGAATGCTTGTTCACTGATTGTGGAGCAGAGCAGGTGGGGACATGAAGCATGAAGTTGGAAGGAGTGACTGGGGTGTAGGATCGCAGGAGTTGCTGAGATAGTGTTACAAGACTGTGGAGGCATTTGTAAGTGAAGATGAGGACCTTAAAGATGATCCACTGGGCAACGGGGAGCCAGTGGAGCTGGGTGAGTGTGGAGGTGATGGGCTCATGTGACAAACTGGTAATTGGCAACCATCTTTGACATCTTTTACATCTTTGGGTAATATAAAGTTTGCATCCAGATAATGTAATGGTACAAGCCTGTGTACAAACTGACTCATTTTATTGTTTGACTTTCTGTCGACAGGGAGACTTCACCACATGCATTTCAGTTAGACCTGTTTTTTAACAATGTCAGCAAACCAAGTGCACCAGTCTTTGACAGACTAGGAAGGTAAGACCCAGTCAAACTCCTGCCATGATGGCAGATACTGAAAGGGACATTTCCATTATCTATCTTGCAAACTCAGACTGAATGTATAAACTTCAAATTCTTGTCCTACTGGAATTCTGAGAGCAGAATCTTATGGATTGAGAAAGTTAATGAAATCATATGCTGTACCATGGGCCTGCTGACAACTATACATTTAAATGTTTTTGGCTCAATTGTGCTTGTCTGCCTATTCAGATGAACATTAAAAATCCAATGAGACAATTTGAAAAAAGAAGGGAGTTTCTCCCAATTTACTGACCCACATTCACTTAGATTTTGAAAAAAAAGGTTACTCACTTTATGTTTTTTTGTGGGACATTGCTGTGTACATTGGCTGTCAGGTTTGCTTATCTACAAATACTTTTTTGTCCTTCAGACAAAATTGGCCATGACTGTTTGTGGCCCTTCAAAATACACATTTACCATACTTGTAGTAAATCTGAAGTGTTTTGAGCTAGCCGCCTGATGTGAAATGTGCTATATAAAATGCAAAGATTATTATTATTCAGACATTATGGGAACATCATTCTCTAACCATGCCTCATTTACAAAATCAAATAACAAGCTGGATAAAGAATATGAAGCTTTTAACTGAATGCAAACAATATCTGTCAAGTTTCGAAAGAATACTCTGACCCATGGTCCAGGCTGAACATTTTCAGAATAAGAGTAAATACATGAAAGAAAGGAACTAATTGGATGGTATGGTAATACACTAGGTGAAAATTATTGACATTGTGTAAAACTAGTATCGTGATTTTTTTAAACAAAATTGACAATTTTCCTTTAAATGTTTTCTTTTCCTCCCCTCAGCCTCGATTATGATGAAAATGCATCTATTATTTTTAGACCAAACAGTAAGGTAAGTTTTTATTTGAGGGTTCAGCTGTGTTTCGCATTGAACATGCTCTATATTTTTGTAGCCTGAAAGTTTTGTGCAGTTTTGTCTTCCATCCTTCCTTTCTTTTAAAGAAAAATCTGTTTTCTTTCTGCTTTAAGTTCCCTGCACCATTACCCAGCTGAGGGGGCAGGTAACTGATCTGCCTTTGCTGGTGATGCTGTTGAATTAACTGCTACATCTGTTGGTAATTTGTCCTCCCATTGCCTTTTTCTTAAAAAGTCTTTGCCTCTGGGAATGCCATTTTCAATGTTCAGTGCATCCTCAATGGTGAAACTGAGGTTGGAAATTCCCCATGAGAGTGAAACCAATGTCCATCCACTTTGCAGCAGATCAATGCATTTCTTATAAAACAGAATTGGATTGAATCTTGTGTGTTTGTGGCTTTTTATTTCTTTGCTTTTTTCCTCTTGATGTGTATATTGTCTCGTACTTAGTTTTAATAAGTTCATGTTATGGTATTTGCATAACCATTCAAGATCATGTTCCTTATTGGATGCTTATAAATGAAATAGACAAACATTGTAGCTTTTTGATAAATATAATATTGTTAAATCTCTATCACCCAATGTCATCTTAATCTGTTTATTTGGGGAATTTATTTTCTAATCTTATCTCTTGTCTTCCCATTCATTCTATGTGCTACCATCTTCCCATTTAGTATGAGCCTTATGTTGCGGTCTGTTTTTTTAAAACTGAGATATTGTAAAGGATGCTTCAGTTTAACCTTGATGCCTTGGGTTACAAGAGGTTGGCTTGCTGGCTTGCTGTACAGTTGAGTGGTATCACAGGTTTTATCATCTGACTTTCCCACAGGGTGTCTTTCTGATCTCAGCAGGCTATAATAATCCTTTAATCCTTGCATTTAACATAGAGCCTTTCACATTGTTGTGACGTCTCAAAGCGCTTCACAGAATGTACTGTAAAGTGTATTGACTGTGTACTTTACTTTAAAAAAAAATATTTTGAAGGAATTAGTATCCCCAGCAAAGCTGTCTGCCAATCGACTAACAACTGGATTCCTACTTACTGTTCGTGAAGTGTGTGGAGTAAGGAAACTTGCCCAACGGTTCGCCCTGCCCGGGAATCGAACCTAGGTCCTCTTGCTTGCGATGCGAGTGCTAGAATCACTAAGCTATAGGACTCCACTAGCAGGAGGCTAGGGAGGGAAATGCCAGAACAGGTGAAGTTGAGTGGCTTTTCGCATCTCTTGTCATTTAATTACTGAGTGGCTTTAGTAAGAGGCAATTTGTTGCTGAGGGATGGTAAATGGAAATTGTAATTTGTGATGAAATACCTGTATGAAAGTTTGGTTTGGATTCTCTGAAGCATAGTGATGGGTTTCTGCGCGAATGACAAAATATAAAGAGCTCCCTTACTAGTAATAGCACTATACACTTTCTGAAAAGCTAATGTGAAGCCGGGATAAAAATAATTACAAACTTATTTACATAAACTGGATTCCTGAAAACTTGATGAAGTTGCAAAAGTTCTTAAAACTGAACAACAACAAATTACACTTGTATAGCGCCCTTCACATCAGAAAGACATCACAGGATGCCGGACAGTCGGGTTTTCAGAACCAAGCTGGCAGTTGGGGTCAGGAGGGGTGGAGGGCAGGGTGGGTGGGGGTGTGGCTGAAGGGACGGTCGAAGAGGAAGGTCTTCATACGGGACTTGAAAGAGGCAAGAGAGGTGGAGGGATTGCGGGATCAAGTTCCAAGGGGTGGGGGCAGAGATGCTGAATGTCCGACCGCCAATGGTGGGGCGGGCAGTGCGGGGACCTGAAGCAGGCTGATGTCCGCCTAGCAAAGAGAGCAGACTGGTTGATATGGGGTTATGAAGTCGAAGAGGTAGAGGGAAGCAAGACCATGGAGGACCGTGAACTGAGAATTGGTTAATGTCTACTGTTTCATTGAGTCCTTTTTATTGTATAGACATTAATGGGTGACAAAATGTTTTTCGCAAATTATTATGGTGACTCAACAGTTTAACAAAGAAGACAACATGGGATGTCAGTATTGGAATCACAGCTTGTTTTGCAGCTGGTGTCCTATAATGGATTTTGTGGCATGAAATACTCTCCCTACCTTTGCTTTAAAGTACTGCTCTTGGGCAATGCTAAGGTCAAGGTGATCATCACAATTTGGCTTTCATTTTTCTCCTGTTGATTATCTCCAGGTTAATACAGATGGAATTGTCCTGAGGGGTTGGTACAACTGTCTGACTCTGGCAGTTTATGGAACTGTAGACCGAGTAATAAGTCATGACCGTGATTCTCCTCCTCCACCTCCTCCCCCTCCTCCTCCACCGCAACAGCAACAACAAACGACTCTTAAACGAAACTCCAAACATGGTAAGAAGTGATTTGCATGGCATTGTCCAGTAAACAATGGTGCCAATATTGCTGCTTTAAAACTATGGTAAATACACAAATTGTGTTGCATTGACCAGAGAAGTTTCAGATTTCACCCATGAGTTGGTGTAGAGGTTAGAAAGTTGGCCTTAGAATTTACAGATTAGAAAAGTAGAAAATAAGTTATTCTGGATCTCTATCCAAAGATTCCTGCATGATTTCTGCTGGGAAAAGAATTGGACTTAGTTGGGATTGCCCCGTTGATTGAATAACCCACTGTGACATTCTCCCCAACCTTACATGTGAAGAATACCACTTGGCCAAATTATTAGAAACTGTATCATGGCATAAACCAGCACTTTCAGGAGAGTATCGGAGGAAAATAACGATTTTTGGATGGCAGATATAAATATAAATTACAGTGTGATTTTTACTTATCCTCTCTTGCTCCCACTCCAAAGGGGATGTTGGTGTTTATTCTGAAGTCCCTGCTGATCTCTTAAATCATCATCAACGACTTGCAGGGATATAGTGTCCTTCACACAGTATTGCGTCTCAGAACATTGATTCAAATGAGTTTGACTTGCTTTGGCTGAAATACATCTCCCTCATCTCACTAAATTCATCTGCTTATGCCTGTTGCTTCTGCAGCCTGGATAAGTCTTAATAACTTTTCAACTTTCTATCAAACTAAATGGAATGTTTCGACTCTTGACTTTTCCTTTTTTGAAGCCATCATTTTTGGTTTGAATTATCAGGCTGGTGCTCGTGCCTCAACCTTTGCTATGACCAAGCATAACTTGCTGATTCATCTCTCACATCCCAAATATAGTCAACCTAAACAATCCAAAGGGTGTTGGAAAAAAAAGGACAAACAGGAGATGGCAAATGTTTATGTGCTTCCTACATGTAGTTTTTTTTGACCAGTAAAGACACAAATAACTTGCCATTCACCATAGCTTGTGAGCTGAGATTGTTTTGACATTAGAGAGGCAGATGGTTTTGATCGAGGTAAGAGTCTGGAAACAAAGGAAATCGCATTGAACAAGTTAGGCTTATCCCAGGGTACAAGAGGGAACTAGATAGAAATCTAAAATAAACTACAAGGGTATAGGGAAAAGGCAGACAAATGGGACTTAAAACGTTGTTCTTTAAACTTTTTCTATGCTGTATATTTCTATGGTTCTATGCTTCTATATTACCTATACTATGGTGCAAACTTTGACACCAAAATAGAGACCATGACAGTTCGGCAGTGCATTTCAAAATCCTATTCTTGTCTGTATTGAGCCACTTTTTAACTCTTCCATCTTTGTAGAATCTGAATGCAGAAGGGCTTCTGTTCTGTATAAGAAGGCGTGAGAGCACTATTATGGTAACTGGATCCATCCACACCTTCAAGAGTGAGGTTGATACATTTTTGGCAGGTCAGGGCATTAAGGGATATGGGGAGAAAGTGGCAAATTGGAATTAAAGGATTAGTTGATGTACAGCTCAGCCATGATCTAATTAAATGCCGGAACAGGATGGAAGAGCTGAATGGCCTACTCCTGTTCCTATGTAATGCAGGTGACTGTACTTTGTTCTGAAAGAGTTTAGCCTACGAAGGGAAATTCTATCTGGTAATTATTGCGTTGAAATAGGCATAGTATGTGGAATGTAGTTTGGCTCAAAGAAAGATGCCTAGGGTGAGTATTATCCTTTTTAATTGTCTCTTTTCAAATGATGATTGTCTGAGGTTCAAATTATTGCCCAGTCATAATACTTCTACTGTTATATTTACAAAGGTTTTGTAGCTAGTCTGTTAAATAGCTCATCGATTAATTTGATGTCTTTGAAAATCTGTCATTATTCTTCATATGCGATTGCAAGAATTTATAGTTTATTTGTTTTAAAAAAATGTGTGTACTACTAGATTGGGATAAAGAGGATCAATACAATGGAAGCCCACCAAGACCACAGCCAAGAGGGCCTCGAACTCCCCCAGGTCCCCCTCCACCTGATGACGATGAAGAGGAAACACTAACTGAGATTGGTAAATTAGTAGATTACTATGCACCATTCCATAACATTTAATGTTCTACTGTCCTTTTCATTAAATAGGATTGGGCTCTTTGGCAACTAATTTAGAATATTTTTATATGTTTAATGCAATTCCACTCTATAGTCTTAATTTATTCTGCAGTTGTGGAGGAGATTTAAATTACCATAATTACTTGATTATAAAAGTTATCTCCAAAATCAGGGTACATCTTACAATCAATGGATTGCAGACCTCTATATACGCGTGAGAAAAGCCGATATAAAGTAAACTTGAGCTGCAGTGTTTGGGAGAAAAAAGAGTTGTGTTTAGGTTTGTATACGATTTTAGCACGACAGAACCAACAGCGAGATGAATATTTATATGCTTAAAAGTTAAGTATAGTGTTAGAAACTGAGATAGAAAAACAAAGGGCAAGAGGGTGACCGAGACAGACATTTGGAATTGAACGTTAGTTGATGCTGACACTCCAGTACAGTACTGGGGGGGTGGACATAGATAGAGAGATTTGAAATAAATGAAAAAATCGATGAATAATTCCAATATTTTGTTATTTCAGTGAGTGCCAATAAAGTGGATGAAAGTGAACATAGAGAAGATTATTTTGAACCCATTTCTCCAGATCGTTCCTCCAATCATCAAGACGAGCCATTCTCTGATGGGGATGGAGAGGAAGAACAGCCAGTGGAGGAGGAAGAGGAGGGGGAGGAGGAAGATGAGGATTCAGAGATAGAAGAGGAAGATGAAGATGGAAACACAGTGGGAAGCATTGATGAGGAGGAAGATGATGCAGAGGAGGACGCTGGGGAAGAAGTTGACGGTATGTAGAGTCATGTTTGTAACACTTACAGAACTAGATTTTTAAAGAAAAGTCCTTCCAATGAAAGATTCAAGTTTGAAAATACTCCTTTTGGAGAACATGAAACCGGTCACTTTCGTGGTAAATTAAGGAGTAAAAACCATGTATCACAATTATGCCAAATTTGGAAGTGACAGATGGATACAAAATTTGGACCTGAATCATAGATAATCAACAACAACAACAACTTGGATTTATATAGCGCCCTCCACGTCAGACGGCGTCTCGGAGCACTTAAATCTTTCACGTCAGATCGGGGGAGGAGAACGTAGTTTAGAACAATATAATGCTGATTCAGATATCCTATTTGGGGTAAAACACTTGCATTTAGATACGTTTGAGTAGAATTCAGCCTATTTTGTATCCTTAATAATGATGATTGGCTTAAATGCAAACTCAATAGCTTACTACCAAACTCATTATGTTAAGGAAATACACCAGAGTTTGTCTGGGAAAAAAAAGCTGCAGAACATTGAGATCCTAAATAAATCCAAGTGAGTATATGTTTTTATTTTGTAGATGATGGATATGAACAGATATCCAGTGATGAAGATGGAATTGTAGATATGGGGCGTGAAAACTACAAATTGAGCTTTGACATTGAATATACTGCTGAAGATCTAGCATCGGTCCCTACCATGGCATATGACCCGTTTGATAGAGACCTAGGACCTCTTTTGTACTTTAATCCCCCCTATAGGACTAAATATGAGAATGAAGCAGCTAGACTGAAGGATACAGACACAGAAAAGGCAGGTGTAGGAAATACAGATGCAGCAGTAAAGTTAAAGGAATTGCTTGACCTGCACAAAGATGACAAAGGAGCCAAGTGGGTAATGGCTTTGGAAGAGGTGCCAGGCTTGCTAGTAAAAGGTTTAAGTTACCTTCAACTAACTGAGAGGGACCAGGATCATCTAAAACCACTTGTAGATTGGAGCATGGATGCATTAAGCCTTCAGACAGCTGTAATGCAGCCAATAGCACTGAATGTCAGGCAGCTAAAAGCTGGGACGAAACTGGTTTCCTCTTTGGCTGAATGTGGGTCTGAAGGAGTTTCAGCGCTTTTAGAGGCAGGCATTTTCGATAGACTGTTTGTTCTGATGTTTGCGGAACATATGTCCTCTTCATTAAAATTAAATACCCTCAAAGCTTTGGACAGTATAATTAGTGTAACAGAGGGAATGGCAACATTTCTGAAAGCAAAGACAGTGGGAGAAGAAAAAAGCGGGTATCAGAGACTGGTAGAGTTTATATTGACTGACCAAACTGTGAGAGTAATGACTGCTGGTAGTGCCATAGTACAGAAGTGTCATTTCTATGAGATCTTATCAGATTTGCAAAGGCTGGCCACCCACATAGCAGAGAGTACTCCTGCTTCTTTAAATGCAAATGAATCAGAGCATGCAGTAACCACTGGGCGGGAGAAAGCAAGTAAGGATCATGAAGAAGGAGATCTGGAGACTCCGATGGATCTTGACCATCTGTTAGAAGCTTCTAACATAAGTGAAGGTGATGTGGAAAAACTTATGAGTATACTCGATGAACTCCTGCACTTGCTGGAGACTGCACCTTACACAATGATTCAGCCTCCTGTAAAGTCATTTCCAACAGCAGCTCGTATCACAGGGCCTCCAGAAAGGGATGATCCTTTGCCTGTCCTTTTCAGGTAATTTTCTTTCAAAAAAAGTCTTTGCATGTAAATGACTCTGAGCGTTGTGTTGTATCTGCAGTCTTGTGTTTTTTTGTGGGTCAAATATTTCGCAATGTTATCAGAATTTAGCATCTTGTAATTCGTCAACTGTTAATCGAAGCAAGCCCATCAGCTGCATACTTGTGCTGAGTGTACCAACTCAACCCTCTATTGCTGTACCAACCATTTTAAATTGTCCTATTCTTGATTTGTACAGTGTGTTTGAAAGCTCCTCCTGAAATGTAATCTTTACTTTATTGTAGAATAAGTAATATGTGTGTGCATTTGAAATCCCTAAAAAAATTAATAATAATTTACTTAATCCATGACTGTTTGTGGGACACTGCTGTGCGCAATTGGCTGCTGCGTTTTGCCCACAAAATATGCAGTCAATTCACTTTACAGTATATTCTGTGAAACACTGAGATGTCTCGAAGATGTGATAATAATAATAATAATCCTTGCATTTGATATAGCGCTTTTCACGTCTTCTAGACGTCCCAAAGCACTTCACGGAATATACTGTAACGTGAATTGACTGTATATTTGTGGGCGAAATGATAGCGCCTTACACCCGGGGTAGTGTCCCAGAGCACTTGATACAGTGCAAAGTAAAATATTAGATCACGCCATGTGAGTTATGAAGTTCTTTTTAAATTGAAAACTGTTGGTAAACACCCTTCATAGTGCTATAATGAATTTATTCTGTATTCATATTATAAGAAAATCTAAATGTGTCTAGCATGGTATTGACTATTGCTTTATGCAGTGATTATTCATGGCCCATGAAGAGTGAACTTGATGTTTTTATTGAGGTAGCATGCAAAATATTGTATTTAACTTAAGAAAAAGGTAGTATAGGTTAACTGTAATAAGCGGGTTAAATTGTTATGATTATTGTTAGTAAACTAAAACAGAAGTTATTCAACTGCTGTGTTAAAAACAGTATTTTAATTTAATGAAGAATGTTGAATGAAACTTGGCAATGCAGCCTAATGTTTAATATATTTTCAAATAAATAGAAATAGAAAATGTGATTGAATTATAATTTCTATTAATGACTGCAAAACTGAAATGAAAATAATGGCCTACTAAAAGTATTTGTGACACAGTGACATAATGAATAGACTAATATGAGCTAGGAAAATCCTAAAATCATCGTACCACAAAGGGTGGAAAAAATACTTAAAAATTCATGTGAACTTTGCAATTTATATCTTTAATTTTGTTTCCACAGGTACCTTAACAGTTGCCATTTTCTGGAATCACTTAGCTTGCTACTGTCCATTCCAGCAACCAGTGCTCATCCTGGGCTGTCACAAGCCATCAAAGACTTAATTAAGTTCCTAATCCAGATACAAAATGGTCTTTTATTCCTCAGTGCGGAGCACGAAGCTTCCAACCTTCTGATTAGAGCCTTGTCTCAGACTTGCGACCAAGACCAAGAGGAGGGTGTCCAAGCTGACTGTGTCAGTGATGATACATTGTCTGTATGGCTGTTATATTCATTACAAGCGTTGCAGTATGTTTCTGAACTCTTTGAGTACTTAAATCGAGGCTTAACAATTGAAGAAACGGACCATGCGGATGTGCTCAGTACGCTTCATAGCCTTTACCTAATTACTTTCAACCCAATAGGAAGAGGTGCTGTTGCCCATGTGCTCCATCTAGACAAGAACCTTTCTAGTCTCATTACTCTCATTGAGTGGTATTCTAAAGAGCTCTTGGGGTAATGTATATTTTTGTAAATTAAATTACCATACCAATCAGTGTGCTATAGTTATGGTGGTTAGAGTGTTTTACATATTTCCAAAGCTTTCCTTTGTTGACTTAATTGTGATGTTCCTTTTTTTTCAATTGTACACAGGACAGTATAGAAGAGTAACTATTTTTCCATTTAAAATTTGAGAGTCAATGTTCTGTTATCTCTAAATTCCAGATATAACTTAGTTTATATATCTAATTGCACAGAATGTTGACAGGGTTGGGATCGTACAAACTGGTAGTGTTTGATTACCATACAGAGAGAGAAAACAACAGTGTAGTTCCCTTTTAAATGTCTTGTGTCAGATATATGAAACTCAGAATAATGGTGACATTTATTTGAATGTTTTACTGCAAACCTCAGTATAAATCAGTGAGGCCAACCTTTGGCCAACAGAATATTTTTTTTTAACTTGATTGAAAATGTCTTGATATATGCCATAAATTGAGAAATATTGAATCAAGATAAAACTGGAAATTGTATGATGGGCCACATTTAACCTGATTCACACTTAGGTTTAAGTAAACATTGTTGGTAGTAAATGAGCATTCGAATTATGCATATTTCATTTCTTACATAGTAAATTATTCTTTTTTTATATTCTAGGGACACAAAATCCAGGAAATCTGTTGCATGCAATTATGCTTGTATGCTTATTTTGTTAACAGTGCAGTCTACTAATGACGGGCAAATGCTGGAGCAGCATTCTGCTGGCTTACTGAAACTCTGCAAGGCTGATGACACCAATCCTAAACTGCAAGGTAAAGATGTTTGAAGTTTCAATCCTTTTGCTCCATATTTAAAAAAAATCTGAATGTCCTCTGTTACCCTACACACAATAGGATACTGAACTAGGCCATGCCATCAGCTGTGCTGAAAATATTTCTTCAAATAGTTTTCAACAGACTAAAGCTATTGAAGAATTGCTGGACCAATTTTTATTTCACATTTGTATTTTTCAACATGATGTAAGGCTTCTTCTCCAAGATACGACCCTGCATGAATGGCGCTATATAAAAGCATGTTGTTTTTCTGTCCATTAATTCTATTTTCTTGTTTTTAGAACTGAGCAAATGGGTTGAACCTTTAAAGACTTTGAAATTTGAAATAAATTGTATTCCAAGCCTACTTGAATATATTAAACAGGTAAGCAAAGCTCTATTATATTTTGTAGCTTAAAAGAGCAAAACTTTCAAATGTTTTTTCATGGTTTGAGACTTAATAATAATCTTTGCATTTGATATAGTGCCTTATCATGTCTTTGAGCCGTCTCAAAGCTTTTCACAGAATATACTGTAACGTGAATTCACTGTATATTATGTGGGCAGAACGCGCAAATCATAGAATCGTACAGCGCAAAAAGAGGCCATTCGGGCCATCAAGTTTGTGCCGGCTCTTTTAATAGAGCAATTAATGTCAGTCCCACTCCCCAGCCCTTTCCCCATAACCCTGCTAACCCTTCCAACTCAAATACCCGTCCACCGCGTTTTTAAAAGTAGTTATCGAATCGGCCTCCACCACCCTTTCAGGCAATGTGTTTCAGATTTGAACAACTCGCTGCGTGAAGAAAATTCTTCTCACCTCCCCTCTGCTTCTTTTAGAGACTATTTTGAATCTGTGACCTCGAGTCACCGACACACCCACCAGTGGAGACAGTTTTTCCCTTTCTAACCTATCAAATCCCCTCATGATTTTGAAGACCTCTATTAGGTCTCCTCGTAACCTTTTGCTTTATTTCCAATTTGTTCATTTTGCATCATAAATCATTTACACTTGATGATAATTTATTAGGTGTCACTGTTCTCTGGGAATAGATTTGATTCTACCCAATGCATATTGGGTTTGTAGTCTCATTGGCTTCAAGACTTCGTTTTAAATCTGCAAATATTCCTTTGGATGAAACATTAAACCCGAATTCCGTCTGCCTGCTCAGGTGGATGTTAAAGACCCAATGGCACCATTCGAAAAGAGAAGGGAGCTTCTCCAAGTGTCCTGGCCAACAATCCCCCAAATAAAATTGGTCATTCAATTCATGGCTGTTTGTAGGAAATTGCTGTCTACAAATTGACTACTGCGATCCCCCTACAAAATAAACACTCGCTTTGGTGTAAATTATGTGAAGCACTTTAAGATGTGCTTGTGAAGTGAAGGGCACTATACCAAATGCAAGAATTATAATTATTATTGTTAGTAATACAGCAATTTGATATTTTGATAACAGTGTTTGTGAAAGAGTGCTTTAATAACCTGTCATTTTAGCTTAGTGGCCAATCTTTTTGGTCAGCTAACAAAATAAATTTTCTTGATTGATTTATTCCATAAATCAAGAAAAAATCGAAACAAAGCATTGATTTAAAAGAAAGTCACCTAGACTAGGCCGAATGTTCGATTGACCACCACTGGCCTAATGAAATTTAGATTCCTTATGAAAGAAGACACTAAATTATTTTAATTTGTTTCATTGAGCAGTTGATGACAATGTTACACTTCTGTGTTTTCAGAACCTTGATAATCTGAATATTCAGATGTCACAGGAAGGAGCTGGTCTTACCACTGCTTTACGTGTCCTTTGCCACATCGCATGTCCACCTCACCCGATTGAAGGTATGTATAGGATGGGTAAACATTTACAAGAATTAGAAATGATAATGATGGCTCATTTGTGTCAGGGACTTTTGATGTTGGTTTGTCTGCGCTATCATTATTTAAAATGTGCTTTTTTTAAAAATATATTTTATTAGTGTACCTAAGGAATGGTTATGAATTGTTGATACTAAGTATCCTATTTTTGACTAGGGCAATTCATCAATCTTCAAGATAATAAAAATGTAATCCTTTAATGCCTGAAAGTGTGGTGGAAGCTGATTCGATAACAGATTATAAGAGAGAAGTAGATAATTATTTGAGGAGGTCAAGTTTGCAAGCTATGAGGAGAGTGCGGGGAGTGGGATTGATTTAGGTAGCTCTTTTAAAGGAGCCGGCATGGACATGATGGGTCGAATGGCCTCCTCCTGTGCTGTATAATTCTATGGTTCTGTAATTCTGATTTACAAACATCAACATAAATGCAAGTGATGTACACACCTATCTTGCTGAAGCAGAAATTTTAGAAGAGTGACCTATCTGACCTCATTTTCAACAATTGCTGAATTGCAAAACTAGAAGTATATTTTGTGCTGCATGCTTGTCTACTCTAGAAAATAAAGTGTAATTTACTAATCTTTGTGCGACGGCATTAAAAAAAATTCTATGACTTAGAAATATTTCCACAGAATAATAGAATAATTGGTATTTTATTTTCCAGGCCAACAAAAGGATCTCAAATGGAACCTTGCAGTTATACAGCTATTTTCAGCAGAAGGAATGGACATATTTATTCGAATTCTGCAAAAAATGAACACTGTCTTAGTCCAGCCATGGCGATTGCATGCCAACATGGGAACTACATTGCAGAGAATTATGATCCTCTCTGTGGCAAGATGCACCCTTACCCTTCTAAAGGCTATGCTGACAGAACTTCTGAGGGGAGGGTCCTTTGAATTTAAGGATATCCGAATCCCTACAGCACTGGTTACCCTACACATGGTCCTTTGTTCCATACCGCTCTCTGGACGATTGGACTGTGAAGAGCAGAAGATTCAAAATGATATAATTGATATACTGCTTACTTTCACGCAAGGAGTTAATGAACAGGTCACTTATTCTGAGGAGACTTTGGCCAACAATACGTGGTCTTTAATGTTGAAGGAAGTCCTTTCCTTTATACTGAAGGCCCCAGAAGGATTTTTCTCTGGAATGTTGTTACTCTCAGAACTCTTGCCTCTTCCGCTGCCCATGCAAACCACACAGGTAAGAATCATTCAGCTTAGTACATACCTAATCTACTTTCTCCACTTTAGACCAATGATACACAGTTCATTCAATCTCTATATTGGCTTCAATGGTAAATGCAGAATCTCTTGATTAAAACATGTCATAAAGATGCCTCCCCAACTCACAAATGGGAAAATAAAAGTTCTATTGTATCAGAAATAGGTAGTTAAGGTCAAAATATTGAATTAAGTTAGAAAGAGGGTCTTCACAAATTGCAAATAAGAACTAGGAATCTCCATTGTTTGAGTACTGGCTTGAAATGTGTTATACGAATGTAATTTTTGTTTTCCAATGATCCTGAGTTTGAATTTCAGTATTGAGCGTATGACTTTGATTTTCTTTGGAGGGGAAGGGGATGTTGATCGACCTGCAAATGGCTTGTGTCAGATAGGGAGATTAAGCTAATTCGTTGAAGTGCAGTTCCTGTTTGCAAGTCAAATAGCAGCATTGGTGGTGGGCATGCAGGAGTTAGACTGACTTGAATATCCCAACTTGTCTATTGCTTGCTCCCCAATCGTTTTGCTCCACCATTGGCTCTGCTATGCTTCTGTTTGAAAGTTTTCTGAAACCAATTTGCTTTTCTAATTTGTCTTCTACCTATTTAAAAAACCTCCTTAAAATATGTTTGTGATTCTGCCTTGGTCAACATCTTCAATTCTCTTATTTGCCCCATGGGACCTATAGTACGTTGAGATGTCTTTGATGAAAAAAATATTAAAATGGAACTCCATTAAATCTCAGTGTTTCGGATCCATGTGCAGCAAAACAATAAATAAATAAATTTACATTGACTGTGAAGTAGACCCGGAAGTTGGGCATTTTAGCACAAAAAGCCAGCTTACTTACATGTCGGAAGCGAGTGGATTGACTGTGACCATATGCAGTGAATGGTATCCACAGTGCAAGTGCATTTATAGTCAAGCACATTCTAATGGGCTGGGATGTTAATTGGTTACAGTTGCACATCAAATTGAGAATTAGGCACCTTTGACTGTAAAGTATTTTATTCTCCTTAGATGATAATTTAAGTTATCATTAATTGGCTGTGTGGCAGAACCTACATTTTGAACTGGTGACTCTGAAAAATGGTGTACTAATTTTTCTACAGTGGCTACAGATTTCAGATGATAAGTTTTTTTTGCTTCTTTAGTGATTTTAATGTCTGAAACCATTGTAGCTAATGACTTAATCTTGTTAACATTTTTAGCCTTTGGGTTGATAATTTTGCCTGCAAATTATATAGCCATTCACTTCACAGTATACTCTATGAAGTGCTTTGAGACTTCTTGAAGATGTAATAAGGCGCTATATCAAATGCAAGGATTAGTTTTATTAGTAGTATGTTTTGCTAGCATAGCCTTAAACATGTTTATTAATATGTATTATGACCAGTAAAATATTGCTTTGACAGGCAATCTCTACAAAGGATATAGCCGTGGCACTAAACACACGAAAACTGTGGAGCATCCACCTTCAGATGCAAACAAAATTTCTCCAAGAAATAGTGCGATCACTTTTTGGATCTACCTGCCAGCCTCTGCAACAGATTCTCAGACGTGTGTGCATACAGTTGTGTGACCTGGCGTCTCCCACAACTCTTCTCATCATGAGGACAGTGCTGGAGCTCATTCTAGAAGAACTGAGCAGGTACCTTTGTTTTTCTTTCGTTGTTTAGCTAGTTATATCTAGTAAACCTTCCGGGGTATTGTTCAGTAGATTTGTTGTTGCAGTGGAACCTCTAATTATAAATGAGCCTTCTCAAAGATATTAATCAAGCTCCCAGAGAGGGCTTTGTCACCACTAACATGAGCGCCTTCATCTTTTCCCATATTTTATTGATGCTAGCCTGGCTCAATTGGTAGTACTCTCACCTCAGAGTCAGAAGTTGTGGGTTCAAGCTCCACATTGGGTCTTGGGACCCACACCATACCCACACACAAATTTTTCAGTAATAAATGCAGTTCCGGTTATGTTTTGTATTTAAGTGAACTTGTAAGACAGCTTAATTTATGAACCATTGTTGTCAAATTGTGTTTTATCCTCATTGTTCAATTAGTTGGATGTTTTATTTAATTACATTTCTGTTTCTCTCTTGCTAACTTAGTAAAGGATTGGGGATAAATTCCACCATATCTAGATTTACTTTTTAATGTAGCATTTGGCAAATTGTTGAATTCATTCTTAACTTTAAAGTCAGTTTACTGTAGTTCTTAAAAGGCTTCAAATTTGTAACCTGGGAATTGTTTAAAAACAAATTGCTGGTGAAAAAGTTTGTAAACCACTATGAACTTAACTAAAAAAAACTTAAGAATTTTGTCTTGTTTTGTAACGGCCGGTATAATTTAATATCATTGATAAAATATTATGGGTACAACTAACAAAATTGTATCTTCTGAATTACTGTAAGAATATTTTATGTGTTTTAGTCCTCCAGAAGGGAAAGAGAAACCCTTATCTGGCCAAACTGCACGTCTGTTTGCACTACTGGATTCTTTAGCTTCACATGGAGCTTGCAAAGCTGCCCTTCTGCACCTTTTAAGTGGAACCAGCAAAGGCGATGAGAGATTTGCAGAGGTATTTCAGGGCATGCTGGGGTTTCTACGGGCAGTGGTTGACAATGTACATCACCAGCATTGTGCTGAATACGTTGCTTCCATTGTGCAATCCCTCTGTGACCAGGTAATTTAAAATAAAAACTTGTCTTAACACTTTCCCTTTCACATTACTCTTTCGTTTACAAAAGCAAAGTGACTCTCTTGAAATGTTCATAAGAAAAACTTGTGCCATGAAAGTAACATGGCCCTTTAACTAATTGTCTGTAGTGCTGAGATGGCAGTATTCACAACTGCTGACAGAACCAAATACCATACACATATCCTTGGTAAATAGCCTTTTGTATTCTGCATTTCTTGGCGAATCCCTAGTACAGTATTGTAGTATGAAGGAGAGCTTAGAAAAAAGGGACTTTGTGAATAGTGAACCNTTTTTTATCTTTTAAAGGTGACCTGAACTGTGCACTTATTTAAAATGAACAGGTGTATTATTTTTTGAACAATTCACAGTGGATGTGGTAATTCACTAAAAGAGTCTCCTCATACCAGGGGCAATCACAAATCAAGTCAGGCAGGTACAAATGTTTCTGTTCTGGCAATTTGTGAGACAAATATTCCCAAAAGTAAAATCCAAACTATCTTCTTTGACAGAGACCATCATATTGGTTTTAAATTATTTAACTACAGAGAAACTTTAATTTCTGTAACCAAGCAACAACAACAACAACAAGATTCCATTTATAAAGCGCCTTTCACGTCAGGAGGACGTCCCAAGCACACCTGTTGTGGAAAAATACAACAACAACAAGATTACATTTGTATAGCACCTTTCACATCGGGAGGACGTCCCAAATACTTGGACCATTGAGGGGATTTTAAACTTAACATGAAGACAGGAATATAATTTATTATGTGATGATCTTGATTCATCGTTTTGCGTACCAATAGCCTATTCTAATATAGGGAAAGTTCAGTAGAATGCCTGATGCACAACCTATTAGGGGGTGGTCACTTTTTGTGCTAAAATGTAATTATCAGGTTATCTCCTAATCGTGATTAATGTCACGTGAAAGATACAAGGGTCAAATTTGGCATACCATGATGAAATAAAATGGCTAAGTTGCGTGAGGGGCACTACATAGATGCTTGCTTGTTGTTGCTGAAATACAAGAAGCTGGGTAAATAGTACTGGACATCTGACTCAACTCTTGGCTACCAAGATGCCAATTTATTGACAAACAAAAACACTTCAAAAGCTGGCATCACATTATCCGGCAGTTGAAGGCCAGAATCCATGAGGTGGAAGTTCATAGCTGAAGATTCAGCATCTCATAGAGTTCACCATTGACAAGATTTAGATGCTTGTCTGCTTTCAGCTCATTCAACAACAACTTGCATTTATATAGCACCCTTCACACTGGTAGAATCTCGTAGCGCTTAACAGTAATGATAACTTAACAACCTGATAAATTACACTTGGATTGTAAATTGAGCCCCACGGTGAACAAAATGGTACTGGCATTTTGTTACTGGGGTTGCAAAAGAGTTTACGTGATGTCCAATTATCTGCAAGTTCATAATTAGTCTGTAAACATAATTTGAGTTGGTAAGATTGGTAAAAAAATCAAAATAAATGTAACTTACACGTTTTTGTATCTGAAATAATGGCCAAAGATGAGCCATTGCAAAAATTAATGAGAACAATTCTCAAAATTTCCACACTTTGCCCTGTATTCACTTTGGCACATTATTTCAGATCCAAAAATGTGTAAGTTACATTTATTTTTATTTTTTTACCAATCTTACCACTAGTCAATGCAAATTATGTTCACAGACTAATTGTGAAGGTGCAGATAATTGGACATCATGGAAACTACAAATTTGCAACAGTGCTAACTTTTTAAAAAAACGTTTAATCTCATACTGTGATAAAATAACCGCTCTTCACTGTCTCTGCCATTCTTTTTTCTTTGTCTCTCTATCCTATTGTTTTGTCTCCAGTACATGCTCTACTTATACTTCCAATTGACGTTTCCCTACTTTTCTTAATCACTGGTTGCATCACTTCTGGGAATGCATGTTGTGGATGAATGTTGTGTAATGTGTTAGTACACAGATATTGAGTGTCTGCATTGAGTTCAATAAGACCATAATACAAATCTCCTGTCAGCATATTGTGAAATCAGCAGAGTATCTCATAGCCAAGGAAGGTTTAATAACTTGAGTGCTCCAGGGAAGGGCACTAATCTCACTTACTGAAAGGTATATTTTTGTTAACAAAATCCAGTATCCACATTTAACTAGTTGCCATGGTACAAAATTAGTGCTTGATTTCAGATGAGAAAATTGTGACTAGAAGATGTATAAATATCTCAGCGAGTTGAAATTCAATTATATTACATTTGTTAGCAATTTACTTATAGGTTGGTGTAATCTTAATGAGTGAAAACTAAATGATTA